>NC_137688.1:3231132-3403632 GCF_963989245.1 Nansenia antarctica | reverse complement strand
CGTCTGCCTGAGCGCAGCCGTGTGAAGTGTTTGTTGCCAGGGTGACGCATGTAGGTGTGTAATAATAATAATAATATCTTAGATTTATATAGCGCCTTTCTCAAACCCAAGGACACTTGTTGGGAATAGTGCAATAATGTTCTACTACAACTGTACTAATCTCCAAGGACATTTGTTGTTGTTTTTAAAACTATGAAATCTTTTCACAAAAGCTGTCAGATCCCTTGTTGCCTTTAAGACATCCACCACCACCTCAGGGTTTAAATGCCTGCCTGGATTTCCGCGGAGGGGAAATCTTCACTTAACGAGCCAAATTCCCTTTTTGAGACGAGATTTTACGACGCCGTCTTAACGACGGGCTTGAGGAAACTGTTGAAGATAGTAGTATATAGTATCCCTTTTAGAGAGCTTCAGCCTTGGATTCTTATCTCAGGCTCCAGGGCCCCGCTGGCCCTCCCTGTTTAGACAGCAGGGGTCAAGGGTCGTGGCGAGATGGAAACATAGGAGGGTCTTTGTTTGAGCAAACTAAGAAACAGGTGTTTCTATGGCAACAAAGGTAGGGTTCTAAGAAAAGGAGCGCTCTGGTATTTTTTGAAGTCGAGAGCTTAACAAATGACCCAGTGTTCTTTCACTGCGTGGATGTGTGTGTGTGTGTGTGTGTGTGTGTGTGTGTGTGTGTGTGCGTGCACGCAAACACTCCGGTTTGCATTTAGAATGCATTTGTTAGGTTTATGATGAGTTAGTTAGCTTGTGTGCTTGTGTTACCTAAATGGGCAGAGTTGAGCCTCAGAGCTGTGGCTGACTCACTGGATGCTTACCGCTTCATCCAACATATTACATAAACTCAGATGCTTAATATAACTCAAGAGCTCACATAGGTGACACAAGGAGGGAGAATTATTTGTCTGTGTGGGATGATCATGCTAAACGGTTTTAACTCATGCATGTACTGTATAGTCTTCAACTCTAGAGAGAGAGATTTCACATCACTGCTGTGATTTCGTGACGTTAGAATTATAAGGTTCTATCTCCATTTTTGTCAACATTGAGTTTTTTTACATAATCTGATCCATTAGGTGTTTATTAATGCCTGTGTGGTGTTATTTTTAAAATGTTTACATTTTTTAGTTAGTAATTAATAAATACAAAGGTTCCATCTCACAGAACATAATGGAATGTAAAAACTTTGACGCTCAACATCTCTGAACTGCCCTAAACGGAGATAGAACCTTATAATTCTAAGCTCATGATTTGATGTTCCCTGAATATTGTTTATTGATTATGGGACAGAGCGTTTTCCCAAAGCTTTGGAACGCCCTCCCCCTTGACCTGAGAGCCGCTCCCTCAGAAAAAAATGTAAGCAGCAACTTAAGACTCATCAGTTTAGACAGGCCGGCAGTCAAATGTAGCCTTCTTATTGTTCCTGTTTATGTTCTGTTTATGTTGTCTTCTTTCTGTTTTTAAATCATTGATGTTTCGAATTTGCACTTTTTTAATATTTGTATTTATTTTATATGTAAAGCACCCTGTGCATTCCCAGCTGGGAAGGGTGCTATATAAATAACGTTTTACTTACTTACTTACTTACTTAATTTGGTTGCTACACAAAGCAATTAGATTAAATTAGACAATATGTAATTGATTTAATGTTTAATGTTAAGAGTCAGGCCAGGGTACTTGAGGAATGAGCTTCATTTCAAAGCACAAATCTCGGTTGGAGCCTAGGTGAGGAAAAGGCTGTCTGATGCCCCCTGGTGGCCGCTGGAGGAACAGCATCAGTAACACTAATGAGATCGTGTCTGTTACAGTTTCTCAAATACTTCCACAACTTTTCTGAAAGCATGGCTCGTTTTCTCAAAACTCTAAACACAAATCCAAAAACTCGCACACAAAACTGTTGTCTTCTCAAAATGAAAATGTGTCTTCAAATATACACTCAGTCACACCATCAAATGAATAGACACTTGTAAGAACCAATTGAACACTGATGTGCTCAATGGAAAACACTGATCAACAGAAAACAGTACTATGGTAAGATTATCAGTAGGCCTTTTGCATTTTCAGTGTTACACTACATACTGTACGTACAGTAGCCTGTTGTAAAACTCTTATGTTTTCATACTCAAATATAAAACACACAAGAATATAATGTTGTTGTCTTTTTATTCTGGAATACTGTACACATCTCAGCAATGACAGTTGGATTTGTAAAATGTTCTTCATACAGAACAAACAATAGAAAAGAAGTATTCTGCATATACTCTAAGCCTATCTATTGTGAAATAACCATTGCGCAATAACAGGCATCTAAAATAGTAAAAATATCTAAAACAGTAAAAATAAATAAATAGCTGAGAACAGAGATTATTTTTTATGTTATGCTCAAAGATGACAAGAATATTTCGTCTCGAAGCTTTTCACCATCAGATATTAGCGAGTTTTCTGCCTGTCGTGACTTTTGCTGTGATATGATTGGACAATTTCTATTTTGGGGCGTGGCTTAGCGTTAGGTCCATTCCAACACACTGATTAGGTGATCACGTGATCACCTGAACCTGAACCAAATCTGAATGAACAAGGAACAGTATTACCCTGCTGTGGTCACCACTATCCTCTGGCAATAGGACCAGCTGGATGGAGAAAACAGTGCTACCTCAAAAGTAATTGGAATCCAACAATAACTATTGACCCCATGCCAAAATATATCATCATACTGGGGGCCAACCTGGTAAAACCAACATACCACACAAGAGATGTTTAGAAAAATATTATATTTAGAAATCGTCGATTATCAATCGAGGTGCTGCACTTTCGACAGCAGACGCAGATTACTTGATGCATATAGAATGCATTTTGATAAACTGTGCACTGCACACATGGTTGACTGTTCACCAGTGTATGATAAAGGCCTCCCATGTTAATTAGACTACATGTTAATTAGACTACATGTTAAACTACATGTTAATTAGACTACATGTTAATTAGACTACATGTTTGTGTTCAGGTTACTAGGCAACAGTCCATCCTGCGGCCTCGAACCTACGACCGAATCACAGCCGTGCTGATATTCAGTATAACACACTCCCTCTCGTATAAAAATAAAGTGAAAAAAACTACTTTTTTTTAATCATTCTATGATAATGATAATGACCAGCCTCTCTCTCATGGAAAGCGCACCCTTTACTAGCCTTTTACTTATTTTGGCTCATGAAAACTTGTTGTAAACGTAACAAGGTTCATCTTGGGTATTGATTGGTTGCCAGGGTTGCCAGATGGGGGCGGGTTACCGCCGAATGGGCTACTGGATCTAGCGGTTATAGACTGGTTAGGCTGTAAATTCTCAATCCCATCTGGCAACCCTGTTGGTGGGCGTGGCTCGCGACCTGTGTGCGAGGTGACGGTGCAGCTGTCTGTCTGCACGAGCCTCCGACGGCAACCAGCGGTAAGTACTCCCCTTAAAACTGATCTATTAACTTGTAAATGTCAACAAAAACTTACCAATTATATTATATTGTTCTAGAAAAGTAATTCAGAAACTGTCAGAGATGTTAGAGAACTTTAGATATTATATATTTTATGTTAATCGTCGAATTTAGCTAGCAACAGTTAGCTAGCAACAGTAGGTTAGCTAGCTAGCTCATATCTCCCTATTCTCCACAGACAACACGCCTCTTGTCTGATCAAACGAGGGAAATAGTTATTAATATTTACTTTGAGAACAGTTTGCTCACATTACTGTTCTCCACGCTGTCTGGAATTGTACCTAGCTGCCTGAAGCTAAAACTGCAACAGCAGCAGAGTTTAGCATATAGTAAGGGCATTTTACCAGATATTTGACCAATGAATCTGCGAAGTAAATCGTTACCAAGAAATGTCTTCACCAATGTGTTTCTAAAGGTGTGTAATAACATGTCCTAAAAGGTTGAAATTCAACTCCTGTGGGAAACCTCATAAAAAAACTGCTCAAAGTTGGGGTACCGATAACCGATTTTCGAGGTTAGGTTAGGTTAGGTTAGGTTAGGTTAGGTTAGGTTAGGTTAGGTTAGGTTAGGTTAGGTTAGGTTAGGTTAGGTTAGGTTAGGTTAGGTTAGGTTAGGTTAGGTTAGGTTAGGTTAGGTTAGGTTAGGTTAGGTTAGGTTAGGTTAGGTTAGGTTAGGTTAGGTTAGGTTAGGTTAGGTTAGGTTAGGTTAGGTTAGGTTAGGTTAGGTTAGGTTAGGTTAGGTTAGGTTAGGTTAGGTTAGGTTAGGTTAGGTTAGGTTAGGTTAGGTTAGGTTAGGTTAGGTTAGGTTAGGTTAGGTTAGGTTAGGTTAGGTTAGGTTAGGTTAGGTTAGGTTAGGTTAGGTTAGGTTAGGTTAGGTTAGGTTAGGTTAGGTTAGGTTAGGTTAGGTTAGGTTAGGTTAGGTTAGGTTAGGTTAGGTTAGGTTAGGTTAGGTTAGGTTAGGTTAGGTTAGGTTAGGTTAGGTTAGGTTAGGTTAGGTTAGGTTAGGTTAGGTTAGGTTAGGTTAGGTTAGGTTAGGTTAGGTTAGGTTAGGTTAGGTTAGGTTAGGTTAGGTTAGGTTAGGTTAGGTTAGGTTAGGTTAGGTTAGGTTAGGTTAGGTTAGGTTAGGTTAGGTTAGGTTAGGTTAGGTTAGGTTAGGTTAGGTTAGGTTAGGTTAGGTTAGGTTAGGTTAGGTTAGGTTAGGTTAGGTTAGGTTAGGTTAGGTTAGGTTAGGTTAGGTTAGGTTAGGTTAGGTTAGGTTAGGTTAGGTTAGGTTAGGTTAGGTTAGGTTAGGTTAGGTTAGGTTAGGTTAGGTTAGGTTAGGTTAGGTTAGGTTAGGTTAGGTTAGGTTAATATTCTGGTATATAAACATGTAGCTGGTCAGGGTCTGGTGTATAAACATGTAGCTGGTCAGGGTCTGGTATATAAACATGTAGCTGGTCAGGGTCTGGTGTATAAACATGTAGCTGGTCAGGGTCTGGTATATAAACATGTAGCTGGTCAGGGTCTGGTATATAAACATGTAGCTGGTCAGGGTCTGGTATATAAACATGTAGCTGGTCAGGGTCTGGTATATAAACATGTAGCTGGTTAGGGTCTGGTATATAAACATGTAGCTGGTCAGGGTCTGGTATATAAACATGTAGCTGGTCAGGGTCTGGTATATAAACATGTAGCTGGTTAGGGTCTGGTATATAAAAATGTAGCATGTCTGTATGGCCCTGGTCAGTGTCTGTATGGCCCTGGTCAGTGTCTGTATGGCCCTGGTCAGTGTCTGTATGGCCCTGGTCAGTGTCTGTAATGGCCCTGCCTGGTCAGTGTCTGTATGGCCCTGGTCAGTGTCTGTATGGCCCTGGTCAGTGTCTGTATGGCCCTGGTCAGTGTCTGTATGGCCCTGGTCAGTGTCTGTAATGGCCCTGCCTGGTCAGTGTCTGTATGGCCCTGGTCAGTGTCTGTATGGCCCTGGTCAGTGTCTGTATGGCCCTGGTCAGTGTCTGTATGGCCCTGGTCAGTGTCTGTATGGCCCTGGTCAGTGTCTGTATGGCCCTGGTCAGTGTCTGTATGGCCCTGGTCAGTGTCTGTATGGCCCTGGTCAGTGTCTGTATGGCCCTGGTCAGTGTCTGTATGGCCCTGCCTGGTAAAAGTTACTATAGATACTATGCTTTAGACCAGGGGTAGGCAACCTTTTTGATATGAAGTGCCATTTTTAAATGTTCTTGTTAGTCAGTGTGCCAACCACAATATCAACATTAATTATGACTCGACATCAAACCAAACCAAACAGACCAACAGATCTGCAATTTTATTCCACAACATGAACAACAATTTTCAGCAAAGAGCTATGTATGCAAAGCCATGTATGCTAAATAAACCTAACAATGTAACTAACTGAAACTTGAACAAAATTACCAACATAACATCTAAGACAACTAAACTTTGTGATGCGTAGCACAACTTTAAGCAAATTTGAGCGCTCAATTTCTACCAAAGTTGCTAACTGCGCTCCCTATGGTTATCATTTTAATAAGTAGGCCTAACTGGAGGGTGATTATACAAGGGTCTTACTTGTATGAATTATAATTTATATTTATATAATTATTTGGTTGTTACTTACATTTTATTCTTTTATTCCAACCACAACAAACATATATATTTTTTGGGTTGCAAAGAGCTATGTATGCAAAGCCATGTAAACAGTCCTAACAATCAATGTGATCCTGGCCCTGTTTTCCTTTGCTCAACTCCATTATCTGGGGGTGGTACTTGGTCACTTTAAGTTTCATAATGGGGTGACCAACTCGTTCCTCAATTAATGCAACCGCTCCCCTCTGTTTCCCGACCATGGCAGGGGCACCATCTGTTGTCACTGCAAAAATCCTGCTAATGTCAATCCCTTGCTCCACAAAATGCTCGATAAGAACTTTAGCGATGTCCTCACCTTTTGCTGTTTCTGGCATTGGTTTTAGGCAGCAGAGCTCCTCCCTTACAGCAGAATCACAGTATCTTGCTATGACAGCCAGACGTGGCATGTCATTCACATCTACACTCTCATCAAGTGCGAGGCTAAACACCGTCGCATCTTTCAAACCAGCGGTCTGCTGCGCTTTCACGTTTTCTGCCATTTCTCCTATTCTTCGTTCCACACTTCTGGCTGACACTGGGATGTCTTTTATTCTTGATTTTATTGTGTCTTTGTTTGGTAAGCCTTCAAACAAAACATCTGAGCTACAGAGGAAAGCCTCCTTAATATATTCTCCATCAGTGAATGGCTTTCCACGTTTCGCAATGCAATGAGCAATGCGAAAGCTTGCTTCAGTTGCGTGATTTTTAGCAGTGGCAAATGCTTTAAAGGTGCTGGCCTGCTTCCCATACCTTGACACAGCACGTCTTATTGTTCGGCCTTGTCTGCTTCATCCTTGAACGACTTGAGTTATATTGATACTGTATCGAATCGAATTCAGAATTTTACTTTGAAAATTGGCACCAGAATACGACTCTCGTGGAGTGGATGAGAGACTAGGGCTGCATTCGTAAATTCGCCCTGAGAGCGCCGGAGCGTCCCTGAGACTGCCTCTAGTCCAATCAAATTACTTGGTCCCATTGTGACATTGAACCCAGTGTGCGCGAATTTACGAACGCGGCCAACATAAAAAAATAAAAAAACATTCTCCCATTCTCGCACTTATTGATTAGCTGTCGCGTGCCACTGTTTAAGCTGTCGCGTGCCACTGCTGGCACGCGTGCCATAGGTTGCCGACCCCTGCTTTAGACCATAGAGGTGAGTGTTACTATAGATACTATGCTTAGTTTAGACCATCCAGGTGAGTGACTAACTATTGTTTGCAAAGTCTGAGACACTTCATATTTTTTGTGGTGACATCTTTAGGTCACTGGGTGGTACCCCTGAAAGCACATGCTTGTAGTTATAACAGGGAGCATTTTGAGGGGGGGGGTGGTCAGAATATGCTAGCATGATGCTGGCATATTCTGACCCCCCCCCCCCTAACTATTGTTTGCAAAGTCTGAGACACTTCATATTTTTTGTGGTGATATCTTTAGGTCACTGGGTGGTACCCCTGAAAGCACATGCTTGTAGTTATGACAGGGAGCATTTTGAGGGGGGGGGGGTCAGAATATGCCAGCATGCAGGCATATTCTGACCCCCCCCCCCCCCCCCCCCAACTATTGTCGATAAGACAAGAAGGCAAGTTGGTGCAAGTGCAAAAGTAGTCTAAAGTATATTTTCTTTGCAGGTATAACCTGACACCAGAACAATTTTTTTTTATAGTATAGTAACATTTAGTAGTGGCAGGGGTCGGCAATAGGCGGCCCGTGGGCCATTGCTGGCCCGTCACCAATAATATTTGGCCCAGCAGATTATTTTGAGAATCCACTTTTTTTTTTTTTTTACAATATCGGACCGACAGTCCCACACCGCGCCTATAATGTCCGAATAGAGAATCTACCTCCACCTGAATAATGCTTATTGTACTTTTATTCATGTTGAGAGTGAATGACACAGGGACAGACAATCAGGCAGCGGGGTGCACCGAAGCGCACTGACGCTGAACCCCTCTGTGAATCATAGGTGGACAAGGCGTGGTGCTGAAATAGACAATAGTGTGTGGTTTGAAAAAAATAACATCAGCTCATTAAATCATTCAAACGTAATGTTTACGTATGTGACTGCAACACACATATGAACAGTAACAAAGCCAATTCTGTTTAATTTTCTGAAAAACATTGACAACAAAATCGGCGCAAAAGTGGTGGTAGGCCTATGCTCCTGAAACGACAGAGCAAACGCGCTATTAGGGATAATAAGTACAATGAGCCATAAGCCATTCATTCAAAATATACAAAATACAATTAGGTTATTAAATACAATAACGACAGGCTTGGTACTCACTTAATGTGAAAAGTGGCATCTCCCATCGGTCACTATTTGCTTGATATCTGGTGATATTGACGTCACTTTAATCCGCAGGCAGTTTTTTTTATTTTGTATGCATCAATCGATTCCTCTCATGCGTCTTTATCACATTCATTGAGGAAAAGGACGACTCGCATGTATAGAAAGGGAACATTCATTGTGAGCACGGAAGATGTGAGTCTCTCACAACGGCTTTGCATTGATAAAACCAGGTAGGATGAACGTATAGTTCGCTGTCCATTCCTCTTTAAATGCCCTGTTTCCACCGTCAACTTTCCTCTTTAGACCTTTGGAGAGTGACATTATGTTTCTCTTGCTAGCAGGTTAAATGTTTAGCTAACTTCACCCGACACGCAAACAACCAATCCAATAATAATGTGACCTTGTCTGGGAGGAGGGGGGAATCATTCAGAATAAAACTATGTTAAATAATTATTAGAATAAGTTAGGCTGCGATACATCGTCAGTCCACATATTTATTATTCAAAACTATGGAAAAGAGTGAAACTACGTTTCAACGTTGTTGAGAATCACAACACAAACTCACTAGTCAAGCCAAAATACTGCAACGTAATGGATTGGACTGCTACCTAGTTAACTATAAGACTACTTTACATTGTTAGCAGGCTCACAAAACAAGCTGTGTTAGTTGACTAGCGATGTGTACATTTTTCGAAAGAAAAGTCAAAGCATTAGAACGTGTCACATTTTTTAACAATCAATTACTTAAATTAGCCGTTGATTATGTTCGGGCCCGCCATCTAGTGGCTCAAAAAATGTTTGGCCCGAGGCCAAACCTAATTGCCGACCCCTGGTCTAAAGCATCGTTTCTCAACGGGGGCGTTCAGACAACATCGGGGGGTGCTGGAGCAAATATTTTTAAAAGGGGGGCGTTGAGGTGTTCTTGGGGGGCGTTCGTTCACGCATAAAGTATTTTTCTCATGAAAAACAGCTGTGTTATTACGGGCACATTCGTAAATGCACGAACGGTCAGTTCGCTCGGACAAACCGTGTTTTCAGTCAGAGCACCCATCTCTGAGCGCTCTGAACTTGGCCGGGCTCTGTGACGCAGACACACGTAGCGCCACGCCCCAAAAAATAAAAGTTTCCAATGTGTCTGGGTAAGCTGCATTGTAGAAGAATCTTGACAGTTCATGTACAGTGCAGAAATTGCAATACTATGCTACGATAGAAAGAACCCCGGTTCATCCCATCTGTAACATCATGTTGACCAATGCCCAACTTCTATGAGTGTTTTCCTTGTAGGCTATGCTTGATTGACATATGTTTCAGTTTGTGGGCTCATTGTAATTGTTGCGTTCGCTTCGTTCGCTTCCTTTCAATACAGCTTATTTAATTTAGTTAAAATGAGTGCTAATACCATACCACAATACCAGAACATCACAGCAGGAACAACCTATCTCAAAAAAGCGATCGTAATAAACCAGTCCTGAAAGTTCTCTGTCGCTTACCAATAATCGAACCTAGAGAAATCAGCTACGAATGTCCCCTCCCCTCGCAGGTTCATCACAGTATATTACATAAATGTATTACTGTTAAGTGTTGTTGTGGATGTTATCCCTAGTGCCATTCTGAGGTTAGCATTGCGATGTGTTTGCAAACTAAAATATACGATCGCTTTTTTGTGATATGTTGCTCCTCTTGTGATGTCCTGGAAACGAACGCATCAGCTGCAGCGTCTTTTTTATTGATCAGCTGTCAGCAGTGTTATTACAGGTACGTTCGTAAATGCACGAACGGTCAGTTCGCTCGGACAAAACCGTGTTTTCAGTCAGAGCGCCCATCTCTGAAGCGCTCCCAGAGCGCAGAGCTCTGAACTTTGGAACTTGTTTTGATATGTTTTGATATGAGAAATTCGAAGTGGTCAGTTTATGAAAATAATACCATAGAATACTAAATAAAATATTAAAATAATAGCCCTCTAGCGTTTGCCGCCATATTGTGACACCCCCCCCCGCCCCCAAAGTCCAATCAAAAATGAATAAATATTAGCATCATAAAACAGCAATTTGGAGAAATGCAACACCAGCACACTTAAAAAAACTAACAATGTTAGTTGTAATGTACAGTTCTGCATCCTACTGTTTGTTCTGCATCGGAGATGTGTGAAATTGCTGCTGTTCCGTAGCAGTCTGTTTGTATTCTCTGATGTTGTCTGAGTTTGTTTAACACTCAGAAACAGCATTTTTATTCACATTCACATGGCTTTTCTGCTCTCTGGTAAACGAATGATAATGATATTCCAACTGCCCAGTTAAATCCAATCTATTATTTGGCATTCAGTGACATGCTTTTTAAATTATATAACACAGAATATTAGTCAACATTAATATTTAGGGAAGAAAATAAGCCTACTTTTTTTGATGGGGGGGGGGCGGTAAGAGGCCTGGATAATGGACAGGGGGGCGCTGGCCCAAAAAAGGTTGAGAACCACTGGTCTAAAGCATAGTATCTATAGTAACACTCACCTGTATGGTCTAAAGCCTAGTATCTATAGTAACACTATACATGTTTCGAAAATCGGTTATCGGTACCCCAACTTTGAGCAGTTTTTTATGAGGTTTCCCACAGGAGTTGAATTTCAACCTTTTAGTACATGTTATTACACACCTTTAGAAACACATTGGTGAAGAACATTTTTGGTAACGATTTACTTCGCAGATTTTCATATGTTTCCCTTACTAATAGTTCTTCCCCTTGGTACAATATTCACAAGATCAAAGTTAGTTGACGAGAGTCACAGTCATGGAATGTGAGAGCTTGATCAACATGCTGTTGTGGTGGATGATGAGGGTTTATGCATTTGTAGCTGAGGTGTAAAAGGTTAGTTAAAACAGGCTATACGCCAGCACTTCTCAAACATCAATGTTATGTCTATGTTAATTATGTACACCTAGCTAGCTAACTGGTAGACGCTAGATGCCGTGCCATAAATGTAGGATGGGAGACCGCCTGGGAAATATAACAGCGTTTTCTGGATTTTCTTTTTTTTAATTATCAAGTAACAGCGAGTAACAGGGCAATGGTAGGGGAAACACTGGTGTGTTTGAATCTCCTACCTGTGTGCTCTGTAGTTTGGTGTGTGTGAATCTCCTACCTGTGTGTCTGTAGTTTGGTGTGTGTGAATCTCCTACCTGTGTGTCTGTAGTTTGGTGTGTGTGAATCTCCTACCTGTGTGCTCTGTAGTTTGGTGTGTGTGAATCTCCTACCTGTGTGCCTGTAGTTTGACACGCCTACTTTGGCTACGTCACGTCGTTAGGTGCGCACGCGTCACAGCTCTCTAGATCGTCTTAAGAGGTGAGCTGCGACGTGATCATCTCCGCCTGATAAATGTCTATAAAAGTTGTATTTCGTGTCTTGAATGTAATCCAGTTGTCGCTAGTCGTTGTGTAACATACCCCCACTCGTCTTGTGTAAACTCTGTTTGGATCTGAAATCGCTAACCCATGGTTTTGTATCAGGTGAAGAAAGTGGGCTAATTAGCTAACTGAAAGTTGAACGGTTGCTAGGCAGCATGATTTAGTTAAACGTCCGTTAATCGTCCGCTTTAGTTTCTTCTATCAGGGGAGCGAGACAACTAACACACATCACACTGATGTTACCTGATTAGGGTTGGGTACCGTTTGGGTTTTATCCGGTACCGGTACCTAACCAATACTTAAAAAACGGTACCGGTACCAAAACGGTACTTAATTCGGTACTTTTGATTTTTAAAAATGACATATATATATATATATATAATAATAACACGGTCGACAACATTAAACAGCTTTTCACTTTTTTATTGCTGAGGCACAATATATATTAGTTAAATATACACTCAAATTAAAATCAATGAAAATAAAACTCCTGAGCCTTGGGGACTCCATTAAGCTGGGGGTGCCTATCGTTGGTACTGATGTCGAATACGAGTACACACTTGTTCGGCAGCCCCTCAAGGACATCAGAATATTCTTAGAAAAGGGATCTAGTGAAGAGGCCTGCATAGCCCCCAGAACCAAGAAGACCAAGAGGAAATATAACTCTGATGAACTGGAGCCCTCCACCTCGTCAAAATCCAAACTCTGTTGCCGCTCAGCTACTACTACTCCCCTCCCCCTCTCTGGTCCATGACGATTGATTTTTCAGACACAGTAGTAGGATAAGGATATATCTACATATATATACATGATCTGACACAGTACCCGAATATCAGGAGATCCCCGATCATGTTGTCCACCTCGCAGAGACGCATCCACACATCCGCACTACGTCATCAACAGACGCGTCGAATCCTGGAGTGCACTGTCCAATCAAAGGCTTGCATTCGTAAACTCGCTCTGAGAGCGTCGCAGCGCACACTGGGCCCGACGTCATAAGGGGAGCAAGTCATTTGATTGGACAGAAGGCATTCCACGAGTAGGGGTGGGACGATTAGAAAATGTCATGTCACGATTATCGTGGGCAAAATAATCGCGATCCACGATATTATCGCGAGAATGAAAAAAAAAAAAAAAAAAACTTTTTTTTTTTTAGAATGCCAATAAAACACACTGTAATCACTTTAACTTAGATTTTGTTGTATTTTTATTGAATCATGTTAATAACATTAACATCATTTTAAAAACATCTTGACAAAAATAAAAATCTTTAATAAAATCTTAAATAAGGTAATGATAAATGATAAGGTATCACTGCATAAATAAAGGGAAAAAATACTGTCAAACAAAACTTGAACACTGACACTTTTCTGTCATCAAACTGAGTGCTAGTGAGGTTAATTTCGTTGGTTATGAATCAAAGAACAGTTATTGAGTTTAAGACGATTTAATCAAAGTACAAAACAGATATATATACCAATAGCTGAGCCTGGTGTCTGGGCTGGTGGTCTGCTGGTCGGCCGGATAAGAGCCAGATCTTCTCTCTCCTGCTCTTTTTGTTCCTCTTTTCATATGCAAATATCTACCAGTGATCCTATCACAGCCACTACAGATGCTTGCCCCACCTTCCCTAGAGCTGGTCAAGAGGTGAGAAGGGGCCGTCACCTGTGATACGAAGTTTTTTAAATAGCCAAAAAGACACTGGCCTCTGTCACCAACCCTCTCCGCTGGAGGAGATAGTCTCTGCTGGAAAGACGAGAGGCATTCTGGGGCTTGGGTATAGAGCACTTTCGAAATATGATAAAGGCAAACCTGCATTTACGCCCAAAGACTGGAATAATGACCTGAACATTAATACTGATGCAGCAACTTGGTCACTAATATGGCAATCGGCAAACGACATCTCAATCTGTAATAGGACGAAGGAAACGCAATTTAGACTACTACAACGTTTGCAGATTACTCCCCAACTTAGACATAAAATGGATCATAACAAATCGGAAATGTGTACAAAGTGTATTACCGAGGTTGGGAGCTTTGTTCATTGTGTTTGGACTTGTAGATATATAGATGATTACTGGAAAGGTATAGTGGATAAAATTCATCTAATTCTAGATGTTACATTGGATAAGGACCCCATGTGTCTATTGTTTGGGTTGCCAGACCCAAAAAAAAAAATATAAAAAAATAATATATAAAAGTATGCATTCCAAAAGACTTCTGTGTATCCTCACTTTTTGTGCAAGGAAAAATATATTGCTGAAATGGATAGACTGCAAACCGCCTACAATAGCTGGATGGCACAAGGTAATTTTTGATATGATTCCTATGGAATATCTGACATATAGGTATAAGTGTAAGATAAAGACATTCTATAAGATTTGGTCTCCGTTCTTAGATTATATTGGTACCAGACTGGCTGCCATTGTAATGAAAGGTTTGGTGGATTACACTCAAGAAAGTACACAAGACTAATGTGTAACAGATCTACAATGTATGGGTCACAATATTATTTACTGTGCTGGTGTTGTGCTGCCGCTGTGTTTAGGACTGTAAGACATGGATGCTGTCTCCGATGGGGGTGATCCCCCCATATATTATGGCATTTGTTGTCATTTTCTTTTCTGTTTATTTCTGATATGTGACATGGCCTCCTCCCCCCCTGTTTTTTTGTTTTTGTTTTGTTTTGTTTGTCTTTGTTTTTTGTTTGTTAGTTTGTTTAAAAAAAAAAGAAAAGAGAAAGAACATGTTCTGTTATTGTTTATGGACAATGTACTGCATAACAAAGTGCAAAACTAGTTTTCTACTATTAATGGGACAATAACCTCCCCCACGGATACTAGTTGTTGTTGTTATGTCCTGTTGTGTACATGTCTCTGTGAAACTCAATAAAAATATTAACAACAACAACAAAAAACACACATAGGTCACATACATTAATACATACAATAAAAACAGACAGATCAAATCATGATACAGGTGATGGTACTCCTGCTGGGCATTGCTGCCTGACGCACCTCCAACAGTGCCTTTAGAACAGGTGTGCTGTGACACCTCACTGAACACCTATGTGGGCCTAACTGGGTCATCAGCTGGGGACCACCAGTCAGACAAAGCAGTGTTTATAAAATGTAGTGCCTATTTAAAAAGTCCAGTCATTAAAAAAAAAAAAAAAAAAAAAAAAAAAAAACGATTATGACGATTATTCAACTAATTAAAATTCTCCACGATAAAGTTATCGCGGGTGTTTTTATCGCGATTAACGATAAACACGATAATCGTCCCATCCCTATCCACGAGTGGTGATCAGAATTCCAGAACGAGTTTACGGAACGCACCCATAAGTCGAGCATTGCGTTATGCCAACCCGCTAGCGGAAGTTGCTATTAGCAACCTTCTCGTTATCCTTCCGTACTCGCTGCTTTCACTGAGTGGAAATTTAACAGGCGATGTGACGTCACGAGTCACCAGTTGACACCGGACAGGGGGCGAGATAGAAAAGTACCGAAATGAGGTACCGAAATCTCCTTTGCGATTCGGTACGGGTACATACCGAATGTAAAGTAACCGGTACCTACCGGTACCGATTTTCGGTACCCAACCCTATACCTGATACATGTTGTGTATGTTCTGTATGTCACACAGGTATGGAGATGTTTGGTCTGTTTCATTTGAAAAGGTTGTTTATTATTGACTGTGTAATGGGAGGTAAGCTTGATAGCCTCATGGTTTAGTCCACACCAGTAGCTATATACAGCTGGTGTGGCTGTTATTGCATCATGACAGAGTTATCTGTTTAATGTGTTTATTGTATGTCAATAATGATGATAATATTGATGTATACTGATTGATAATATGATAATATGAATAATATTGATGCTGTTATTTTTATATTTGTTTAAGAAACGAAATATGGGTTTTCTGATGATGATTGAATGTTGAATATTGTATATATTGTATAATAAAGTGTAAGGCAGTGAGGGTATGTCCAGCATGTCAGTAACACTAGGCTATGCTACACCCTCAAAACATTTTCATATAATTTCATAAACAGAGATTAATAGATTAAATCAATGTTTTTTTATAAACATTTTCCTTATTTTCACTTCGGGGTTTGGACATCACGTCACGTCATTGGGCCAGTTGCTTTTGGTCCCTTGAAAAGGAGGGTGCCACGTATTAAAGAGCTGTAACATCTAAACCCTTCCTCCAACTTGGATCTGGATACCCTCAAATTAAAGAGGGTGTTTGACAGTCTGCACTTTAAGGCCATATTCATTCTATGACTATAACTTGAATATGTTTTGTTAAACAACTAAAATAACAACAGTTCTGTCAAAGAGTCCAAATGGACCTAACTGTAGCTTGGCTACTGTTTTCCAATTCTGGAAAAAGAAATGTTCAATGTTTTGATTAAATTTCGTCACTCTGTTTTAATATTTTGATCATCTGTGTTGGTAGGATTCCCTGCACTGTGAACTGTCCATCTGGGCAGAGAGATGCAGGCTTCTGCTTACTCGGTGTCAGAGAGCCAGAGGACACACCTTGGGTCCCCTGATGCAGAGGCAGAAGGACAGAACCACCGGAAGGACAATCTTATTAGGCTCCAGCCACCACCACCACCACCTCCCACCCACAGGGACCATCACTCTCCCAACATTAAAGAAGAGTACGACACACCGTGGGACAGGTTTCTACGGGACTTTATCAAAAACCAAAAGGCCAAAGATGAGATGCTCAGCAAAGATACGTCAGGGTGTCACCTCTCTGAAGCAGCGAATGACATGGATAGTGACAGTAATGACATGGATAGTGACAGTAACGGCAGTTCAGAGGTCAAGACTGGAGGTCAGGAGGTCAAGATCGAAGAGTGCTATGGTAGGAATTCCTCTCAGCAAAGGCCAACCACAGGCCGCGCTAGAGCTGACCAATCACATCCTGAGTCAGGTGGTCACAAGAGCAGCTCAGTGATTGGATTACAGGAGCAGCAGAGAAGGACAGCGGCAGGGCAAACCTCTGAGCAAAGGAAACATAGTTGTGGTCATGAGGACATGCGCCAGTGCTACGTCCAGTGTGGGAAGAAACTAAACACGGCGGATATTGTGAAAATACAGCAGCGAATTAGAAGACCAGACCAACACCGTTGTGCTACAACTGATCAGTAAGTCACACATGCTGCGAACGCTAACACGTGCTGCTAACCCCTAACACATGCTGCTAACGCTAACACATGCTGCTAACCCCTAACACATGCTGCTAACCCTAACACATGCTGCTAACCCTAACACATGCTAATAACCCTAACACCTGCTGCTAACCCTAACACATGCTGCTAACCCTAACACATGCTGCTAACCCTAACACATGCTGCTAACCCTAACACGTGCTGCTAACCCTAACACGTGCTGCTAACCCTAACACATGCTGCTAACCCCTAACACATGCTGCTAACCCCTAACACATGCTGCTAACGCTAACACATGCTGCTGTAGGAATTTTATCAAAAGTGATGGTCTTGAAGATACAGATGACAAACGACAGACTCAGAGATCTCTTTCTTAGTTTAATGAATACGACCGGTCGGGAAGAGGTACAGGGTACAGTCTTCAAAATATGAAGTCCACATACATCAGTTTATATAGTCTTCAGAGACAAAGAACTGTTATTCAGCCTATAGGATTTGTACACGCTCAATTACATAAGCATCCTTATATGAATATTAAGCAGTATGGTTCGAGTCCATTAGGTAACACACAGATACTGGACACATTAGACACATTAGGTCAAAGATCACCTTTAGAGTGGTCGTAACTCTCTAGTAAAGTCACGGTCTGTCTTAGGGCCCTTTCTAACAACAGATGATAGAGGCCCCAAGGAGTCCAACCACAGTTCAACGACATAAATAAAGCTTGTCAACTTGCTAGGGAGAGTTAACATGTGGAACCACTAAGTGACTTATGTAATACATAGCTTAACTTTCAGCCATTACCCATCACTGCTAACCCTAACACATGCTGCTAACCATAACACATGCTGCTAACCCTAACACATGCTGCTAACCCTAACACCTGCTGCTAACTAGGGATGCACCGAACATTCGGCCACCGAATGTATTCGGCCGAATATCGCAAAATAAAGCACATTCGGTATTCGGCCGAATGTGTGAAAACACCGAATGTTTACCACCGAATAGTGGCCGTGTTTTGATGACGCAATACAATTAAATATAACTCTCAACAGGCGCGCGGCGCGAGGCGACGCGCTTTCAAAACTGGCTGCGTTCGTAAATTCACTCAGGAAATCCGATCAGCACTCGTGGAATGCCTCTCGTCCAATCAAATGACTCGGTTTCTCTATGACGTCGGGCCCAGTGTGCGCTCCAGCGCTCTCAGAGCGACTTTACGAACGCAACCTTACACTCATCTAGCTAGTTAGCTTAGCAGTCGTAGCTCAATTTAAAATTGGAGTGAGAAGCAAAGTTGTTGCCTTGTTGAAAACATATTCAGACTCCCAGCTGTTCTACACGAGTTTATGACATGCAGCTGTATCATGCGGTGGTTTCTATTCAAACCAGAGACTATAAAAACAAAAGATATTCATTCTGAAATAACATGAACTATTATCCTTACACTCAGGTGGACTCAATTCAACTTGTTGAATGACTTGTTGACAACATTTAGCATTTGACCTAATTTTAAGAGTGACAAAGGGTCTGAATACTTATGTACATGAGGTATTTCTGTATTTACATTTTAATACATTTGCAAACATTAAAAAACGTTTTTACTTAGATTATGGGGTACTGTGTGTGGATTGATGGCAAATCTATTCAAAAATGTGAAAAAAGTGAAGGGGTCTAAATACTTTCTGAAGCCTATGTAGAGACAAATCATGAATATCATTAACTTGAACCCTGGAAAGCAGTAGAGATTAAATCCCACGATAATTAGTTATAATAAGTTATATATAAAAGTTCTTTTTTTTCAATCTCAATTTCTTTCTTTGAGAAGCATGAATAAAAAGCAAAATGTATTTAGTTTATGCAATGATAAAATTAAAAACTGCCGATACACATTCGGTATTCGGTATTCGGCCAAGTGTTTCCTTAAATTCGGCTTCGGCCTCGGCCAAGAATTTTCATTTCGGTGCATCCCTACTGCTAACCCTAACACATGCTGCTAACCCTAACACATGCTGCTAACCCTAACACGTGCTGCTAACGCTAACACATGCTGTGGATCCTGTCCACAAGTATCCTGTTCAATAATTCTCCATAGGGTGCCAGGTGTACAGTATGCTAATGGTGGTCATTGAATTGATATGATGAGTCATACTGCAGGTGCATGACTATAATCATACTGCAGGTGCATAAGTCCATTTGTAATTGTATTAGCTCAGTATTTACACATTTCAACAGCAGCTTAACAATTATTAAAGGGCAGTTGGTAATTAAACAGTTGGTAATTAAAGGGCAGTAGGTAATTAAACAGTTGGTAATTAAACAGTAGGTAATTAAACAGTAGGTAATTAAACAGTTGGTCATTAAACAGTTGGTCATTAAACAATTGGTAATTAAACAGTAGAGAATTAAACAGTTGGTAATTAAAGGGCAGTAGGTAATTAAACAGTAGATAATTAAACAGTAGGTAATCAAACAGTTGGTAATTGAACAGTAGATAATTAAACAGTAGGTCATTAAACAGTTGGTAATTAAACAGTTGGTAATTAAACAGTTGGTAATTAAACAGTTCGTAATTAAACAGTAGGTAATTAAACAGTAGGTAGTTAAAGGGCAGTAGGTAATTAAACAGTTGGTAATAAAACAGTAGGTAATTAAACAGTTGGTAGTTAAAGGGCGGTAGGTAATTAAACAGTAGGTAATTAAACAGTTGGTAATTAAACAGTTGGTAATTAAACAATTGGTAATTAAACAGTAGAGAATTAAACAGTTGGTAATTAAACAGTTGGTAATTAAAGGGCAGTAGGTAATTAAACAGTAGATAATTAAACAGTAGGTAATCAAACAGTTGGTAATTGAACAGTAGATAATTAAACAGTAGGTCATTAAACAGTTGGTAATTAAACAGTTGGTAATTAAACAGTTGGTAATTAAACAGTAGGTAATTAAACAGTTGGTAATTAAACAGTTGGTAATTAAACAGTTGGTAATTAAACAGTAGGTAATTAAACAGTAGGTAGTTAAAGGGCAGTAGGTAATTAAACAGTTGGTAATTAAACAGTTGATAAATAAACAGTTGGTAATTAAACAGTTGGTAATTAAACAGTTGGTAGTTAAAGGGCAGTAGGTAATTAAACAGTAGGTAATTAAACAGTAGATAATTAAACAGTAGGTAATTAAACAGTTGGTAATGAAACAGTTAGTAGTTAAAGGGCAGTAGGTAATTAAACAGTTGGTAATTAAACAGTTGGTAATTAAACAGTAGATAATTAAACAGTTGGTAATTAAACAGTAGGTAGTTAAAGGGCAGTTGGTAATTAAACAGTAGGTAATTAAACAGTTGGTAATTAAACAATTGGTAATTAAACAATTGGTAATTAAACAGTAGATAATTAAACAGTTGGTAATTAAACAGTAGGTAATTAAACAGTAGGTAATTAAACAGTTGGTAATTAAACAGTTGGTAATTAAACAGTTGGTAATTAAACAGTAGGTAATTAAACAGTTGGTAATTAAACAGTTGGTAGTTAAAGGGCAGTAGGTAATTAAACAGTTGGTAATGAAGCAGTAGGTAGTTAAAGGGCAGTTGGTAATTAAACAGTAGGTAATTAAACAGTTGGTAATTAAACAGTAGGTAATTAAACAGTTGGTAACTAAACAGTAGGTAGTTAAAAAGCAGTTGGTAATTAAACAGTTGGTAATTAAACAGTTGGTAGTTAAAGGGCAGTTGGTAATTAAACAGTAGGTAATTAAACAGTTGGTAATTAAACAGTTGGTAATTAAACAGTAGGTAGTTAAAGGGCAGTTGGTAATTAAACAGTAGGTAGTTAAAGGGCAGTTGGTAATTAAACAGTAGGTGATTAAACAGTTGATAATTAAACAGTAGGTAATTAAACAGTTGGTAATTAAACAGGTGGTAATTGAACAGTAGGTAATTAAACAGTAGGTAATTAAACAGTTGGTAATTAAACAGTAGGTAATTAAACAGTTGGTAGTTAAACAGTAGGTAATTAAACCGTTGGTAATTAAACAGTTGGTAATTAAACAGTTTTTTGTTAAAGGGCAGAACTATAAGCACGTCTAACAGATGAATGTCATGTATGATAAGGCAGCAAGCTGGCTTGGAAGGGAGCTGCCAGTCAAGTGTGCAAAGGCCACGTCCACACAGCTTCAGAACTGTCTGACCAGGAAGTAGAGCCTAACTAGAAGATTATTTTCATAGTTTATTATGTGTTAACATTTTTCCTCGACACAAAATACATTTGGAACCATTTAATGTCCAGACCCTTTAATTACAGCAAATGCAATCAGTAATATTATTATTGCATTTGCAGCAGTGTTTCCTCCAGGAATTTTTACATTAGTGGCGGAGAGCCCTGTCCGCGCGCATAGCGGGAGGATGGCAAAAAAAATAAAAAGAATATACAGAATATAAACTTGTGACTGACAGTCACATACACACACACAAAGATCATCAGCTATAATATAATTGAATGAATTATGTCAACCCACCACATTACACAAGTAAAATCACAGTCAGATGGAGCATTCGGTAAACAGCTGAGTATCAGCTGAGTTAAAGAAAACAAACTCTTACCTTTAATGACATTCACATGAGCCCTGTTTTCCCGTACCTCTCCCATGTGTCTCTTATTGTCCAAATGTTCCCTGAATTTTAGCTGCATGTTTTTCCAGCATGTAATTCGGTTGTCAATAAAAAAATCGACTCCCCTTCTTTTCCCCTTGACAATACTGTGTCGTTGCTAAAGTGACGGCACATAAGAATCGTTTTTTGACTTGCTAATGTCTGCTGATACACCAACACAGCTAGCCGATGCTGATGGCTCTTCTGCCACCCGCACAGTAGCTGCTGCTTGTTCTCCCGCTGTAGTTGTAGCTGGTGGTGGTGGTACCCCGCCATAAACGTTGTTAGCTGATCCACCAACTAGCTCCTTTGCTCCTGCCAGCCATGCAGTTTCGGATCGCTCATAGCCACTGCTAGCTTCAGCAATGTTTGAAGTGTCTGGGACATCTTTTTTCTTGAAAAATCCATCCATCTGTCACTGTTTTCGTTTAATTTTTCAAAGTTATTTAACGTGATATCTTATTTGTGCACCTAGCTAGCTAGATCAGCTTTTGTATCTTTTAGATGGTTCACATTTAGACCAATCAGGAGTAGCCCTTGTGTCACGTCGTCAACTGAATGTTTAATGTCATTAATCTGATTTTGGATCAGCGGTTAGAGAGAGATGGGCGTGGATTTAGGTGCACTTTTAGTCAACATCCATTATAGCGCTGATCTAGGATCAGATATATTTTAATCAGATAAAATGTTCAGAGGTGGATTTTTTTCTTTTGGGGGGGGGAGAAATCGTGCACTTAGTGGACTGAATCAATTAGTGGCGGAGGAAATTCATTCGTGGCGGCCCGCCACCAATAAATGCATATAGAGGAAACACTGATTTGCAGGACGTGTCCTGTCAGTCGAGATGGGAGTTCAGTGAACTGTTTGTCTGTCATGTCTAATCGACCTGCGTTGTTGTCCAGTGTTTCCAGCCGCAGGTCCTCTTCAGCTCATGTAACCATGGTAACCATGTATGAACCAGAATGCACCGAGTCCCCTGGATCTGGCCGTGGTTCTCCAGCCCTGAAAAGCCCACAGTGGGGTCCAGAGATGGTGGCAGTGAAGCTGGAGGAAGAGGATGCAGAGGAGAATGGTGTGATGGTGAAAAGCCCACAGTGGGGTCCAGAGATGGTGGCAGTGAAGCTGGAGGAAGAGGATGTAGAGGAGAATGGTGTGATGGTGAAAGAAGAGGATGGAGGAGACCAAAGGAGGGAGGAGGGAGTGATGGTGAATCAAGAGGACAGAGGAAGAGTGGAGATGAAAGACAGTGAGATGGATGGTAAGTCTTTGTTATTGGTGAGGGTCATTGCACTGTTGTAAAACCAATGCTGCCAGTGCAGTGTGAGTCAGTCAGTACCTGCATCGTCTGACAGTCCTGCTCTCTCCCGCTGTGTAGGGTTGATATATCAGGGCTAGTTCCCCAATGTAACCCAGTCCTGGACTACAGGACAGCCACATGTAAACACCGTTATCCCCAATCTAACCCAGTCCTGGACTACAGGATAGCCACATGTAAACACTTTTATCCAAAGTGACTTACTACATTTGTCTAAAGTAAGTGAATCAGTTTACAAAATTGGGGAATAAAACATAATAAAAACAGACAAGAGAGAAATATGATAGAAAATCAATTTTAGGAATAGCAACTGCACTCTACTACTCTCTACTGCACTCTCCTGCCCTCTACTGCCCTCTACTGCCCTCTACTGCTCCCTACTGCTCTCTACTGCACTCTACTGCCCTCTACTGCTCTCTACTGCCCCCTACTGCTCTCTACTGCCCCCTACTGCTCTCTACTGCCCCCTACTGCTCTCTACTGCCCGCTGCTATTCTCTACTGCTCTCTACTGCCCCCTACTGCTCTCTACTGCTTTCAGATTCAGATTCATTTATTTATTCAAGGGACAGTGCATATTAATAAAACAACAATAAATTGTAAATACGCCAGAGTTAGCCCGAAAGCTAGTTTTCATCCGCAGTCCCTATGCCATGATGTTGTATACGGCTCCCTGGAGGAAAAAAGTACATTTAAAAGATAAAATATAGGTAGACCTAGGCACAAAAAAGTAGACAGGACAAGCATTTAGCTTAAGGGCAAAACATAGGGGGTTAAAAGAGCATACATTAATCATAGGCAGTTAAAAGGAGGGTACATATTCGGTAAGCAGACTAAAAGCAAGCACACAGACTGTACAGGTAAGACATGTTAGGCGGTACACAGACAGGCGGTACACATGACATACAGGTATAGGACAGGACATTTCAATGTTGGCAGGTGTGTGTGTTGATCATCCACTGTTTTAGGTGCTTTCTAAATGATTTAAAGGTGCCTAATTCTTTAAGGTGCCCTGGAATCAGGTTCCATTCACGTGCCCCTCTAACTGACCAGGCTAAACTGACGTTTTGCATTTTATTCAAAAATGCCTGACTATCCTCCTCTACACTTACTCCTGCCAGTAGCTCATTCCAGTTGAGATTTTGGACCACAGTTTTAAAGTTGTCCTGCTCCTTTTTGGGGATTCCATTTGATTCACTGGCTGCGAGGGGTCTAAATCGTGCTTTGCTTAGCTTCCTGGCTACCAGGATCAAGTTATGGTCTGACAGTCCAGTAAGCATGTTGAAGGTCTTCATAATTCTATTGGGTCTATTGCTAAACGCCAGATCAATCTGGGTGCTGGTGGAACTGGTTATTCGGGTAGGCCCTTGGATAAGCTGGGATAGGTCTAGAGTAGACCATCTGTGATGCACTTGAGGTTTGTCCTAGCCGTTTTATCTTCCCAGTTGATATTCAAGTCACCCATGATAATGACCTTCTTAAAATTACATTCTTTCATCATGTTCTTGAATCTATCGTAGAAATCAACATTTGCTGAGGGTGGTCTGTAAAGGACAATCAGGATGAAGGACATTTGTGGAGATAAGGTTATGTTCACACCAATGCATTCTAGCTCATGGTGTGGCCAACACATTTCCTCACACTGAATTTTGTCTTTGACATAAATCATGACCCCCCCTCCCTTGGAGCCCACTCTATCCCTTCTAAACTGGACATAGCCAGGTACAGATACAGCAGCTGATGGGGCCTGTTCATGTAACCATGTCTCGCTCAAGCAAAGAAAATCTAAATTAGACTCATTCAAAAGACGTTGTACTTGGTCACTTTTTGATTTAATACTGCATATATTCAAGTGTCCTCCTAACAACCCCTTTGGTTTTACCTTGGGGTCCCAAACTACCTTAGCATTATTGACCGTTTGGAAAATACTCCAGTTCCGTGTTTTCGCGATAGCCGGGTTGATCAACTTCCTGGTTGATTTGTTTACATCCCTTACTGCTACACATGTTTTGTTGCCTGAACAGACATTTAGAGTAGGTTTGGGTTCGGCACTATATTTTAGAGTTCCATTGTCATTGTTACTTGCCGAGGCTGGATAGTTCGTTTGCAAGTCCGTGTTCGCAGCATTCGTCATCAGTGGCCGTCCGTCCTCTGTGCACCTTCCGGGCGCACACCGCAACACCGTCAGGTCCCCTGCAAGCCGTCGCTCGCCCGACTCCTCCGTTGACAGCTCCGGTACGGGGACCGCCAGCCATGGTTCATCGGGTTGGATAGCCTCGGGGAATTCCACAGCATTCGGATGGGGAAAACGACGAGTCAAGTTAGTTTGCTCATGGTCAAATGTTGCAGGAATACTGACAGAGGTTCGTACCTGAGGGAAAACGTTGTTGCTCCTGGACATAATGTTAGTCCCATGAAACGCCGTTCCATCTCCAGTCGTAGGTGAGTGACACTGTCCATTGTTATCCGGGCCGGGACATGGGTGAATGTCTCCGGAAAGTAGCAAGCAGATTACTGCGACCAGCATATCGGCTCGCTGGAGCTTCGATCCCGTACGTTTGTTTGTTCTACCGTAAATGCTTGGATAAATGAAGGATATGAGGATAGCTTGGCGCCCGTATCCAAAATGTTTGTTAGTGTAGCAAGCTTGTTGGCAAAGAGGATCAGTCACATAGCTCAGAGTAGCGTTTTTGTATAAAGGAGGACGGTATAGATCATCTCCTGAGTTTACTAGAGACGCCAGTAGCATAAAAACTTGGAGCCCTAGGAGAGCTGTGACCGCACCTCTGCCACCTGCCGCCATGTCCCTCTCTCTACTGCCCCCTACTGCCCCCTACTGCCCTCTACTGCTCTCTACTGTCCTCTACTGCTCTCTACTGCACTCTACTGCCCTCTACTGCCCTTTACTGCTCTCTACTGCTCTCTACTGCTCTCTACTGCCCTCTACTGCTCTTTACTGCTCTCTACTGCCCTCTACTGCCCTCTACTGCTCTCTACTGCCCCCTGCTGTCCTCTACTGCTCTCTACTGCCCCCTACTGCCCCCTACTGCCCTCTACTGCCCTCTACTGCCCTCTACTGCACTCTACTGTCCTCTACTGCCCTCTACTGCTCTCTACTGCCCCCTACTGCCCTCTACTGCTCTCTACTGTCCTCTACTGCTCTCTACTGCACTCTACTGCCCTCTACTGCTCTCTACTGCCCCCTGCTGTCCTCTACTGCTCTCTACTGCACTCTACTGCTCTCTACTGCACTCTACTGCCCCCTACTGCTCTCTACTGCTCTCTACTGCCCTCTACTGCTCTCTACTGCCCCCTGCTGTCCTCTACTGCTCTCTACTGCCCCCTATTGCCCCCTACTGCCCTCTACTGTCCTCTACTGCCCTCTACTGCCCTCTACTGCACTCTACTGCCCTCTACTGCCTTCTGCTGCTCTCAGCAACTGTACTAATGTTACCTAGCTGCTATAGACCCATTTGTACTAAACAACTACAACGTTGTATTGGACAAAATTTTTTCTAACTAATCCACAGACAGCAGTCTTATTAACGGGCCCCTGTGGTGCCAGGTGTGGAGGCGACCCAGCACAGTGGGGATATACACTATCAAGCCAAGCTCTACTGTCAATATTTGCGTGTGTGTGTGTGTGTGTTTTACTTTGAACGCAATTTCAATTGCAATGTCCCAAGTATTACCTACATCTCCTCTGTGGAAAACTCTAATCCCGACGCAGCAGTTATTATGCTCCGCGATTTTAATCACACCAACCTGCACACCGAACTTCCCAATTACAAACAACAGGTGTCATGCCCCAGCAGAGGAGCTAACATACTAGACCACTGCTACGTTACAATCAACGAGGCTTACCGTTCGTTCCCGAGGGCACCGCTGGGAAGGTCCGACCATGCCATGCTGCTCCTCGTCCCGAAATATAGACAGAAACTTAAATCCTGCAATACGACACCCAAACCCGTTAAGTCCTGGACTGCAACTGCCACTGATACTCTGAGAGGCTGTTTCGAGTGCACAAATTGGGACATATTTGGTGCAGGTATGAACAGCCTCGATGAACTCGCCCGCCATAAACGTTGTTAGCTGATCCACCACCTAGCTCCTTTGCTCCTGCCAGCCATGCCGTTTCGGATCGCTCATAGCCACTGCTAGCTTCAGCAATGTTTGAAGTGTCTGGGACATCTTTTTTCTTGAAAAATCCATCCATCTGTCGCTGTTTTCGTTTAATTTTTCGAAGTTATTTAACGTGATATCTTATTTGTGCACCTAGCTAGCTAGATCAGCTTTTTGTAATTTAGATGGTTCACATTTAGACCAATCAGGAGTAGCCCTTGTGTCACGTCGTCAACTGAATGTTTAATGTCATTAATCTGATTTTGGATCAGCGGTTAGAGAGAGATGGGCGTGGATTTAGGTGCACTTTTAGTCAACATCCATTATAGCGCTGATCTAGGATCAGATATATTTTAATCAGCTAAAATGTTCAGAGGTGGATTATTATTTTTTATTTTTTTGGGAGAAATCGTGCACTTAGTGGACTGAATCAATTAGTGGCGGAGGAAATTCATTCGTGGCGGCCCGCCACCAATAAATGCATATAGAGGAAACACTGACCCAGTATCCTGACATGTTCTAAATCTACCTCGTATAAAGCTATTTCTATAACAGGGTTTACCCAAGTTACATACGCAGTAGTGATAGGATATTATATGTCTATGTACAGACAGTTATGAATGATAAACTGTACAGTAGGTCTCGCTATAGCTATCGCAGCAAAGTACTTGCAGTAGCCTACATTTGATTATGTCTGTAATCCTCAAGGGATTTTCATGGAACAACATGGAACAAATACAATTTTATTTATGATACAGTATATCATGTGTATAAAGTGTATTTATGATACAGTATATAATGTATATACATTTTCAAGTATTAGCATTTTTTTTTATTTTTTTTTTAATAATGATAATCAACCTCTTCTGCATCATCCGTGCAGCCACTCCCCGTGATAATCTGACCGTAATCCTGTATGGTGGTACGATGCTTGTAGGAGGTGCAGAGGTTTATCTCTCTGAGAGACATACTTAGATAGAGAACACTTTAATTCATATATTTGTATTTATTGCCTATTATCTTGTTAAATGTTGATATTTAATTTCTATATACATTTTTTCTTAATATCCTAATGCTGTATGTAAAGCACTTTGAATTGCCCTTGTTGTATAAAATGTGCTATACAAATAAACTTGCCTATGTAACCCTGTATATGTTCCTATTCTTACAGACCAGTCCAACCCAGGTTCAGACAGCGAGCCCAGCTCCACCACACCAGGAAACCATCAACAACACAGGAGCTCGAGGCGGAAGAATCACCATAAAACACACCCACAGACAGGAGAGAAGACCTACCGCTGCCCACTGTGTGGGAAGAGTTTTAGTGGAGGAGGAGCCATCAAGATGCATCAGAGAATACACACCGGAGAAAAACCATACCACTGCTCCCAGTGTGGGAAGAGTTTCAATCAAGCAGGAGCCCTGAAGAAGCATCAGAGAATACACGCCGGAGAGAAACCATACCACTGCTCCCAGTGTGGGAAGAGTTTTAGTGAAGGAGGAAGTCTAAAGATTCACCAGAGAACACACACCAGAGAGAAACCATACCACTGCTGCCAGTGTGATAAGAGTTTCAGTCAAGCAGGAAAACTAACGATTCACCAGAGAATACACACTGGAGAGAAGCCATACCACTGCTCCCAGTGTGATAAGAGTTTCAGTATAGCAGGACACCTGAAGACGCATCAGAGAATACACACAGGAGAGAAACCATACCACTGCTCCCAATGTGATAAGAGTTTTAGTGAAGGAGGAAACCTGAAGATTCATCAGAGAACACACACCGGAGAGAAACCATACCACTGCTCCCAGTGTGATAAGAGTTTCAGTACAGGAGGAAGTCTAAAGATTCACCAGAGAACACACACCGGAGAGAAACCATACCACTGCTGCCAGTGTGATAAGAGTTTCAGTCAAGCAGGAAAACTAACGATTCACCAGAGAATACACACCGGAGAGAAACCATACCACTGCTCCCAATGTGATAAGAGTTTTAGTGAAGGAGAAAACCTGAAGATTCATCAGAGAACACACACCGGAGAGAAACCATACCACTGCTCCCAATGTGATAAGAGTTTTAGTGAAGGAGGAAGTCTAAAGATTCACCAGAGAACACACACCGGAGAGAAACCATACCACTGCTGCCAGTGTGATAAGAGTTTCAGTCAAGCAGGAAAACTAACGATTCACCAGAGAATACACACCGGAGAGAAACCATACCACTGCTCCCAGTGTGGGAAGAGTTTCAATCAAGCAAGAGACCTGAAGAAGCATCAGAGAATACACACCGGAGAGAAACCATACCACTGCTCCCAATGTGATAAGAGTTTTAGTGAAGGAGGAAACCTGAAGATTCATCAGAGAACACACACCGGAGAGAAACCATACCACTGCTCCCAATGTGATAAGAGTTTTAGTCAAGCAGGAAAACTAACGATTCATCAGAGAATACACACAGGAGAGAAACCATACCACTGCTCCCAGTGTGGGAAGAGTTTTAGTGAAGGAGGAAGCCTGAAGATGCATCAGAGAATACACACAGGAGAGTAACCATACCACTGCTCTGGAAATGATCGTAGCTCTACGTCGGGTATTACCTACTGGTTATGCGAAGTTACAGGCATGTGAGCCGCACTGCCTATACTGTAATTCATGCGAAGTGAATGTGGCTCGAATGTGGCCCTAATAAAATTAACGATGTTGTTATCAGCCGAGAAAATGAGTTAAGAAATGATTTTCTTTTACAACTTGAGTATAAGCATTTGCCTGGTTAGTAATCAAACGTTAAATCACCCTTCTCTGCGCAGCTCGTTTTATAAATAATGCTTATGTCCGTTTAGAAAAATGTGCTCACGTGAAAGTCAAAGATGACGTTCAAGTACCTTTTTATAAATGAGGCCCCAGGGGTGGCCAACCAGTTGGAGACTAAGAGCCCCAAATAATTGTTGGGGTACCAGAAAGAGCCACATCATACATGCAGGCTCACAAAAGCTCTCACTCACACACACGCAATACATTTCCAATAGGCTATGAGACCAGTGGTGTCATTTCAGCAAAAGCCAAGGTATGGCAAGGTACAGAATAGGGGGGGTTGAGGGGGGGTTTCAAATCAGTTGTGCAATAGTCTATTTTGGTGAGTTGTTTCTATACAATTGACTTATATTACATTAAGGTAATTGTAGAATCAGCTTGTCAGTAAAACGATGGAATGGATCAATCTATTGAGGATTGTGATCTTAAATGCGTTGTGACATCTCAGGATAGATTAGGTGCGCAGCATACACGATTTGACAAGAAAATAGAACGTTCAACACGGGTCGGATTCTCTGTACTTGATTTATTAAGACAGTCAGCGAATGGTCCATCAGCACAGTATCTCAGCATTCGGCATTCAACGACCATTCCACGACATTCAACGACATTCAACGTCATCATTATGACATACAGACAGGCTTAAATACTCTCTCGACCACCCTCTATCTGTGCCCTGGCGCCTAACCCCCAAGGTCTTTAAGATAACAACCTCTCGAGTCTGCATATTGTGGCGTTATTGCTACCCCTGAAGAGCAGGCTGACCTGGAGGAACAGAATGTGTGTGTCTAAGTGTGTGGGTATGTGTTATGTGTGTGTCTGAGTGACATGAGAATAGAGTGTGTGTGTGTCTAAGTCTGTGTGTATGTGTTATGTGTATGTCTGAGTGACATAAGCATATATGTTTCTAGAAAACCCCATAAGATCTAACAGTCCCCCCTGAATTCTAAACAACAAGTTACAGAATTTTAAAGATCAATGTTATAGAGAATAATAAAACATATATGAAGAACATACATCTCATACTGTCCTGGCTGAAAACTAACAGTGAGAAGTTTTTCCAGCCAGGCCCAGTATATCAGCTCCGGCAAGGCACTCCAAGGTCGGTGCCCCTAGGAGTCAGATAAGCTTAGCAAAACATGACAGTCACCAGTTCTGATCCTGTACTGACACACAGAGTATATTAGGAAGAAATACACCTAACATTTTAACCATCCTTACACTTATAAGAAAATCAGCCATAAATCATGCGGGAGAAAAGTCCCCCCTCGGTTCCTCCGCTAGTCAGGGTCCGGTTGATTGAGTACCGACCCCCTCCCTGGAACTCTAACGGTCATTCATGGTCAAGGATATAGAAACACAGGTGGTGTTCAAATCTCTACAGAGACCTCCCTGTCTCGTTATCGCCAAATGCACCGGCTAGTTTCTCACCTCCTTGACCATCAGTTCGACCCCTACATTACGACTAATTTAAACAAAACCTTACTGTTCTGTTCCCTTAATTGACCCTCCTCGAGAGTAGAATAGATCTCTCCTGCTAGATGATAGTTACTCCAATAACACTACCAAAACAAGTAATTTGTTTTTAGAAAAGTATTTTTCAACAGCCTGATTAGTAGACATTGGTCAAAGGCCACAGCCTACCCCGTCTAATCTTTAATGCATACACTTTTACTGTAAAAAAAAAAAAAAAGGGATTAGCAATCTCATAACCATATTGTTTACATCCTATTAACCTACACCACATTCCCATTCACCAGAGTCACCTAGGGAAGAAAGGTTAATCAATTTGCATTTTATTTTTATTTTCCACAGTCCAATATTCCCAATGTTCGATATTCAATCTTTAACAGGCATGATAATCGCTCACCTTTTGTCGAAATTAGCCGTTTTGAATCCAAAATAGGTGACTTCCCTGAATCATATAGATCCGATGAGTTTTTTTCTGGGGGGGGGGGGGGGGAGCGGAGCTGCTCTTTAGTCTGGAACGCACGTTGAACGTTCGAACGATTTGATTTTGATGGGCCGTTGGGTTGTTTGGGCTGCAGAAAAGAGAAGCAACAGGTGCGCAGGCGTGAAGGGCTGAAACTGTAATGTGAAACTCCTTGGTGAAGAAATTGGTGACAGAACGTCAGCCACGGTTTTTGTATGCTGAGAGAAGACAAGGACTGAAGTCGCAAATACTGAGGTAAGAATGTAACGTTAACAAAATACAAATTGCTAGCTAACGATAGATGGCTAACTTTGGTACTAACATTTGGTACTAACATTACTAAGTGCAGTACAGATACAGTACAGATAGCTACTAACGTTAGCGTTGTCAGCCTATTTTGCAAGCTGTTAGCCCCTTTCACACATAGTTCCCTGTAAATTAAATGGAATCGCAACCCAGGTCCGCCAGTGATTTTCGCCGTTTAATGAACTAAATGCCCGAAAAATATGATGATGAATACATATAAAACTGAGGTATGATATATGGCAGATATATATAATATGGCAGTCTCAGGCGCCTGTCACGTCTCCAGTAGCTACATTAGAACTTTGCATCCTTTGATACATATAAGGATCTTGTAACTTCGCAAACAATGGCAACATTTAAATAGTTTACTCTATGTTCAACTGGAAAAGGTAGTGACAGAAGATTTTCGTGTTTTGATTTCGCTGGGAGTTCGTTAAAAATGCCTTTCCATCAAAGAACCGTGGAGCCGTGCCGTGTGAGCAGCAATATTTGTATATTAAAGGCAACGCCGTGGCAGTTGAACATAGAGTAAACTATTTCGATGTTGCCATTGTTTGCGAAGTTACAAGATCCTTACATCCCGCCATATGTATCAAAGGATACAAAGTTCTAAAGTACTGGAGACGTGACAGGCGCGTGAGACTGCCATATATATCATACCTCCGTTTTATATGTATTTATCATCATATTTTTCGATATATAACGGAAGTATGATATATGGCAGATATATGGTATATATGCATATAACGTTACTCAAGAGTTTGTGAACATTGTTTTTCTTTCAGAATGAGTGTGTTAGGAGAGAAAGATGCTCTGGTTGTCAAACAACTAGATAGAGGAATAAAGTGCAGCTGGAACTGGTCATGGCTTAAATTAGAAGCTAAGGTAGAGACAAACGGACAAGAGCTTTCATTCCATCTGGCAGATGTGTTCAAGAACATTGACAAGCAGGGATTGGCAAGGTGCATTATCTGTCAGAAAGATATTAACTACGCAAACAAGGGCAGCCATGCACTGCAGGTACATTGTAAAACTGAAGTGCACAAAAAGAAGATGCATGGCATATCCACAACACGCAGTATAGCCAGCACCTTTCTTCAGAGCAGAGAGACGGCATCAACTGCAAGCCAGGGTCCAGAAAAAATCAGGCAGCAGTGCCAGGCACCTGTACTACCTGCTGTGAACCGTATAGCAAATGCAGAGGTGGGTGTAGGCCTATTTGTCGGCACAGGCAGCATCACTATTTAGGCATAGAATACTTTACCAGTTCAGCACAGGCAGCATCATCACTTAAACATAAAAGACACTGAAATACAGTAGCTTTTAACTAATTGCATAATTTGTGTTCTAGGCAATGGTTCTTGGAGTGATAGCAGAACATTCCCTCCCGTTTGCTATTGCTCCAGTAATTGTGGAGCTTGCGCAGACTCTTGCCCTGGACAAAGTGGGTTTGCAGGGAATGAAGCTGTCGAGAATAGCAGCATCATATAAGATGGTCCATGGTCTAGGTATTTATATTTCTAGTTTTTAAAATTATTTTAGCACATCATAGGAGCCAGCAGCCAACATTTCTCTTTATATTGTGTTTGTTAGAATGCATGTGACAAATTAATCTGTCTTTGCCTTTGACTAGGGCGGACCTTCTCTGAAAGGACCTTCTCCAACCTGAGGAGATTTCCTTTTTCTTTAAACTTGGATGAGAGTACAACAAACAACAACAAAAAGGTTGGTCTCATACTCTTTCTGTGCAGCTCTTTAAAAGGGAGGATGTGAAGTACGGGGAGGTGGACCGAACCCTGTGCCAGAACATCCGCTCAGCAGCAGCCAGTTACAAAAGGCAGTTGCAGCAGAGTCTGCAAGAAAAGCAGCAGCAGCAGAGCAAGTATGGCTCCCAAGCCACTGTCAGTGCTCAGCAGACCAAAAGGCAGGCAGCCGAAGACGAGAAGAGGGCAAGGCTGAAGCATGTGGCAAAACAACGAAAGCGGGCCCTGGAGACACTGGTTCAGGCCAAGAAGAAAAAAACATAGGTTACATTAATGCTTAGGACCATATTTGAGAAGGATGGGGACACGCCGGACAAAAGCACTACATTGTTTTCCATGTGCATCCCCCACGCCCCACAGTTTGGGAAACACTGTACTAGCTTATATTGAAGCTGCGCTGTTGCGCATTTCATGAGAAGTTGTCAGTCTAGTTTCTTATACAACATATGTGTATGTTTACATGTGAACATGTAAAGATACTTTATTTGCATAATTAATTATACATTCATATTTTCGTTTTGGAGAAAAAAAAATCCACCTCTACCCCCCCCCCCCCCCCCCCCCCCCTTCGGTACCATGCCATATCGTGGCTTTCCAGGCATGATAATCGCTCACCTTTTGTCGAAATTAGCCGTTTTGAATCCAAAATAGGTGACTTCCTTGAATCATAGAGATCCGCTGAGTTTTTTTGGGGGGGTTAGTTGTTGCAGTTTGCAGGTTTGAAATGTTCACAGTTGTGTTTCAGTATTGCACTTGATTACAATCTAGTAGCTGCCATCAAATTGTCTAGATTGTCCAGGGCCTAGAACCTAGGTCTTTGCTGTGTTCAGGGCCTGAATGGCCCTGGGGTAGAAGCTGAGCTTCAGTCTATTTGTCCTTGCGAACATGGTCCTGAACCGCCTGTCCGAGGGCAGCCGAACAAAGTGTTCGTTCCCAGGGTGGGATGGGTCTCTGGAGATCTTGGAGGCCTTCCTGAGGCAGCGTGTGTTGTACAGCTCTTCCAGAGAGGGGAGGGGGGCGCCGGTGATCTTCTGGGCCGATCTCACGACTCTCTGTAGCGCATTCCTCTCTGCAGCTGTGCAGCTGGAGAACCACACGCAGATGCAGTAGGTAAGGATGCTCTCCACTGTGCAGCGGTAGAAGGTCACAAGCAGCTCCTGTCTGATGTGGTTTTTCCTGAGGACTCTCAGGATGTATAGCCGCTGTTGTGCCTTCTTGATGGTGGCTTTTGTGTTGTCCTTCCAGGTCAGGTCATCCTGCATGTGCACCCCCAGGAATCGGAGGGTTGAGACTCTCTCCACGCTCTCTCCGTCGATGAGCAGGGGCTGGATCTCTGACTTTTTCCTCCTGAAGTCTACGATGATTTCCTGGGTCTTTGACTTGTTCAGCAGCAGGTTGTTAACCTTGCACAGCTTGCTCAGTTGCTCTACCTCATCCCTGTACGCCGCCTCGTCCCCCCCCGAGATGCATCCCACCACGGTGGTGTCGTCTGCAAACTTTACGATGGAGTTGCTGGGGTGGACGGGGGTGAAGTCGTAGGTGTAGAGGTTGTAGAGGATGGGGCTTAGCACGCAGCCCTGGGGGGACCCAGTGCTGAGTCTGAGGGCTGTGGAGGTGTGGGGGCCCACCCGCACCCTCTGGGGGCGGTCGGTCAGGAAGTCCTTGATCCATGCACATATAGAGTGTGATAGACCCAGGTCTAGTAGTTTGGTCACTAGCCTGTCTGGAAGGATGGTGTTGAAGGCGGAGCTGAAGTCCACAAAGAGCAGTCTCGCGTAGCTGTTTCCCCTCTCCAGGTGGGATAGAGTGGCGTGGAGAGTCGTCGCGATGGCGTCCTCTGTGGACCTGTGGGCTCTGTAGGCGAACTGGTATGGATCCAGGTTGGGCGGGAGGCGTGTGAGTATGTGGGCCCGGACTAGTTTCTCGAAGCACTTCATGATGATTGGTGTGAGTGCCACCGGGCGGTAGTCGTTTAGGCAGCTCACCGTGCTGCCCTATAGCATTATCAAAATCTAACTTTTGCATTCACTATCTCCCCTTTCTCATTCTCTCTTTCTTTTATATACGTCCTACCCTGTTTCTGCTTCTCTAACCCTAAAAAGAACGCTGTACACTTCTCTCCCTCCACTGCATACTGTGCCCTACTTCTAACTATTGCCCCCCTACACCTTTCCCTCTCATGTGTAGGGTTGGGTACCGAAAATCGGTACCGGTAGGTACCGGTTACTTTACATTCGGTATGTACCCGTACCGAATCGCAAAGGAGATTTCGGTACCTCATTTCGGTACTTTACTGGTGACTCGTGACGTCACATCGCCTGTTAAATTTCCACTCAGTGAAAGCAGCGAGTACGGAAGGATAACGAGAAGGTTGCTAATAGCAACTTCCGCTAGCGGGTTGGCATAACGCGACGCTCGACTTATGGGTGCGTTCCGTAAACTCGTTCTGGAATTCTGATCACCACTCGTGGAATGCCTTCTGTCCAATCAAATGACTTGCTCCCCTTATGACGTCGAGCCCAGTGTGCGCTGCGACGCTCTCAGAGCGAGTTTACGAACGCAAGCCTTTGATTGGACAGTGCACTCCAGGATTCGACGCGTCTGTTGATGACGTAGTGCGGATGTGTGGCTGCGTCTCTGCCAGGTGGACAACATGATCGGGGATCTCCTGATATTCGGGTACTGTGTCAGATCATGTATATATCATGTAGATATATCCTTATCCTACTACTGTGTCTGAAAAATCGTCATGTCATCATGGACCAGAGAGGGGGAGGGGAGTAGTAGTAGCTGAGCGGCAACAGAGTTTGGATTTTGACGAGGTGGAGGGCTCCAGTTCATCAGAGTTATATTTCCTCTTGGTCTTCTTGGTTCCGGGGGCTATGCAGGCCTCTTCACTAGATCCCTTTTCTAAGAATATTCTGATGTCCTTGAGGGGCTGCCGAACAAGTGTGTACTGTACTCGTATTCGAAATCAGTACCAAAGATAGGCACCCCCAGCTTAATGGAGTCCCCAAGGCTCAGGAGTTTTATTTTCATTTATTTTAATTTGAGTGTATATTTAACTAATATATATTGTGCCTCAGCAATACAAAAGTGAAAAGCTGTTTAATGTTCTCGACCGTATATATATATATATATATATATATATATATATATATATACAGTATATATATATATGTCATTTTTAAAAATCAAAAGTACCGAATTAAGTACCGTTTTGGTACCGGTACCGTTTTGAAAGTATCGGTTAGGTACCGGTACCGGATAAAACCCAAACGGTACCCAACCCTACTCATGTGCCTCTAACTGCCCCTTTACCTGTATGTATGTTATTAAATTCCTAACCTGGGTCTTTCTCTATTTCTTCTAGTTCCTCCTCCATTCTCTCCCTTAATACCATTTCTTCCCTCTTTCTCTCTTGATTTTGTTTTCTACAAAATGTCATACTCTGTTTCTTCACACTCCCACCATTCACACACATCCTCTTCATACATTTCACACATCATTCGCTCCCTGACACACTCATTCACCATCACCTTATACTCCTCCTCTGCTAACACGCTCGCATTCAAACACCACACTCCCCCCCCCACTTTCCCTGTTTGTCTATCCCCTAAATGAAAAGTAATGGCTGCATGGTCACTGAAAATGTTAAACTTGTATTCTATATTGCTAATGTCACTCTCTATTCCCTGCTGCACTAAACATAAATCTATCCTACTCAGTTTCAGAACCCCACTAACTATCTGCCTTCTTGAAAACTCCCTCTTACTGCTATTCCTTACCCTCCACACATCTATCAAATCCCTATCCTCTATCATTTTGAACAGACCCCTCCTTGCTGAGTCCGTTTTAGAAAGTGTTAAAATCACCCACCAAAATACAATTCCCCGTACAATGTGTACTAAGTGCAACAAAAAATACCCTTCTTTCAGTTTCCTTATTCGGCGCATACACATTAATCAATTTATACAAAACATTATTCACTTCAAATTCAATCCCTATCACTCTCCCCTTCCCATCGTTCAAAAACTCCTTTACATTCGTTACTACATTCTTTTTAATTAATATGGCCACTTCCATGATTAGTAAAAAGTGCATCACTCCATATTCCCCTGATTTCATTTATTTTAGCATCCGTCCATCGAGTTTCTTGTAATACTAAAATGTCTGTTGGTAGACTGACCAGCACTTCCCCGAGTTTCTCCATGCTCCCTAGCCCGTTTATATTGAGCGAGGTAAGTGTGACCATTGAAACCAGGTGTGATAGTGTACTGCACCTCCGTCTCCTTCTCGTTCTCTCCATCCTAGCCTCTCCCCGCCTTCGCTCCTGCTCCGGTCTGCTCTCCCTCCTGTCTGCTCTCTGCTCCGGTCTGCTCTCCCTCCTGTCTGCTCCGGTCTGCTCTCCCTCCGGTCTGCTCTCTCTCCTGTCTGCTCCGGTCTGCTCTCCCTCCTGTCTGCTCTCTGCTCCGGTCTGCTCCGGTCTGCTCTCCCTCCTGTCTGCTCCGGTCTGCTCTCCCTCCTGTCTGCTCTCCCTCCTGTCTGCTCTCCCTCCTGTCTGCTCCTGTCTGCTCTCCCTCCTGTCTGCTCTCCCTCCTGTCTGCTCCGGTCTGCTCTCCCTCCTGTCTGCTCCGGTCTGCTCTCCCTCCTGTCTGCTCCGTCTCTCGTCCTCTCCTCTCCCCGCATCCTCTCGCTCTCCCGCCGGCTCCTTCTCCGCCTGTCTCTCGCCCACCGTCACCTGTTTATTCGCCATTCCTCTTGCCGTGTCGTCTGCCAGTCCAGTTTTCGTTGCCACAGCAAGCTGCTCGGGGGAGACACAACAAAACAAATCAACTTTGAACTATTTACTCTCGTAACAAACGTAAAACTCGAAAACTCACAACAAACTTTTCAAAAACTTCCTCCAACCTCAGCACGGCGGGAGTGTTCAGGGTGGTATGGCCGTAAACAAAGTTAGCTGTGCTCGGTGGTGTATATAAGGTTGGTGCCAGTCAGGACAGACACATATACACACACACACACACACACACACACACAGACACACACACACACACACACACACACACACAGACACACACAGACACACACACACACACACACACACACACACACACACACAGACACACACACACACACACACACACACACACACAGACACACAGACACACACACACACACACACGCCGTGAGTGAACTTAGTTCTGACTATAAGGTGGACAGGTGCTCCTAATCAAATGTTGAGTGAATGAGAGACTATAGTTGACTACCCTCTGCCAATGATTCCAAATTGATTGGAAACCTACTATGTTATGGCCTACATGAAGCTGCCTTCCTAGTTTGAAAAGCAGTGTAAAAAGCATGATTTTGTGTGCTCGGTGGTGTATATAAGGTTGGTGCCAGTCAGGACAGACACATATACACACCAGGGTTTCCGTTAGAAAAAATTGCCGCCGGACATCGTGTCCGGGAAGATTTCGATTTACCGGACAAACGTGATATATTCCGGTCATCATATTAAAATATAATAATATTTATTTTTATTTTTTATTTTTTTATTTTTTTCAAATCTAATATAGCTGTTTGTCGCGGTGATTACTGTTGTGTAGCGGCCTATATATGCCATTTAATGTCTATTTCTCATCCGATACGATTAGATGCGAGCTATATAATATATAATAATATAACATGATTCGCATGCGCGCTATGCCATTATGTCCAGCGCTGAACGGGCGCCTCACTGGGAACTGAACAGACAGCATCGATCAATGAACGGACTCCACATTACGTTAACTGAAGTTTGTTAAATTGTTTGGGATTAATGTGAGTTTTCTATTTTCTCTTTCCAGTTTTACCCTTTTTTTATCAATAAAACAACGTCATTTCTATAACCAGGTCTCGCTGGTTGGGAAGGCATTTCGTTTCGCTGCCTGTCAAATCATACTTAATCGGACTCGGGAGTATGACAATGAGGAGAACATAACTGTTTATTGAGAAACAATAGGCAGGCTGGGATACGTATATAAAGAAATACCACAATGTCTAGATGTATAACATTTTATTGAACAGTGCAAGCATGTAGGCTTCTGGCGTGACATCGTACCCCTAACGTTCTTAGGGCTTGTTTGAAAAGCTTAGACTGAAAGTTAGTGCCCTGGTCAGATTGTATAACAAGAGGAAGACCGAATGTGGAAAAAAACGTTGCTTTCACCACTGAGCTGGCTGATATGTTACGCAACGGAACAGCTTCGGGAAAACGAGTAGCAGCGCACATAATAGTGAGCAAATACTGACTTCCACTTTTAGTCCTAGGCAAAGGTCCAACACAATCAATTATTACACGTTCAAATGGCTCCCCTATAGCAGGACTGGGATGCAATGGTGCGGGTGGAATGGATTGATTAGGCTTACCCGCCATCTGACAAGTATGGCAACAGCGGCAGTGCTTGGCAACATCCGCCTTCAGTCCGGGCCAAAATAAATGTTTCAATATCAGCTGATAAGTTTTAGTTATACCTAAATGTCCTGACCACTGGCTCTCATGTGCTACAGATAACACCTGTTGTCTATAACCCACAGGCACAACCACTTGTTACACGTTCAAATGGCTCCCCTATAGCAGGACTGGGATGCAATGGTGCGGGTGGAATGGATTGATTAGGCTTACCCGCCATCTGACAAGTATGGCAACAGCGGCAGTGCTTGGCAACATCCGCCTTCAGTCCGGGCCAAAATAAATGTTTCAATATCAGCTGATAAGTTTTAGTTATACCTAAATGTCCTGACCACTGGCTCTCATGTGCTACAGATAACACCTGTTGTCTATAACCCACAGGCACAACCACTTGTTTTACAGTATTCCACTCACAACCATTTGCATTAGGAGGAGACCATTTACGCATTAATATCCCATCGTTAAGGAAATAAACTACGTTGCCCCCTATTTCAGATTCCTCACTAGCTGCATGTAAAAAACATTTGTTTAATGACTGATCAGCTACTTGAGCGACACGCAATCGCTCGCCGGTTACAGGCAGAGATAGGCTGTCAGCGGATGGTATGGTAGGACTCGGGGAGGATGGTAACTCTACCACTTTCTCCCTGGGAGAAGCTGAAACAATCGGGTTCTCATCCCTTTCAGAAAAGGCTTGCATAATCACACTATCACAGAGAGAAACATCGCTATCCTCCTCTCTGCCTCGACTCGATTGTGCACGAGTTATAGCGCACACCGGAAACAACCGCTGTTTCGCATAGGCAGCCTACACATTAGGAGTCATCATCATGCCAGTGTCAAATCATATCATAATAAAATAAATACATAGCCTATATATTCGTCTTTTTTAAATAGAAGGAATCAGAATGTGAACTTTAGCGAATTGTATTAAAATTGTGCTTAGAGGGAATTATTTTCACCGGACATTTATGTCCGACTAGTTTTCAATTTGTCGGACTTCAACAAATTTTACCGGACAAAGACCGGTAATTACCGGTTAACGGAAACCCTGATACACACACACACACACACACACACACACCGTGAGTGAACTTAGTTCTGACTATAAGGTGGACAGGTGCTCCTAATCAAATGTTGAGTGAATGAGAGACAATAGATGACTACCCTCTGCCAATGATTCCAAATTGATTTGAAACCTACTATGGTATGGCCTACATGAAGCTGCCTTCCTAGTTTGAAAAGCAGTGTAAAAAGCATGATTTTGTTCCAGTTGTTAAAAGGGTGGCATAGTGCACTCTACTGGTGGAGGTTGAGAAAAGCTTACGGCACCGGGTATTCCCAGGCGGTCTCACATCCAAGTGCTAACCCGGTGTAAGTACCGGAATTTCCGACCCGCAAGGTTTTTCCGACCCTACCAGATCCGGTCATAGGTTCAGCCCTTTCCGGCCATAGGTAGCGCTATGATTCGCTGACGACGATGATTTCCGATCACATGATGACCGCCATTTTTACCCATCAGTAATTTTGGCTGTTTGTAGATCTAATCTCTGTAGCTACCTTAAGATACATGGATGTTGCGCGCGCACCCGCGCGCGACGTGAGAGAGTTTAAAGGATTCTAAAGGCGTCCAAGAATTACTTGATGAAAGGTAAGTCAGTGTGAATAACTATGTTATATCCACTCTTGAAGCCACTGCTTGAAATGGCGAAAATGGCGAAAATGCATAGGCCTGTATCAAAATTGAGTGTCTCATTAAGCATCTGCTAACTATTGTGTGCATAAAACCTGTTTCCAGTGGCTTTATATTTGCACTTCTAAATGAATGCTGTATTTTCCTGCTGCATCAGGTGAGGAGTTGTACTACAAGGACAAACTTCGCTTGGTGGTGTGCAACAAAGATGGAGTTTGTGATGTCCTGATGGTTACTTTCTTATCTGACTTGAGTTCTTGTCCATCATCTTTCCCAATTATGACAAGATTATCATTGTTGGAGACCTCAAAACCTACTTATTCAATCTCGCCTTTTAAATGTCTGTCTTTATTGTTGTTTCATCTATACTATTGTTGTTTTATCTTCTTTGCTCTCTGTGAAGAGATGTGTCACATTTTTGTGAGAAATGGGCTATACAAATGAAGTTTGATTTGATCTGAAGGAGTGCCACGACAACCATGGGACTGGGGGTCATCCAGGGAGACGCCGAACGCTGGAGAAGGTGACGGCGTCCTACCTCTGGTCCACCTTGCGGGAGGATGTCACAAAATGGGTGAGTTTTTGATGTTATTAGTGCATGGTGTGTGTGAACATTGTAATTTATACACTGCCCATTAGCAATGATCTTTTACTCAAAGATCTCCAACTCTTGTGTAATTCTCATACTGACCACAATCTGATTCTGCACTGGAACACCCAGACCATCATACAGGCCGCGGCCCCTCAACCACAGCGGTTCTGCACCTAAGGCACTAAGCCCAGCAGCTGACCACCACCACCAACATGACGCCTCAACCACATCAAGAATTCTCTGACTCTAGATAATTTCCTCTGAAATGTCACTGTTTTAAAGGTTGATGAGTGCCCCCGCTGTCAACATCATGAGACAATAAAGACAGTTGCACCTGTACTCCATCCCATCCAAGTGAAAGAGGCATGGAGTGTCCTGGGGATTGATCTCATTGGTCCACTTCCCACCACTGCAAAGGGCAAAAGGTAGCTACTGAATGTTGGGCAGAAGTATGTGTAACCCCTTTTGGTTAAAGCTAGTGAGATAAGCTGACATCATGTATTGGATAAGTCAATAAAAGTTATGAAGCAAGTTTTTGGTCGACCCCATGAGGAATAGCTGCTGCAATGCTGTAGCTAATGGAGAACAATCTGCATTTTTCATTGCAGATACATTCTGACTGCAACCGAACTCTTCACCAAGTGGGCTGTGGCAAAAACCCTCTACACCAAAACAGCCAATGAGGTGTCCAGGAAGATAGTTAACATTCTTCTTGACTTTGGACTGGTAGAGAGGATCATTACCGACCAAGGACGGGAATTTGTGAATGAGGTACAGTTATCTATATAAGACACAGTGTATGTGATGTGTGACATTTGATAATTGTAATTTAATCTAATTTAATTGCATACACTAATGCATCTGCAGGTCAACCGTGGTGTTTTTGAGGCTCTGGGTGTCAAACACTGCATCACGTCACCCTACCACCCCCAGGCCAATGGACAGGACGAGCGCACAAACCGCACCGTGAAGACTGCGCTTGCCAAGTACTGTGGGGAGGGACAGAACGACTGGGATGTCCATTTGAGGGGCATCATAATGAGCATCAACACCTCTAAGCAGGTAGCCTACTATTGTGTAACAACTGCATATGTAAACAATTCAAACAAACATAGAAAGAAACAAAATACAATTTAAACAATATAGAAAGATGGTGAAATGCTATTGATTGTACTTTTGTTTTGTTTTACAGCGATCAACCAGGTACGGCACCCTGTTCGGACGGCACCCTCGCAGCCCAGGTGTCATCAACACAACACAGACTGAGGAGGGTGACGACTCAGCTGTGGTTGTGGTTGATTTGCCAGAGGAGGATGTACAGGCGAAGACTGTCGAAGTTACAGATCTACATGCAAAGGTGATGTAAAAATGGCAATTTATGCATAATAATATCTAATAATAACAAATATGCATACAATGGCAATATATGCTATAAAATATGAATATGTTTCAAGGGAAAATTAATTAAATGATAACAATTTTTCAGATTTACCAGAACATCCAAATTGCCCAGGCAAGGCAGAAAAAGACCTACGAGGCCCAGAAACAAAAGGGGGTCAAATCCTTTGACTTCAAAGTTGGGGATGAGGTCCTACGGGCAAACAAAAGGAAGGAGGGACGGAAAGGAGGGCGACTGGAGGCCAATTGGTTTGGGCCGCACATCATATCCTCCATCTCACCCAAGGGTGTGGTGATGCTGTCCAGCACCATTATTATTGTTAATACAAGGACATACACACTTAGTGTATGTGCAGTAACTGTATGTATGTGATACACCCTCCTGGGAGCGGAGTGGATGAACAAGAACGCCCACCGGCTGTAAGGGAAGGTCCAGGAGCCTGCTTTTCTGCAATTGGACAAAATACAGAGAGAGGAAATAGAGGCTAAATTGACACTGATTGAAGACGAAGAAGAACGTCAAGAATTGCTGGAAATATTTTTTTGGAATTTGAACTTAAAATTGATTATGATTTATTTCTGTTAGAGGTCAAGGACAATCTTGGCATCCCTGTGTGCGCAAGTTTCAAGGCTCCCAGTTCGGAAGAGTGATTGATTAATTAGTGTGCTTGCAGTCGCAAATATAAAACTGAATCTGAACAGTAGTGTGAACTACATGTTGGTCACATTACCCCAAATGATAACGGTGGATGACCGATGGCCTTATTCACTTATTCCTTCCAGCTAGAGTCTGGATCTAGCTAGAGTTAGAGTCATGTCAGAGGGAGGGGCTTTTGACACGTGCATGCTGTCTGAGTCAGTCCATCCTCTCCATGGGCGTGGGTTAGATGTGGCTACAGGCCCCAAACATTTCCCAAATAAGATATATATGTATATGTACACATGCTATATTTCGGTTAACCTACACAATGTTTTTACTTGATTCCAGCTAATTTGTGAATGAATACGTTTTTGTTTGTGTATGGTCAATCCATTTTTATGTAAATATGGTTTCATGCTGTATTGATTTACAATAAATTCATTGCATTTCATTAAATCGTGTTGCTTTACTACAAAAAACACATCTGATTGAGGAAGACTACAAAACATTGAGAAAGGATTTGGTAAACCAAGTATTTCATGCGTCATATGGTAAGAAGAGGGGTGTGGCCATAGTAATTAATACATCTCTACCATTCTCTGAAGAGAAAGTGATAAAAGATAATAGGAGAAGATATGTAATGGTTGACCCTATTACATTAACCATAGCTAAAGGTAATGCATCTTTTTTTCATTTCATTAGTTTACTCTAACGAATTAAAATGATTAACAAGCATAATGGCACAGAGAATGCAGAGATGTGTATATATACAAAGGGTTGAAATATATGTTGTTATTATTATTATTACTTTATTATCACATAACAGCTATTTGAAGCAAACTATGGAAAATGTATAACTGAGTAGTGAAATACTCAGAAATAGTGAAATACATTCTTAGAAATGTCTACCTTGTCATGATTACTTGAACATACACACTGTGACACATTGGTCACACGCGCGGGCACACACTCGCGCACGCGCGATGCGCGCGAAACACACACACAACACAGTTTCAGATCTACTAACGGGTCTTCGTTGTCATCGCGAATCATAGCGAATCATAGCGCTACCTATGGCCGGAAAGGGCTGAACCTATGACCGTATCTGGTAGGGTCGGAAAAACCTCGCGGGTCGGAAATTCCGGTACTTACACCGGCCCGACCCTGCTTATCTTACGAGATCGGGCGTGTTTTTTTTATTTTTTTTTATCAAAAATACATTTCACAGATAATTTTTTCAGTCGGTTATATACATTATTCACAAACACATACAGATACGATACGTAAATAACACAGTGAGACATGACAGACAGCACAACACAAAATGTGGGACAGACATAGAATAGACAAAAGACGACAACAAAAAAGACCAAGTAGCATACCAGGTCTTATCTATGCCTGGCAGCCCTTGTAGTGTCATAGACATCAAATTGAATATTTAGGATGTAGGCAACATTCTTAGAACATGGAAGCAATTTACCATGAGAGGAAGGGGGTTGTGGACTCATTTACCACTGGTACAGGGTTGGAAAACCCTGTGATCATCAACCCTGTGATCAACCCTATGATCATTCTATAGTATAATATGATATATTATCATTCTAAGAAAAAAATAAATAACGTTTAAAAAAAAAGAAATATATTATTTTTCCATTTTTTTTCACTTTATTATTTAACAAAAATCATTTTGATCATTCTATGATCATTCTATAGTATAATATGATATATTATTATCATTCTAAGAAAGAAAAAACAAAGTTTAAAAACGTTTTTTAAAAGGATGGATATAATGGTGGGACACATGACAGAACGGACATTGTAGGAGTTAACTGCCTCCAGCAGAGGGCAGTAGTGCAGCATCAAGGACGCACGCTGCCGTTAAAACCAAAACAACAAGAAGAAGAAGACGACGACGTGGTCTATTCCCGCGATACCAGGGAACGAGAAGTCGATCTAAGATGGCGGAGTCAGTAAACACACACCGTGCTGAAGCTGAAGACCTTAGCTGCCGCTAAACCCAACAGAACAAGAAGAACCAGAACGGTTAGAATAGTTACATCTCTGTATTTGGTTTCCTTTACTGCGTATAAAAACATCTCAACAGTCAACAAGGAGGACGGGAGACTCTGAGTGTCGGAGGTGAGTAGAAGCCTTTGTCTCAGCTCGCTGCCTCACTGTCTAACATGTTACTACTGACCACTTCTGTCTGCAGAGATAGGCTATTCTGTCACTATACAATGTTGTTATCTATATAGAACACTATAGAATGTTGTTTTATATATATAACACTATAGAATGTTGCTATATAACACTATATTATGTTGGCGGAACTTGTTATCAGTTTATGTCCGTGTCGCCTGGTCTGGACGAGCACACGGAGGTACTGATGGCGCTTCTCCACTATGGAAGGCCATCAACGCAAATAACGTCTAGAAATCCTGTGTCCACACGTAGCGCCATTGTAGTAGATTTTGGCACACATGCACACATAAACCGTATAAACTGTATAGTTTGCCTTTTGCTATAAGGACCCTCCTGACTATGGGGGCTAGGGGAGGGGAGGGTAGGGTTTACGACCCTTTGTTAAAGCCATGTGGTCATCTCAAAATGTCTTCTTGTGTTCTGAGCCCTACCCCCTGACCTATAACCTGAAGTGACATCATGTGACCTATAACCTGAAATGACATCATGTGACCTATAACCTAATGACATCATGTGGATCATCCTAGTTTTCGCACCGTGGGCTTTTCTACAGTAAAGGCAGGGTTTCCTTTAGAAAAAATTGGCGCCGGTCAACGTGTCCGGGAAGATTTCAATTTACCGGACAAACAAATTGTTGAGCCACAAAGCCATCACTTTTTTAAAATTTATTTTTTTACTGTTTTGACACTATAACAATCTTGACTTCACTATCTGTCCATTTTCTCACCTGGTTCTTCCTGCTCTTGATCTCTCACTCTCTCTCTCTGTGTCATCACCATCCTCCTCTCTCCCTCTTTGCACTGACAATCACACACAAACATATATGACAGGGTCTGGTTAAAAAGTCTGCAAGTCTGGCAACATCATTTTTCTGTTTTTTCACTACCCAGTGTTTCCTCTACATGCATTTCATCGTGGCGGTCCGCCACGATGGAATTTCCTCCGCCACCATGCAGATTTCTCAACCCAAAAAAAAAAAAAAGATTTAGGCCGCTTTTCAGACCTTCACAGCGCTAGACACACCCACAAGCGCTGAAACTGGACCAGTCCGTGTGTGTCGCGAGTATTGAACTTGAGGCTGCGTTCGTAAATTCGCTCTGAGAGCCCCGGAGCGCACACTGGGTTCAACGTCATAAAGGGACCAAGTCATTTGATTGGACAAGAGGCATTCCGTGAGTGCTGATCAGATTTCCAGAGCGTATTTACGAACGCGCCCTGGCTGTCACCCGAACACCGCGAGCTAGCGTAGTGTAGTGTAGTATAGGATGCGTAGTGTAGTGTAGTGTAGGATGGAGAGAGAGAGGAGAAGCCTCTCTATGTGTTACCTATGTCCAGTGTACTAGAACCACTCTAACAGGAGTGTTTGTCCGTGAATAACACCGGCTATGCCCGGGGTAGAAACACAAGACTATAGCTGGATAAGGTCTACACGGTCTACACGGTCATTTTAAGCCGTCGACCAGCCCTCTACGACCACGGGAAGTCATGTTAAAAGTGAAGATACTTCTGTTAAACTAAGCTAAGCTAAACATCGCTAATCGCTAACTCCCTCCTGGGCTTAAAGTGACAAGTAATAACGTTGTGAAAAAAAACGTCAGATCAGTGTTTTTGTTTTTATTGACAATGGAATTACATGCTGGAAAAACATGCAGACACAGACAATAAGAGACACACGGGAGAAGTACAGGAAAACATTTTATTTTTTCCTCGAGTTTTGGCTGAAATTACGTCGTTGTTTTGAGCGCGCGTGCGCGGTCAGCACTACCCGCCACCATTGTAAAAATTCCTGGAGGAAACACTGCTACCTTTCATTATCTACCTGTCAGTGCTGACATGTTTAAATAGCAAAAATGTTTTGCTAATTCAAGATTCATGTTTTTTTATTGCCATGTGTGTCAAACGTTTATTACATCCTATTACAAGTAATGAAGGGGGGTGCTGAGGGTGCTGCACCAGAACCATAGGTTCTCAAGGCTACTTGTGGTCTTGACTACATGTCCACTTTCTCACCTGGTTCTTGCTGTCTCTTTGGTGTGCTGACTCCATCCTGCTCTCTCTCCTCCTCCTCTCCCTCTCTCTCCTCCTCTCTCCCTCTTTTGCTGTCCACCGAAAGGAAAACATAACAACCAGAATATGTATAATCTAATAAGAGGTATACATTGATCCATATCAATTTATAACATCATTCTAATTGTATATTGGGTTGCTGTGGGCAATGCAGTCAGATAATGTCATTTTGACTTGACTCTCTCACCTGAAAAACAATCTTATGTCCATCTATGGAAAAACAGACATTTCCAATGAGTGAGGGTTTGTTCCAATGCTTCAATCCACTTGTTTATTGTATTTTATTACCATAAAGCCCAATTCTAGCAGAATAAGACATATTGTATTATTACTACTACTATCTATTATTACTAATCACCTCTGAGCTAGCTAGCTAGCTTGCTAGTTCGTTAACACTATTCACACAATGGAACTATAGCCACTTTCTAGTCACCATGGAACTATAATATGACACTTTCTAGTTAAGTCACAATAATAATGAACAATTTGAACCAATGTTTTCTGTCAGAAATACAGAAATTATATTTGCTACGGTTACTTACTTTCATATGCTGACTTCCTTCGTCTGTCTCTCTCTAACACCATAAAGGAAATAAAGTGAACCTGGTTTGTCTTGATTCGCAAGGCGAACATGTCATCATTGTGTAACGTCCTGTCTGATATCATGTCATCATTGTGTAACGTCCTGTCTGATAACATGTCATCAAATTGCTCCAGACTGCTTGTTATCCCGGATGACATTGTCTGACTGCCAGTTTAGGACAGAATGCTTCAAAGCATAACAATCATATTATTATAACGTCATATTGTTTGTTATATTTAAATATATGGGTTAGGGTTAGAGAGGTTTTAGGTTTTATTTCATTTCTAACATTTCCCCATGCCAGTTATCCGGTATGACGTGTTGTGAGTAAAGAGTCTAATAGCTCTTGACCTTTGTAAGGCAGTGAGGGTGTGTCCAGCATGTCAGTAACAATAGGCTATGCTACACCCTCAATACATTTTCATATCATTTAATAAACAGAGATTAATAGATTAAATAAATGTTTTTTTATAAACATTTTCCTTATTTTCACTTCATAAAAGGGTTTGGACATCACGTCACGTCATTGGGCCAGTTGCTTTTGGTCCCTTGAAAAGGAGGGTGCCACGTATTAAAGAGCTGTAACATCTAAACCATTCCTCCAACTTGGATCTGGATACCCTCAAATTAAAGAGGGTGTTTGACAGTCTGCACTTTAAGGCCATATTCATTCTATGACTATAACTTGAATATGTTTTGGTAAACAACTAAAATAACAACAGTTCTGTCAAAGAGTCCAAATGGACCTAACTGTAGCTTGGCTACTGTTTTCCAATTCTGGAAAAAGAAATGTTCAATGTTTTGATTACATTTCGTCACTCTGTTTTAATATTTTGATCATCTGTGTTGGTAGGATTCCCTGCACTGTGAACTGTCCATCTGGGCAGAGAGATGGAGGCTTCTGCTTACTCAGTGTCAGAGAGCCAGAGGACACACCTTGGGTCCCCTGATGCAGAGGCAGAAGGACAGAACCACCGGAAGGACAATCTTATTAGGCTCCAGACTGGAGGTCAGGAGGTCAAGATCGAAGAGTGCTATGGTAGGAATTCCTCTCAGCAAAGGCCAACCACAGGCCGCGCTAGAGCTGACCAATCACATCCTGAGTCAGGTGGTCACAAGAGCAGCTCAGTGATTGGATTACAGGAGCAGCAGAGAAGGACAGCGGCAGGGCAAACCTCTGAGCAAAGGAAACATAGTTGTGGTCATGAGGACATGCGCCAGTGCTACGTCCAGTGTGGGAAGAAACTAAACACGGCGGATATTGTGAAAATACAGCAGCGAATTAGAAGACCAGACCAACACCGTTGTGCTACAACTGATCAGTAAGTCACACATGCTGCTAACGCTAACACGTGCTCAGTGTTTCCTCCAGGAATTTTTCCATTGGTGGCGGATAGGTCTGTTTTTTTTTCCGCATGGAACGCGCACGCGCGTTCAAAACAACGAACTAATTTCAAACTAGAGGGAGGATGGCAAAAAAAAAAAAAAGCTACAAAAATCTTCCCAGAACCTGATTTGCACGACCAGCTGTCGCTGTAGGACACGTTCGATTGCAAAATTCATTTATCCTTTATGTTCCCAGTTGAGGGTGTGTAGCTGTCGTTAGTTGGCCTGCTTTTATTTAGTTATGCGTACGTTTGAGTTAGTCATCTCTAGGATTGTTGTTTGATATTAGCCTATACTTTCTCTTATCTGCATTTTGAGCAACTGTACAAGACCCAACAACACAACTCTGATACAGGACTAATGTTACCTAGCTGCTATAGCTAACCCAACCCTGCTACAAGACCCAACAACACACCTCTGATACAGGACTAATGTTACCTAGCTGCTATAGCTAACCCAACCCTGCTACAAGACCCAACAACACACCTCTGATACAGGACTAATGTTACCTAGCTGCTATAGCTAACCCAACCCTGCTACAAGATCCAACAACACAACTCTGATACAGGACTAATGTTACCTAGCTGCTATAGCTAACCCAACCCTGCTACAAGACCCAACAACACACCTCTGATACAGGACTAATGTTACCTAGCTGCTATAGCTAACCCAACCCTGCTACAAGACCCAACAACACAACTCTGATACAGGACTAATGTTACCTAGCTGCTATAGCTAACCCTGCTACAAGACCCAACAACACAACTCTGATACAGGGCTAATGTTACCTAGCTGCTATAGCTAACCCAACCCTGCTACAAGACCCAACAACACAACTCTGATACAGGGCTAATGTTACCTAGCTGCTATAGCTAACCCTGCTACAAGACCCAACAACACGACTCTGATACAGGGCTAATGTTACCTAGCTGCTATAGACCCATTTGTACTAAACAACTACAACGTTGTATTGGACAAATTTTTTTCGAACTAATCCACAGACAGCAGTCTTATTAACGGCCTGTGTGGAGGCGACCCAGCACAGTGGGGATATACACTATCAAGCCAAGCTCTACTGTCAATATTTGCGTGTGTGTGTGTGTGTTTTTTACTTTGAACGCAATTTCAATTGCAATGTCCCACCTACATCTCCTCTGTGGAAAACTCTAATCCCGACGCAGCAGTTATTGTGCTCGGCGATTTTAATCACACCAACAGAACTTCCCAATTACAAACAACAGGTGTCATGCCCCAGCAGAGGAGCAATACGACACCCAGCCATGCAGTTTCGTATCGCTCATAGCCACTGCTAGCTTCAGCAATGTTTGAAGTGTCTGGGACATCTTTTTTCTTGAAAAATCCATCCATCTGTCGCTGTTTTCGTTTAATTTTTCGAAGTTATTTAACGTGATATCTTATTTGTGCACCTAGCTAGCTAGATCAGCTTTTTGTATCTTTTAGATGGTACTACCGGTGACTTTTAGCCCGTTATTTGCGAGGAGAAAACACAGGCGCCCGAGCATTTCGGAAGGCAAGACTGCTGAGCGGGGATGGTTGAGTCTGCACGGTTCTCATGCCGGTTCACATTTAGACCAATCAGGAGTAGCCCTTGTGTCACGTCGTCAACTGAATGTTTAATGTCATTAATCTGATTTTGGATCAGCGGTTAGAGAGAGATGGGCGTGGATTTAGGTGCACTTTTAGTCAACATCCATTATAGCGCTGATCTAGGATCAGATATATTTTAATCAGCTAAAATGTTCAGAGGTGGATTTTATTTTTTTATTTTTTTTGTGGACTGAATCAATTCGTGGCGGAGGAAATTCATTCGTGGCGGCCCGCCACCAATAAATGCATATAGAGGAAACACTGATTTGCAGGACGTGTCCTGTCAGTCTAGATAGGAGTTCAGTGAACTGTTTGTCTGTCATGTCTAATCGACCTGCGTTGTTGTCCAGTGTTTCCAGCCGCAGGTCCTCTTCAGCTCATGTAACCATGGTAACCATGTATGAACCAGAATGCACCGAGTCCCCTGGATCTGGCCGTGGTTCTCCAGCCCTGAAAAGCCCACAGTGGGGTCCAGAGATGGTGGCAGTGAAGCTGGAGGAAGAGGATGCAGAGGAGAATGGTGTGATGGTGAAAAGCCCACAGTGCGGTCCAGAGATGGTGGCAGTGAAGCTGGAGGAAGAGGATGTAGAGGAGAATGGTGTGATGGTGAAAGAAGAGGATGGAGGAGACCAAAGGAGGGAGGAGGGAGTGGTGAATCAAGAGGACAGAGGAAGAGTCGAGATGAAAGACAGTGAGATGGATGGTAAGTCTTTGTTATTGGTGAGGGTCATTGCACTGTTGTAAAACCAATGCTGCCAGTGCAGTGTGAGTCAGTCAGTACCTGCATCGTCTGACAGTCCTGCTCTCTCCCGCTGTGTGGGGTTGATATATCATGGCTAGTTCCCCAATCTAACCCAGTCCTGGACTACAGGACAGCCACATGTAAACACCGTTATCCCCAATCTAACCCAGTCCTGGACTACAGGATAGCCACATGTAAACACTTTTATCCAAAGTGACTTACTACATTTGTCTAAAGTAAGTGAACCAGTTTACAAAATTGGGGAATAAAACATAATAAAAACAGACAAGAGAGAAATATGATAGAAAATCAATTTTAGGAATAGCAACTGCACTCTACTGCTCTCTACTGCCCTCTACTGCCCTCTACTGCCCTCTACTGCCCTCTACTGCCCTCTACTGCCCCCTACTGCTCTCTACTGCCCTCTACTGCTCTCTACTGCCCCCTACTGCCCCCTACTGCTCTCTACTGCTCTCTACTGCCCCCTACTGCCCCCTACTGCTCTCTACTGCCCCCTACTGCTCTCTACTGCCCCCTGCTGTTCTCTACTGCTCTCTACTGCTCTCTACTGCCCCCTACTGCTCTCTACTGCTTTCAGATTCAGATTCATTTATTTATTCAAGGGACAGTGCATATTAATAAAACAAAAATAAATTGTAAATACGCCAGAGTTAGCCCGAAAGCTAGTTTTCATCCGCAGTCCCTATGCCATGATGTTGTATACGGCTCCCTGGAGGAAAAAAGTACATTTAAAAGATAAAATATAGGTAGACCTAGGCACAAAAAAGTAGACAGGACAAGCATTTAGCTTAAGGGCATAACATAGGGGGTTAAAAGAGCATACATTAATCATATGCAGTTAAAAGGAGGGTACATATTCGGTAAGCAGACTAAAAGCAAGCACACAGACTGTACAGGTAAGACATGTTAGGCGGTACACAGACAGGCGGTACACATGACATACAGGTATAGGACAGGACATTTCAATGTTGGCAGGTGTGTGTGTTGATCATCCACTGTTTTAGGTGCTTTCTAAATGATTTAAAGGTGCCTAATTCTTTAAGGTGCCCTGGAATCAGGTTCCATTCACGTGCCCCTCTAACTGACCAGGCTAAACTGACGTTTTGCATTTTATTCAAAAATGCCTGACTATCCTCCTCTACACTTACTCCTGCCAGTAGCTCATTCCAGTTGAGATTTTGGACCACAGTTTTAAAGTTGTCCTGCTCCTTTTTGGGGATTCCATTTGATTCACTGGCTGCGAGGGGTCTAAATCGTGCTTTGCTTAGCTTCCTGGCTACCAGGATCAAGTTATGGTCTAACAGTCCAGTAAGCATGTTGAAGGTCTTCATAATTCTATTGGGTCTATTGCTAAACGCCAGATCAATCTGGGTGCTGGTGGAACTGGTTATTCGGGTAGGCCCTTGGATAAGCTGGGATAGGTCTAGACCATCTGTGATGCACTTGAGGTTTTTCCTAGCTGTTTTGATAGCCGTTGATATTCAAGTCACCCATGATAATGACCTTCTTAAAATTACATTCTTTCAGCATGTTCTTGAATCTATCGTAGAAATCAACATTTGCTGAGGGTGGTCTGTAAAGGACAATCAGGATGAAGGACATTTGTGGAGATAAGGTTATGTTCACACCAATGCATTCTAGCTCATGGTGTGGCCAACACATTTCCTCACACTGAATTTTGTCTTTGACATAAATCATGACCCCCCCTCCCTTGGAGCCTACTCTATCCCTTCTAAACTGGACATAGCCAGGTACAGATACAGCAGCTGATGGGGCCTGTTCATGTAACCATGTCTCGCTCAAGCAAAGAAAATCTAAATTAGACTCATTCAAAAGATGTTGTACTTGGTCACTTTTTGATTTAATGCTGCATATATTCAAGTGTCCTCCTAACAACCCCTTTGGTTTTACCTTGGGGTCCCAAACTACCTTAGCATTATTGACCGTTTGGAAAATACTCCAGTTCCGTGTTTTCGCGATAGCCGGGTTGATCAACTTCCTGGTTGATTTGTTTACATCCCTTACAGCTACACATGTTTTGTTGCCTGAACAGACATTTAGAGTAGGTTTGGGTTCGGCGCTATATTTTAGAGTTCCATTGTCATTGTTACTTGCCGAGGCTGGATAGTTCGTTTGCAAGTCCGTGTTCGCAGCATTCGTCATCAGTGGCCGTCCGTCCTCTGTGCACCTTCCGGGCGCACACCGCAACACCGTCAGGTCCCCTGCAAGCCGTCGCTCGCCCGACTCCTCCGTTGACAGCTCCGGTACGGGGACCGCCAGTCATGGTTCATCGGGTTGGATAGCCTCGGGGAATTCCACAGCATTCGGATGGGGAAAACGACGAGTCAAGTTAGTTTGCTCATGGTCAAATGTTGCAGGAATACTGACAGAGGTTCGTACCTGAGGGAAAACGTTGTTGCTCCTGGACATAATGTTAGTCCCATGAAACGCCGTTCCATCTCCAGTCGTAGGTGAGTGACACTGTCCATTGTTATCCGGGCCGGGACATGGGTGAATGTCTCCGGAAAGTAGCAAGCAGATTACTGCGACCAGCATATCGGCTCGCTGGAGCTTCGATCCCGTACGTTTGTTTGTTCTACTGTAAATGCTTGGATAAATGAAGGATATGAGGATAGCTTGGCGCCCGTATCCAAAATGTTTGTTAGTGTAGCAAGCTTGTTGGCAAAGAGGATCAGTCACATAGCTCAGAGTAGCGTTTTTGTATAAAGGAGGACGGTATAGATCATCTCCTGAGTTTACTAGAGACGCCAGTAGCATAAAAACTTGGAGCCCTAGGAGAGCTGTGACCGCACCTCTGCCACCTGCCGCCATGTCCCTCTCTCTACTGCCCCCTACTGCCCCCTACTGCCCTCTACTGCCCTCTACTGCTCTCTACTGCACTCTACTGCCCTCTACTGCTCTCTACTGCTCTCTACTGCCCCCTACTGCTCTACTGCCCCCTGCTGTTCTCTACTGCCCTCTACTGCTCTCTACTGCCCCCTGCTGTCCTCTACTGCTCTCTACTGCCCCCTACTGCTCTCTACTGCCCCCTACTGCTCTCTACTGCCCCCTACTGCTCTCTACTGTCCACTACTGTCCTCTACTGCTCTCTACTGCCCCCTGCTGTCCTCTACTGCTCTCTACTGCACTCTACTGCCCTCTACTGCTCTCTACTGCTCTCTACTGCCCTCTACTGCTCTCTACTGCACTCTACTGCCCCCTACTGCTCTCTACTGCACTCTACTGCCCTCTACTGCTCTCTACTGCTCTCTACTGCTCTCTCCTCTCCTCTACTCCTCTACTCCTCTCTCCTCTCCTCTACTGCTCTCTCCTCTCCTCTACTGCTCTCTCCTCTCCTCTACTGCTCTCTACTGCCCCCTACTGCTCTCTACTGCTCTCTACTGCTCTCTACTGCCCTCTACTGCTCTCTACTGCTCTCTACTGCCCTCTACTGCTCTCTACTGCCCTCTACTCCCCTCTACTGCCCTCTACTGCCCTCTACTGCTCTCTACTGCTCTCTACTGCCCTCTACTGCTCTCTACTGCCTTCTACTGCTCTCTACTGCCCTCTACTGCTCTCTACTGCTCTCTACTGCCCTCTACTGCTCTCTACTGCTCTCTACTGCCCTCTACTGCTCTCTACTGCCCTCTACTGCCCTCTACTGCTCTATACTGCCCTCTACTGCTCTCTACTGCTCTCTACTGCCGTCTACTGCCCTCTACTGCCCTCTACTGCCCTCTGCTGCTCTCTACTGTCACACAATTATTCAGAGCTTTGAACGAGATTATTAACACCCGAACAGCCATGGGTGGGGTCATTAACACTAGAACAGCCACGGGTAGGGTCATTAACACCAGAACAGCCATGGGTTGGGTCATTAACACTAGAACAGCCATGGGTGGGGTCATTAACACTAGAACAGCCATGGGTGGGGTCATTAAAACTAGAACGGTCATTTGACCTAGTGAGTACAAATAAATTCTACCTTTGAAATCGATCAAATTTCAGGACCCTCCTTTCATGACTTTTCCGAGATAAGTGCGTTCTACCACCCACAGTGTTTCCTCCAGAAATTTTTACATTAGTGGCGGAGAGCCCTGTCCGCGCGCATAGCGTGCAAGTTTTTTTCCGCGTGCACGCGCATGAAACGCGCACGCGTGCTCAAAACAACGACCTAATTTCAAACAAAACTAGAGGGAGGATGGCAAAAAAAAAAAAAAAAAAAGCTAAAAAAATCTTCCCAGAACCTGATTTGCACGACCAGCTGTCGCTGTAGGACACGTTCGATTGCTAAATTCATTTATCCTTTATGTTCCCAGTTGAGGGCGTGTAGCTGTCGTTAGTTGGCCTGCTTTTATTTAGTTATGCGTACGTTTGAGTTAGTCATCTCTAGGATTGTTGTTTGATATTAGCCTATACTTTCTCTTATCTGCATTTTGAGCAACTGTACAAGACCCAACAACACAACTCTGATACAGGACTAATGTTACCTAGCTGCTATAGCTAACCCAACCCTGCTACAAGACCCAACAACACAACTCTGATACAGGACTAATGTTACCTAGCTGCTATAGCTAACCCTGCTACAAGACCCAACAACACAACTCTGATACAGGGCTAATGTTACCTAGCTGCTATAGCTAACCCAACCCTGCTACAAGACCCAACAGCACAACTCTGATACAGGACTAATGTTACCTAGCTGCTATAGACCCATTTGTACTAAACAACTACAACGTTGTATTGGACAATTTTTTTCTCTAACTAATCCACAGACAGCAGTCTTATTAACGGGCCCCTGTGGTGCCAGGTGTGGAGGCGACCCAGCACAGTGGGGATATACACTATCAAGCCAAGCTCTACTGTCAATATTTTTGTGTGTGTGTGTGTGTTTTACTTTGAACGCAATTTCAATTGCAATGTCCCAAGTATTACCTACATCTCCTCTGTGGAAAACTCTAATCCCGACGCAGCAGTTATTGTGCTCGGCGATTTTAATCACACCAACCTGCACACCGAACTTCCCAATTACAAACAACAGGTGTCATGCCCCAGCAGAGGAGCTAACATACTAGACCACTGCTACGTTACAATCAACGAGGCTTACCGTTCGTTCCCGAGGGCACCGCTGGGAAGGTCCGACCATGCCATGCTGCTCCTCGTCCCGATAGACAGAAACTTAAATCCTGCAATACGACACCCAAACCCGTTAAGTCCTGGACTGCAACTGCCACTGATACTCTGAGAGGCTGTTTCGAGTGCACAAATTGGGACATATTTGGTGCAGGTGCGAACAGCCTCGATGAACTCGCCCGCCATAAACGTTGTTAGCTGATCCACCACCTAGCTCGTTTGCTCCTGCCAGCCATGCAGTTTCGTATCGCTCATAGCCACTGCTAGCTTCAGCAATGTTTGAAGTGTCTGGGACATCTTTTTTCTTGAAAAATCCATCCATCTGTCGCTGTTTTTGTTTAATTTTTCGAAGTTATTTAACGTGATATCTTATTTGTGCACCTAGCTAGCTAGATCAGCTTTTTGTAATTTAGATGGTTCACATTTAGACCAATCATGAGTAGCCCTTGTGTCACGTCGTCAACTGAATGTTTAAATGTCATTAATCTGATTTTGGATCAGCGGTTAGAGAGAGATTGGCGTGGATTTAGGTGCACTTTTAGTCAACATCCATTATAGCGCTGATCTAGGATCAGATCTATTTTAATTAGGGATGCACCGAACATTCGGCCACCGAATGTATTCGGCCGAATATCGCAAAATAAAGCACATTCGGTAGTCGGCCGAATGTGTGAAAACACCGAATGTTTACCACCGAATAGTGGGCGTGTTTTGATGATACTTGCCAGGTCATTCTTAGGGAAGAACTGACGATGAGTGAAGGGAAGTCCAGGGTAGATGTAGACAGAGGGTTGATTGGGAGTGGAGACAGGTGTGCAGGTTTGGCTGAAGATCTAATTAGCGGGGACACGCCTCAGCTGCGGCGGAGAGCACGCTGTGCTCGAGCTGTGGGGGCGGGGGAGGGTGTGTGAAGGCCCAGCCGTAACACTATGTCATTGAACCATACGGACATCAATACTTAAGCCACAACATACAGAATTATCAAAATCCTGTAGCATCTCTTTAAAGAGAGTTCACCTAATTAGTTAACTTGCAATCTTCCAAAGTATTTTGTAATAATATTATCATGGCACATCATTCTTGTTAACACAAGTCATGAATAAAGCTTCGGCCTACATTGATGAAAGATTTTCTTTCAGCAGCTATTCAGGGAAAACAAAAACATTTAATTTGACTGATTTATTTTATTTATTGTGCTTTGTTGGTATAGATTGATGTCTGCTGGAATGTTCAATAAAAGTAATTTTTTTTCAATCTCAATTTCTTTCTTTGAGAAGCATGAATAAAAAGCAAAATTTATTTAGTTTATGCAATGATAAAATTAAAAACTGCCGATACACATTCGGTATTCGGCCAAGTGTTTCCTTAAATTCGGCTTCGGCCTCGGCCAAGAATTTTCATTTCGGTGCATCCCTAATTTTAATCAGCTAAAATGTTCAGAGGTGGATTTTTTTTGGGGGGGGGGGGAGAAATCGTGCACTTAGTGGACAATCAATTAGTGGCGGAGGAAATTCATTCGTGGCGGCCCGCCACCAATAAATGCATATAGAGGAAACACTGACCCAGTATCCTGACATGTTCTAAATCTACCTCGTATAAAGCTATTTCTATAACAGGTTTTACCCCAGTTACATACGCAGTAGTGATAGGATATTATATGTCTACGTACAGACAGTTATGAATGATAAACTGTACAGTAGGTCTCGCTATAGCTATCGCAGCAAAGTACTTGCAGTAGCCTACATTTGATTATGTCTGTAATCCTCAAGGGATTTTCATGGAACAACATGGAACAAATACAATTTTATTTATGATACAGTACAGTGTTTCCTCCAGGAATTTTTACAATGGTGGCGGGTGGCCGTGACCGCGCGCGTAGCGCGCGCGATTTTTCGCGTGCACGCGCATGAAACGCGCACGCGCGCTCAAAACAACGTTTTTTTTTTTTTTTTTTTTTCTTCTTCTAATCACAGCCAAAACTAGAGGATGGCCCAAAAAAATAAATAATGAATATACAGAATATAAACTTGTGACTGACAGTCACATACACACACAAAGATCATCAGCTATAATATAATACGAAGTAGGCCTACATGAGCACAAAAGCGGCTAACGTTACTGATTAACTGTTTACTGTAGTGCAGAGAGATGGTAGTCGTAGGCGGCGTATCAAATGACAATGCTAAACGTTTAATGAAGGACATGAACGATTGTCAACAACACACTCAAGCATGCCTGGATATTTGTAAGAACTCTCGCGAGATTTATCAGACTAAACCTGGATTTTCCCTTTAGCGATGTTGATGGAATACCCCCCGGATGTCACGACGGTGGCCTGTACACAATAACAATAATACCACAGTTCACATTTAGACCAATCAGGAGCCCTTGTGTCACGTCGTCAACTGAATGTCATTAATCTGATTTTGGATCAGCGGTTAGAGAGAGATGGGCGTGGATTTAGGTGCACTTTTAGTCAATTATAGCGCTGATCTAGGATCAGATATATTTTAATCAGCTAAAATGTTATTTTTTTTTAATTTTTTTTTTGAGAACTTTTTTTTTTTTTTTTTTTTGAGAAATCTGAATGGTGGCGGAGGAAATTCCATCGTGGCGGCCCGCCACGATGAAATGCATGTAGAGGAAACACTGCAGTATATAATGTGTATAAAGTGTATTTATGATACAGTATATCATGTATATACATTTTCAAGTATTAGCATATTTATTATATTTTTTTTTTTATAATGATAATCAACCTCTTCTGCATCATCCGTGCAGCCACTCCCCGTGATAATCTGACCGTAATCCTGTATGGTGGTACGATGCTTGTAGGAGGTGCAGAGGTTTATCTCTCTGAGAGACATACTTAGATAGAGAACACTTTAATTCATGTATTTGTATTTATTGCCTATTATCTTGTTATCTCTTTGACTGCCAGCCATGTTCAGAGCGGAGAGCTCCACACTGCCAGACTTTTGGGGCATTTTCGCTGAACTTTGAAGACCCACCAAATATTGACTTTTCGGACTACATAAACATTGAACATATCTACCAAAACTTTAGACTCTCTTCTTTCATCAGAAAAAGAAAGTTTGTTTCTAGCCTCTTTGAGTGTTTAGAAATCGGCCGTAGAACATAGGGTGGTTTCAGCAAAAACACCAGATTTTGACCAATAGACAGAGAAAACGAGCTTTTTCTGCAGAACGTTTTTTTTTTTTTTTTTTTTCTGCACTTTTTCTGTATCATCCGACTCTGAACTGTTTGAAGAGTCGCGCAATGGCCGCGATGCTCCGCAATGCTCCGCGCCGCAATGCTCCGCGCCGTGTTTGGCACATACCCTGATCCGTTTCGCCATTTCTACAACCCACAGCAAGCCACTTCCTTCTCCAGGCTTTTATCGAACTACTGCCCCCATCTGGGACCGAAATACATTACACCCAAGTCTGAAATTCACTCGCTAGGTGTAGAACATGTCAATAACGCGATCCCCGCGAAAAAAAAAAAAAAATCTATAAGACGCCAATTGGCGTCTTTGGCAGTCAACGTTACTATTCTATAAGACGCCAATTGGCGTCTTTGGCAGTCAATGAGTTAAATGTTGATATTTAATTTCTATATACATGTTTTTCTTAATATCCTAATGCTGTATGTAAAGCACTTTGAATTGTCCTTGTTGTATAAAATGTGCTATACAAATAAACTTGCCTATGTAACCCTGTATATGTTCCTATTCTTACAGACCAGCAGAGCTCCAACCCAGGTTCAGACAGCGAGCCCAGCTCCACCACACCAGGAAACCATCAACAACACAGGAGCTCGAGGCGGAAGAATCACCTTAAAACACACCCACAGACTTACACCGGAGAGAAGACCAACCGCTGCCCAACTCTGTGCCCACAGAGTTTTAGTGAAGCAGGAGCCCTGAAGAAGCATCAGAGAATACACACCGGAGAGAAACCATACCACTGCTCCCAGTGTGGGAAGAGTTTCAATCAAGCAGGAGACCTGAAGAAGCATCAGAGAATACACACCGGAGAGAAACCATACCACTGCTCCCAATGTGATAAGAGTTTCAGTAGAGGAGGAAACCTGAAGATGCATCAGAGAACACACACCGGAGAGAAACCATACCACTGCTCCCAATGTGGGAAGAGTTTCAATCAAGCAGGAGACCTGAAGAAGCATCAGAGAATACACACCGGAGAGAAACCATACCACTGCTCCCAATGTGGGAAGAGTTTCAATCAAGCAGGAGACCTGAAGAAGCATCAGAGAACACACACCGGAGAGAAACCATACCACTGCTCCCAGTGTGGGAAGAGTTTCAATCGAGCAGGACAACTAACGATTCATCAGAGAATACACACCGGAGAGAAACCATACCACTGCTCCCAATGTGATAAGAGTTTTAGTGAAGGAGGAGCCCTGAAGAAGCATCAGAGAATACACACCGGAGAGAAACCATACCACTGCTCCCAGTGTGGGAAGAGTTTCAATCAAGCAGGAGACCTGAAGAAGCATCAGAGAATACACACCGGAGAGAAACCATACCACTGCTCCCAATGTGATAAGAGTTTCAGTACAGGAGGAAACCTGAAGATGCATCAGAGAACACACACCGGAGAGAAACCATACCACTGCTCCCAATGTGGGAAGAGTTTCAATCAAGCAGGAGACCTGAAGAAGCATCAGAGAATACACACCGGAGAGAAACCATACCACTGCTCCCAATGTGGGAAGAGTTTCAATCAAGCAGGAGACCTGAAGAAGCATCAGAGAACACACACCGGAGAGAAACCATACCACTGCTCCCAGTGTGGGAAGAGTTTCAATCAAGCAGGACATCTAACGATTCATCAGAGAATACACACCAGAGAGAAACCATACCACTGCTCCCAATGTGATAAGAGTTTCAGTACAGGAGGAAGCCTGGAGACGCATCAGAGAACACACACCGGAGAGAAACCATACCACTGCTCCCAGTGTGGGAAGAGTTTCAATCGAGCAGGACAACTAACGATTCATCAGAGAATACACACCGGAGAGAAACCATACCACTGCTCCCAATGTGATAAGAGTTTCAGTACAGGAGGAAACCTGAAGATTCATCAGAGAACACACACAGGAGAGAAACCATACCACTGCTCCCAATGTGGGAAGAGTTTCAATCAAGCAGGACAACTAACGATTCATCAGAGAATACACACCAGAGAGAAACCATACCACTGCTCCCAATGTGATAAGAGTTTCAGTACAGGAGGAAGCCTGGAGACGCATCAGAGAACACACACCGGAGAGAAACCATACCACTGCTCCCAGTGTGGGAAGAGTTTCAATCGAGCAGGACAACTAACGATTCATCAGAGAATACACACCGGAGAGAAACCATACCACTGCTCCCAATGTGATAAGAGTTTTAGTGAAGGAGGAAGCCTGAAGATTCATCAGAGAACACACACAGGAGAGAAACCATACCACTGCTCCCAATGTGGGAAGAGTTTCAATCAAGCAGGACAACTAACGATTCATCAGAGAATACACACCGGAGAGAAACCATACCACTGCTCCCAATGTGATAAGAGTTTTAGTGAAGGAGGAAGCCTGAAGATTCATCAGAGAACACACACCGGAGAGAAACCATACCACTGCTCCCAGTGTGGGAAGAGTTTCAATCGAGCAGGACAACTAACGATTCATCAGAGAATACACACCGGAGAGAAACCATAACACTGCTCCCAATGTGATAAGAGTTTCAGCAAAGGAGGAAGCCTGGAGACGCATCAGAGAACACACACCGGAGAGAAACCATACCACTGCTCCCAATGTGGGAAGAGTTTCAATCAAGCAGGAGACCTGAAGAAGCATCAGAGAATACACACCGGAGAGAAACCATACCACTGCTCCCAATGTGATAAGAGTTTTAGTGAAGGAGGAAGCCTGAAGATTCATCAGAGAACACACACCGGAGAGAAACCATACCACTGCTCCCAGTGTGGGAAGAGTTTCAATCGAGCAGGACAACTAACGATTCATCAGAGAATACACACCGGAGAGAAACCATACCACTGCTCCCAATGTGATAAGAGTTTTAGTGAAGGAGGAAGCCTGAAGATTCATCAGAGAACACACACCGGAGAGAAACCATACCACTGCTCCCAGTGTGGGAAGAGTTTCAGTCGAGCAGGACAACTAACGATTCATCAGAGAACACACACCGGAGAGTAACCATACCACTGCTCCCAGTGTGGGAAGAGTTTTAGTGAAGGAGGAAGCCTGAAGATGCATCAGAGAATACACACAGGAGAGTAACCATACCACTGCTCTGGAAACGATCGTAGCTCTACGTCGGGTATTACCTACTGGTTATGCGAAGTTATTAGAGGCATGTGAGCCGCACTGCCTATACTGTAATTCATGCGAAGTGAATGTGGCTCGTAATAAAATTAACGATGTTGTTATCAGCCGAGAAAATGAGTTAAGAAATGATTTTCTTTTACAACTTGAGTATAAGCATTTGCCTGGTTAGTAATCAAACGTTAAATCACCCTTCTCTGCCCTCTCCCGCTTCCAGACGAACGCCTTCCCTATATTTTAGCACTTGGCTTAATTCAGCCACTTTTCTTTGAGCCGCTATTCACCTGAGTTCAATTTAAAGTATATTTGGTATTTATAGAAGGAAGCACGTACGCAATGTTAAACAAGCACAGCTCGTTTTATAACTAATGCTTACGTCCGTTTAGAAAAATGTGCTCACGTGAAAGTCAAAGATGACGTTCAAGTACCTTTTTATAAATGAGGCCCCAGGGGTGGCCAACCAGTTGGAGACTAAGAGCCCCAAATAATTGTTGGAGTACCAGAAAGAGCCACATCATACATGCAGGCCCACAAAAGCTCTCACTCACACACACGCAATACATTTCCAATAGGCTATGAGACCAGTGGTGTCATTTCAGCAAAAGCCAAGGTATGGCAAGGTACAGAATAGGGGGGTTTGAGGGGGGGTTTCAAATCAGTTGTGCAATAGTCTATTTTGGTGAGTTGTTTCTATACAATTGACTTATATTACATTAAGGTAATTGTAGAATCAGCTTGTCAGTAAAACGATGGAATGGATCAATCTATTGAGCATTGTGATCTTAAATACGTTGTGTCATCTCAGGATAGATTAGGTGCGCAGCATACACGATTTGACAACTTTCAACACGGGTCGGAAACAAGTTACAGAATTTTAAAGATCAATGTTATAGAGAATAATAAAACTTATATGAAGAACATACATCTCATACTGTCCTGGCTGAAAACTAACAGTGAGAGAAGTTTTTCCAGCCAGGCCCAGTTTATCAGCTCCGGCAAGGCACTCCAAGGTCGGTGCCCCTAGGAGTCAGATAAGCTTAGCAAAACATGACAGTCACCAGTTCTGATCCTGTACTGACACACAGAGTATATTAGGAAGAAATACACCTAACATTTTAACCATCTTTACACTTATAAGAAAATCAGCCATAAATCATGCGGGAGAAAAGTCCCCCCTCGGTTCCTCCGCTAGTCAGGGTCCGGTTGATTGAGTACCGACCCCCTCCCTGGAACTCTAACGGTCATTCATGGTCAAGGATGTAGAAACACAGGTGGTGTTCAAATCTCTACAGAGACCTCCCTGTCTCGTTATCGCCAAATGCACCGGCTAGTTTCTCACCTCCTTGACCATCAGTTCGACCCCTACATTACGACTAATTTAAACAAAACCTTACTGTTCTGTTCCCTTAATTGACCCTCCTCGAGAGTAGAATAGATCTCTCCTGCTAGATGATAGTTACTCCAATAACACTACCAAAACAAGTAATTTGTTTTTAGAAAAGTATTTTTCAACAGCCTGATTAGTAGACATTGGTCAAAGGCCACAGCCTACCCTGTCTAATCTTTAATGCATACACTTTTACTGTAAAAAAAAAAAAAAAAGGGATTAGCAATCTCATAACCATATTGTTTACATCCTATTAACCTACACCACATTCCCATTCACCAGAGTCACCTAGGGAAGAAAGGTTAATCAATTTGCATTTTATTTTTATTTTCCACAGTCCAATATTCCCAATGTTCGATATTCAATCTTTAATCTTTCGAAGAGAGGTGGATCTCCCCCTTCCTCCTGTAGCCTCGTCTCGGCTCTCCCTGTAGACTTGTCTCGGCTCTCCCTGTAGACTCGTCTCAGCTCTCCCTGTAGACTCGTCTCGGCTCTCCCTGTAGACTTGTCTCGGCTCTCCCTGTAGACTCGTCTCGGCTCTCCCTGTAGACTCGTCTCGGCTCTACCTGTAGACTCGTCTCGGCTCTCCCCGATCAAGTCCTCTGCTGGGCCGTGTGAGAACAGGAGGCCTGGTTGTTCTCCCCCCCCCCTGGTTTCATCGGCCGCACTCTTCCAGCTCCAATCAGATTGTTGTCTGGAACACAGGACACAAACCAACCAAGCAGTATCTTCGAAAATTCAAACACCACTGTATTCTTTCTCAAAACATGTTTTTGTTCAATACTGCTATTTTTCTAACTTTCAGGCTAAACTCTTATAACCTCCCCCCTGGTTTCAACACTCATATCTTTCCCTGCAGACACACCTGTAGGTATGGTACAGTGGGGGACATATTGAGACATCAGCTGTGATTTCCCAAAATGTCATCTTCACCCCGAATAGGCCCCCACACTCTAAACAGTGTAGATCTGTAGTTCGAAGGCTCTGCACCAGTGACCCATGCCATTATTGTCCCTCCTTTGGAGTGTTGAAACCCAATACTTTACAATTTCCCCAGAAGCAATTGTCAGATTGAGATACTGAGATGCAACGATCAAATTTGTAAGACAATGCCATCAAAAGTTCAACTTTTTAGTTCCATTTAACTTCAATTACACCAGATGCACATTTTAGTCACACTCGATTATTCCTGCAGGACCTGTGTGTGTGTCCTTGCAAGATACAGCCCAATCTCCCTGGCCCAATGGCCTGCATTGCCACAATAGCAATGTGCTAATTTCTCCTCTGCCTTAATCACTTCATGATGATAGACACAGCTAGTCAAACTCATTTCTGAAACAGCTTGTAGTGACATTCTAAGACTAGACTAGCCCGTGTAGAGAGGCAAGCGAGGAAGAGGGACAGTGAACTGTGTGTGTGTGTGTGTGTCGAGTCTGTGTGTTGAATCTGGCCAAGGTTATCAGACACAGAGTCCTTTTTTCCTCTGAGAATAACTCAACTCTTAAACTTGGTTGGGTCACTGAATCAATGTATGACACACAACGTCTATATCAACTTCCCCAAATCTCCCTTATTATTCTTAATCACCAATTGTATTGACAAAGGAAGCACCAATTACCCACAAGCTTGTTTTTTTCTTGTTATGTAGACTGTTTGTTCTACAAGATCCCAATATCACAGTAAGACAGTAGCCTATCCTGTCCGCTTTATTCCCAATTGTATGGACACAGAAAACTCCCCACAAGCTTGTTATGATTAGTTTTCAGATTTCGCCCATACTAGACAAAGCCACCACCTGTATTATGCATTTGTCGTCAGGGAGACTGTATCATATCTCCTGTTTCGATAGACCACTGGACTTACTATAGGCTTGTCAATAGACAAACTATAGATTTACCAGCAGACAACTAGACTTTATCAATAGACAACTATAGACTTCAGCTCTAGACCACTATAGACTTTATTGATAGACTACTATAGACTTTATCAATAGACTACTATAGACTTTATTGATAGACTACTATAGACTTTATCAATAGAGTACTATAGACTTTATCAATAGACTACTATAGACTTTATTGATAGACTACTATAGACTTTACCTCTAGGTAGTGGGCAGTGCCTCTCTCTCTCTCTTTCCCTCTCTCCCTCTCTCTCTCTCTCCCTCTAATTGGCAGGAGTGGCTTCAGGTGTGCAGCTGTCCGGCTGTTCTTCATTGTCTCATCGTTAGCCCTGTATAAAGACCCGGTCCAGCCTTCACTACTCTGCCAGATCGTAGCTTCAGTTTACCGTATGATACGCTTCCAGCTCCCCTACCTAATTACTACCCTGCCTGTACCTGCCTCCTACTTACCCCTGTTTTGCCTTTACCCCCCAGTACCCCTACCGGACTCCTGCTACCTGCCCTCCTGCCTGCCTGCCCTACCTGCCCTCCTGCCTGCCCTACCTGCCCCACTCCTACCTGCCTGCCTGCCCTACCTGCCTGCCCTCCTGCCTGCCCGCCTGCCCTACCTGCCCTCTTGCCTGCCTGCCCTACCTGCCCCCCTCCTACCTGCCTGCCTGCCCTACCTGCCCTCCTGCCTGCCTGTCCTACCTGCCCTCTTGCCTGCCTGACCTCCCGGCCTGACCCCCCGCTTGCCCTACGACCATTCTCTGCCAACCCCCTTAAATAAATCATACTTTATTTTACCTTAACCTGTCTGTGTCTGTGTCTGCGCTTGGGTTCCTATCTGACCGTCACAACTATAGACTTTATTGATAGACTACTATAGACTTTATTGAGACAACTATATACTTTATCAATAGACTACTATAGACTTTATTGAGACAACTATAGACTATCAATAGACTGCTATAGACTTTATCAATAGACTACTCTCGAGACCCACAGCGTATTACAGTTAACCCACACAGCGAATTACAGTTAACCCACACACTACCCACAAGCTATCCTGTTGTATCTCAAATCTCAATTCTTGACAATACATATAGGATTAGCCATGAACCAAAGAAACATAAAGTCTGTTTTTACTGTTCTCAATTTACGTGTTGAATATTCTATATCAGAGGTTCTTTATCTGATCTGAGCGACTTTTTAGAACTCACTTTTTAGTTGATCTTTGCTGTAAACCCGGACTGGAGCCACCTGTCACCACGGAGTTCCTCTCCTGTGTCAGGAAGGGAGTGGAGGGGTGCACGTCTTTGTTTTTGCTGTCCGCCGGCTCACTGTTACCACGATGTACCAGTTCGAAAGTTCAGTCGCTAAATCCGGGTCACGGCACCAATTGTAGAATCAGCTTGTCGGTAAAAAGATGGAATGGATCAATCTATTGAGGATTGTGATCTTAAATGCGTTGTGTCATCTCAGGATAGATTAGGTGCGCAGCATACACGATTTGACAAGAAAATAGAACGTTCAACACGGGTCGGAATCTCTGTACTTGATTTATTAAGACAGTCAGCGAATGGTCCATCAGCACAGTATCTCAGCATTCGGCATTCAACGACCATTCCACGACATTCAACGACATCATTATGACATACAGACAGGCTTAAATACTCTCTCGTGTGTATGTGTTATGTGTATGTCTGAGTGACATAAGCATATATGTTTCTAGAAAACCCCATAAGATCTAACATAATGAATAAAGGAGACAGTTACAGTATGTAGGTGGTAATCTACATCTTTCCTAGCAGGTGGACCTGGTTCAATCTCCTTAGAAACAAAACATTACAGATGTAGCTAATCTCAACTCTTAATCAACTGCACTGTTAAAACACTAGTATTGTAAGACCTCACCTGTGTCCTGCACCTGTCTCTGCTGCCCTTTGACCAAAAGAGGTCTTTATGTCCATTTTCCTTTTTCTCACTGGCATATTTGTGTTACAGCTCACCTATTACACACACACACACACACACACACACACAAACCAGGGGTGTCTACCACACACACACACACAAACCAGGGGTGTCTACCACACACACACAAACCAGGGGTTTCTACCACACACACACACACAAACCAGGGGTGTCTACCACACACACACAACCAGGGGTGAAAAAAAAAAAAAACTTGTCACCTTTTGGCGAAATTCGCAGTTTCTACCTCAAACTAGCTCACACGTGAAAGAAGAAATTGGTGTGGGGTTTGGGGGGGGGGGGTCTACATCTCATTCAAGTCACATGATGCGCTGTTCAACTGTGTATCCCCACGCAAGAGCTACCTCTCCAGACACTGAGCTCAGGCTGTACCGTTTGAGGACCACCCAGTGAACGATGTCTTGCTTTCTCATCAGGTCCATCAGCGCCCCTTCAGCCAACGTCATTCTACGGCAGCAGATCGGTGACCAAAGATTACACACAGAGTCACCTGTATCTGGACAGGTAAGACCAGCTGATTACACACAGACACCTGTACCCGGACAGGTAAGACCAGATGATTACACACAGAGACACCTGTACCTGGACAGGTAAGACCAGCTGATTACACACAGAGACACCTGTACCTGGACAGGTAAGACCAGCTGATTATACACAGAGACACCTGTATCTGGACAGGTAAGACCAGCTGATTACACACAGAGACACCTGTATCTGGACAGGTAAGACCAGATGATTACACACAGAGACACCTGTATCTGGACAGGTAAGACCAGGTGATTATACACAGAGTCACCTGTATCTGGACAGGTAAGACCAGCTGATTACACACAGAGTCACCTGTATCTGGACAGGTAAGACCAGCTGATTACACACAGAGTCACCTGTACCTGGACAGGTAAGACCAGCTGATTACACACAGAGACACCTGTATCTGGACAGGTAAGACCAGATGATTACACACAGAGACACCTGTACCTGGACAGGTAAGACCAGCTGATTATACACAGAGACACCTGTACCCGGACAGGTAAGACCAGCTGATTACACACAGACACCTGTATCTGGACAGGTAAGACCAGCTGATTATACACAGAAACACCTGTATCTGGACAGGTAAGACCAGGTGATTACACACAGAGACACCTGTATCTGGACAGGTAAGACCAGCTGATTATACACAGAGACACCTGTATCTGGACAGGTAAGACCAGCTGATTATACACAGAGACACCTGTATCTGGACAGGTAAGACCAGCTGATTATACACAGAGACACCTGTATCTGGACAGGTAAGACCAGCTGATTATACACAGAAACACCTGTATCTGGACAGGTAAGACCAGGTGATTACACACAGAGTCACCTGTATCTGGACAGGTAAGACCAGGTGATTACACACAGAGACACCTGTATCTGGACAGGTAAGACCAGGTGATTATACACAGAGTCACCTGTACCTGGACAGGTAAGACCAGATGATTACACACAGAGTCACCTGTATCTGGACAGGTAAGACCAGCTGATTACACACAGTCACCTGTACCTGGACAGGTAAGACCAGCTACTGTTCATCTGGGTGGAATCCCACTGCTGCTTGGTTTCAGTTGACCAGCTGTCTCGTCGAGTCAGGTGGTTTAAGAGTCACCCCTGAAGTTCTGTCTTTGTTCCTTCCACAGGCCAAGTACGACCCAGCCCTCCTCTGCCAAAAGAAGTCATGTTGCCCAATCACTCCACCCCCTTCTAGAAGGTCCCTGTTCAGCCTGCCCTCCTTCTCCACCGACCTGCTGAAGCAGCGCATCCCCTGGAAGAAGGTTCCCTCCAACGCCCTGCTCAGGTACTGGCCTCTAGTCCCCCTCCTCAATTCACCTATCGCTAAGCCACGCCCCAAAATAGAAATTGTCCAATCAGATCACAGCAAAAGTCACGACAGGCAGAAAAGTCGCACAAAACAACTCGCTGATATCTGATGCTGAAAAGCTTCTAGACAAAATATTCTTGTCATCTTTATAAAAAAACAACATGTCTATTACTTGCTGTGGTAAATCAGAAATCAAAAATTTGCCAACTCCCGCCATTGTAATTCATTGAATGTCATTCAGTCACGGTCGGTCAGTCACTGTCAGTGAAGCGTTGTTTGTTTGTCCGAGTTTTCAAAGGGGGCGTGGCTTAGCGATAGGTCCGTTCACCTGTTGGAGCTGTAGCGAGTGGACAATCACTTTTGACTGATGTGATCAGGAAGAGATGTAAATCTCAATATGACTTAAAAAAACAAACAAATAAATGCAAATGATCTGCATTTGTACCTGCTCAAAGTATTGACTGTGTCTCTGTGTCTGTGTAGGCACTTTGTCCACCTGTTGGCCAAAAACAGAACCCTGTCTGTCCCGCCCCCCCCGCCCCAGGATGCCCATGAGTTCCTGAGCCAGTGCCATGAGCTGAAGGAGGACATGGAGAAGGTGAACAAGAGCTGGAGGAGCAAGCCAGCCATGTCCTGGGAGGACCCCCCCCCAGCAGGTGGCCCCCCGGCCAGCCGAGGAGACGGACACCTCCCGCATCTACACCTGCCCCGTGGTTGTCAACATGGCGTTTGAGGTGCGGCACACCATCACCTGCAAAGGGTGAGGCCCTCCCCTGTTTGACACTCGTCCCAAAGGGTCTTGAATCTGACAAAAAAAACAAAGGGAGTGTCTTCAAGATGGAGAAGCTAAAACCTCAGCTAGCAAAGGAGCTTTTCATAGTTTCCAATGTGTCTGGGAAAGCTGCGTTGTGGAAGTGATGTAAGCCTGTTGTGCCAAATACTCACTCCCTGCATATACTCACTCCTCTCCATGCTTATGCATTCGCTTCCTTTCAATACAGATTATTTAATTTACTTAAAATGAGTGCTTGTACCACACCACCATACCAGAACATCACAATATGCTATCGCATTGTAACAAACCAGTCCGCAAAGGGCTCTGTCGGTTACCAGGAATCTAACCTAGAGAAATCAGCCACGAATGTCCTAATACATAAATTATAAATGTATTACTGTAAACTATTACGTATTTAATTGCTGTTGTAGATGTTATCACCTACTAGTGCCATTCTGAGGTTAGCATTGCGATGTGTTCGTCTTAACGTTTACAAACTAAAATATACAATAATATTTAAGTTGCTCCTCTTGTGTGAAGCGAATACATAAGCACTCAGCGGCGAGTGGATATGTGGCACAGCAAGTTCATTACATTCTCAACCGAGTTCGTTCCTGTTTTGCCCGATTCATTCTCCATTGAGAGCGGAATTACGAATTTGTTTATTGTGCATTTTTAGTCGTAATGTAGCCTCATTAGCCTACATTGTAGCCTTCATTATAGCATTTCGTTTGTGTGTGTGTGCACAGTGTGTGAGAGAGAGTGTATGTGGGTGGGTCCTAGTGAATGAGCGACTATAGTTGACTACCCTCTGCCAATGATTCCAAGTTGATTGGAAGCAAGTGCTATGGCCTACATGAAGCTGCCTTTATAGTTTGTAACGCAGTGTAAAAACCATGATCTTGTTCCAGTTGTTAAAAGGGTGGCATAGTGCACACTCTACTGGTGGAGGTTGAGAAAAGCTTACGGCACCGGGTATTCCCAGGCGGTCTCCCATCCAAGTACTAAACCGGCCCGACCCTGCTTAGCTTCCGAGATCCGGCATCTTTTCTTTTTGGTCTTTTATTATCAACATTTATTTTATTTTTTTATCCCTTTTTCACCCAATTTGGTATCCAATTGAACCCAACCTAGCATCCAATTATCCCCTGCCTATTGCGTAAGATCCGCCGCACGACCCCGTGGCCGGCAGCCCCAGAGGAGGTCGCCAGGCAGACTAGCTGTCTGGCTCCTCGAGCCCAGCACCATTATTCCGGCACCCCGGGGGCGGTGTTGCGCGACGGATCCTTGTCCGGAGATAGTCCTATACTGCCCTCGGGAGCGGCCGCTCAATATGCCGCTCCCTGTGTGTGCCCCGGCCATATCCGGGTCTGGCGAGACCGGGATTCGATCCCAGTCCCCGGTGGGCAGCTTGCACTAGTGGCTAGTGCTTAGACCGCTACGCCACCGCGGGGCACATCAAAAATACATTTGACATAATAATCAATTTCATCATCGTCTGTACTATTTTCAAAAGACAAATATACAACATGACAGTAACAACACAGTGTGACATGAAAGACAACACAAACTGAGGGACTGACATGAACTAGCAAACAAAACATCAAAGACCAGGTAGCATGCCTGTTACGTTCTTGTCTCTAGGGCAGGGCTTGACGCTTACCTTTTCCCCAGGTAGCACTGTGCTACCATGTTGAAACATTTTGTAGCACACCAAGAATTTCAGTAGCACAATGAAAATTGCGCAATTTTCGTCAACAACGACAACAAATTATCAGAATCATAACATATCAAAATGATCATAACCGGCTCTTGGCCGTAATAAAAATGGAGACTCACACAATGTAAAGGGGAAGTAAGAATATTAATTTCAGTTTGCCCACGGTTCGGTATGAACCTCGGTTTTTGGGTCACGGTTCATGGTTCGTGTTTATTATTTTTTTAAATGCTACTATTTATTTACAAACGGTTACTTTATTTTGCTTATACTTATGGAACTTTAACATTTAGACACATTCCAGAATATGACTGGTATATTGTATAATATAAATATATATATAAACAAAAAACACTTTCAAATGTAAAAAAATTACATAAACACTTTCAAATGTAAAAAAAATACATAAACACTTTCAAATGTGACGTGTTGTGGATTGGAACTACGGATCATAAGCTTTCAAATGATGTGTCATACATTGGAATCCGAAAAAATATGAAGTTAGAGTCATTTGAATGTTGTTAGACGTCAGGCACATATGGGGTTAACCTCTTTGTAATGAAACCGGAAGCAAACGCTGCTAGCAGCTAGCGGCTAACAAAACACAGCGCTACGAGCGCATTTTAAGCGCATATAGGACTCGCGTGAAGCATTTCTGCGACACGCGTTTCTATTCACTGTTTTCATTCCCTCATCGCTTATACACATAAGTTTGACTGCGCATGACAGTAGTTCAGCAGTCTTTTAGTCGCACTGGTGCGATTGAATGTATTTCCAAGTCGCACAGAAATATATTCACTCGCAAATGCGACCAAAACAGTCGCACTGTCGAGCCCTGCTCTAGGGTGAAAAGAAGTAACAAAGTACCGATGTTAAGGGTAAAATAAAGATTTATTTGTGCCATGACAATCATAGTTTTCCTCCCAAATGTCGTTGTTTGGTACCTGTACTATAGCAATGACAATAAAGACCATTCATTCATTCATTCATAGTTCTTTGGCAATAATGAAAAGTAGAATCAGAACCAACCAACAAATGCCTCATAATAACAAAAAAACAACAATAAACTTTGGAAACAAACAACAAACAAATGCTTCATAATAAATAAATAAAAAACAAAGAACATATCCCTAGGATGGTTTGGGCTCAATCAAAATAACTCAGTCACTAAGTACAATCTTTAAAGTTCAAAACTCAGTAACAACCAAAATCTATTCAAAGTATCAAAAAAATCAATTAACCAACTCAATCAAGGTACCATTTGGTTCTGTAACTAATCATAGTCTGTGCCCTACTTCTTACTATTGCCCCCCCTACACTTTTCCTTCTCATATGCTTCTAACTGTCCCTTTACCTGTATGTATGTTATTAAATTCCTACCTGGGTCTTTATCTATTTCTTCTAGTTCCTCCTCCATTCTCTCCCTTAATACCATTTCTTCCCTCTTTCTCTCCTAATTCCGTTTTCTACAAAAATGTCATACTCAAACTTTTGATTTGTTTCTTCACACTCTCCCACCATTCACACACATCCTCTTCATACATTCACACATCATTCGCTCCCTGATACACTCATTCACCATCACCTTATGCTCCTCCTCTGCTAACACGCTCGCTAGGGATGCTCCGATTTATCGGCCACCGATTTAAATCGGCCGATTTCACTCCAAATGACTCGATCGGTGATCAGCAAAAATGGCCGATCGCAAAACCGATTTTTTTAATTTATTTTTTCCTGGGGAAGACAGATAACTGAACAGAAAACATAGGAGGACGTAACAGTATGTAAACCATGAAGGCCACGTTTATGATGTCTTTTATACAGCCATATCGACTGACTTGGGCTTCAGGCCCTAACTGGGTGATAGGCCAGACTTTTACTATGCCATAAAAATGGGTCTGCGTTTGCTTGGTGCCTAATGGATCAGAGCTTTTGTCTAAAAAGCAAAAAATATGTAGGCTATCCAGTCAGTAGGCCTACAGTTATGTATTTAAAAAAAAATCGGTATCGGTTGATCTTGAGGAAAAAAATCGGTGATCGGTATCGGCCCCAAAAATCCAGATCGGAGCATCCCTAACGCTCGCATTCAAGCAGCACACTCCCCCCCCCTTTCCCTGTTTGTTTTGTCAATTCTACTCTGCTTCAAAACCCCACTAACTACCTGTCTTCTCGAAAACTCTCTCACTTGTGTTCCTAACTCTCCACACATCTATTACATTTCCCTGCTCTGGACTTCCGGTTTGATGAGGCAGTGAATAGACGTGTGCGTGGAGGGCTCCGATAAAACCTGTCATATAGACTTTTCTACCGACTTTCCCATCTCACAAAAACTGTCTGTACATTTATGATAGTTTGCATTGAACTTTTAAAAGTTGTTACGGGCCATGAGTAGCTTGAGACAGAGACAACCATCGACGGCAAAGATTCATTATGAACAATTGAGATGTGTTTATCCCTCGGGCAGGCTATGGTACTGTAATTGTGTGGGCCAACAGGGCCTGCACACTGGGTTAATCTGAATGCGCGGTTGATGGACAACTGTAACAGCGCCGGGGAAGTTTAACTTTAGTGACACTTTTTTTCTCTCTAACACACACAACAGTGTCTCTCTAACACACACAACATTGTCTCTCTCACTAACACACACAACAGTGTCTCTCTAACACACACAACAGTGTCTCTCTCTCTAACACACACAACAGTGTCTCTCTCACTAAGACACAACAGTGTCTCACTAACACACACAACAGTGTCTCTCTCACTAACACACACAACAGTGTCTCACTAACACACACAACAGTGTCTCTCTCACTAACACACACAACATATACACGTTGTTTGAGTCAAATTGAAATAATCACACATCTTTAGCCGCTGATCTTTAACAGCTTAGCTAGCTAGCATATCGTTTTTAGACCCCAGATCGAGACGCACGTACCTCTCTGCTCCTTGTTCTTCCTGGGGATCTGGAAAGACACCGTCTTGGTGGGGTTGTTGGCTCTCATTTTAGACCCTAAAAGCCTCCCTGGAGGTCCTCCAGCTGGCTGATCAGAGGCTCGATGTCTTTCGTGCCCAGATTGATTCTCGCCATCTTGGCTCATCGCGGTGTTAATCTCCGATGATCCACGCCGTCTAATGTCCTGGGGCTGCCCCCCCTCTGGCTCCAGCTTGGAGCGGGCCATCTTATCAGCCTTGAAAGTGTGACCATTGAAAACAAGTGTAGGATGATAAATATGTTTACTGCCATTTTTATTTCATTTCTTCTTTCCCTCCGCTTTCTGCTGCTTTGACTTGCGCTTTAGTTTCCCCTCTAAAAGCGCCCTCTTCCTCCCTCCCACTATCGTCAACAGCTCAGACTCGTCTTGCTCCCCGCACCCATCGTTTCAGATGTTTTCGGGGGGGGGGGCTTACGGATATGGCCCCTCGCCATTCCGACTCGTTGTTCATGGGGGTTCCCTCCTTTGACTTGTTGCCTGCCTCTTGTGCTTCTTTCGGGCGCACGACTCTCGGGGGCAAAGGATCTTGTTGGGAACCTCTCCCCCCGGTCGTCTGTGCGCTCCCTTGCAACTCCGATGCCGGGGTTACCCCCATAAAGCTGTCGAGGCTCGACCCCATGCCCCCCCCCCCACTCTCTCCTGTCAGTCCCGACCACCTCGTACTCTGAGTCTCTGACAAAGTCTGAGCTGTCAACGATACTCCCTCCCTCCTCCATCCCCTCTTCCTCCTCTCCCTCGCTCTTCTCTTCCTCTTCTCCCTCTCCCTTCTCTCCCTCTCCCTTCTCTTCCTCTTCCCCCTTCCCTTCTTCCTCCCTCTGTCTAAAAACAGTGGATGGACTCATCACTACTTCCTCTTCCTCCCTACACTTACATTGGGATTCCAGGTCCCCACACCCCCTGCACTTGTTTTCAAAAGTCGCGCATTCCCTCGCATAATGACCGCTGAGCCCACACCTTCTGCACCTGAACTCGGGACATTCCCGTAGGATGTGCCCTGGCTGCAGACACATCCTACACACCTTCACCTGTCTGTCATGAATCACCCGAAAGAAATCAGACCCATTGTCCGTCTCGAACTTGGTCGAGTACGGCAGTGACTTAACAACATCATTAAATTTAACCTTAACAAAACGTGTACCTTCGCAAATGCTGGTCCCCGGCCACATCCTCCTCTTTATCGGGGAGACCGCTTCCACCCCCCAGTCCGATAATTTGCGTAAAATGTCCCCGTCTTTGGTGTAGACCGGCAGTCCGATGAAGGAAACCACCATCTCGTCCCCGCACAGCTCCCTCGCCATGACCCTCGTCTCCTTGATTTTGAAGCCGTCGAGCAGCCTCTCTTTCCCCTTCGGGTGGCTCATCGTGATCTCATATTTGTTTAATCCAATGTAGCGGCAGCCCACGACGAGCCTGCACACCTCCTTCGTCGCCCGGAGAAGCGCCATCATCGTCACCTTCTCCTCGCCGACCAGCTCCACCGCCACCGTCAACTCCTTGCTGTAGGCCGGCTCCTCTCTCCGCATTCGCCCTCGCTCCATCACCTCCTCTCTCCGCATTCGCCCTCTGGCCCGCTGCCTGCTTCTTCCTCGCTTCTCTCTCTCTCTCTCCTCTCTCTCTCCATCTCTCCCTCTCTGTCTCTCCATCTCCTCTCTCTCTCTCTCCTTCTTTCGCCATGCCGGTGTCCGTGTTCTTAGTTGTGTCGTCTGTCGTTCCGAGTTCTTTTACCATGTTTGAGCCGTCCGTGTACAAACAAACAAAAATACAAAAATATCCCCACTAACAGCAAGCTGCTGGGGGAATACACTCTTACACACTGACTCTCCTTTCACTCACACAAAACTACGCAAATACCAAACTCTCATGCACACAATAATTTTCAAAACGCTCTCGCTGCTATCCCAGTCTTTTTACGACAGGTCGTGTTCAGGGTGGTATGGCCGTAAACAAAGTTTGCTGTGCTCGGTGTATATAGGTTGGTGCCAGTCAGAACAGACACGCACGCACACACACACACACACACACACACACACACCGTGAGTGAACTTAGTTCTGACTATAAGGTGGACAGGTGCTCCTAATCAAATGTTGAGTGAATGAGAGACTATAGTTGACTACCCTCTGCAGTAGTCTGAAATCCAGCGTGCCACCACCATAGGAAACTATGGCTGGCCTGTGTAAACGCCCGCACGTACCACAATGGTGTTGTCCTCCTTTTCTAATTCGCTGCCGTATTTTCACAATATCCTCTATGTTTAGTTTCTTCCCACACTGGACGTAGCACTGGCGCATGTCGTCATGACCAGAACAAGCAGAAGCATCCATCATTGCCCAGATGGGGAGTTCACAGTGCAGGGAATCCTCCTCAAACTGTGCAGAGGTGAGTCCAGTCTCCCAAGCCTTGCTTCCACCTGCAGCGGACACGGTGCCACTTTTGACTCTTTTTGGTGCCATTCCCCCCTAAGCTAACCGCTGTCGGGACGTTACATTAAACCATACATTTAAAAAATATAAAAACAGTTCAACGAAACTTTTCCTCCAAGCGGTTTTAGTTGGTTGAATTAACCCCGTCATTCAAAACCTCTCTTACATTCTCTACCCTATTCTCTTTAATTAATATTGCTACCCCACATGATTTGTGTGTCCCATTATTTGTAAACAGCATACCCCTCCATTTCCCCTTGATTTCTGTCATTTTTGTGTCTGTCCACTTTGTCTCCTGCAGTATCAACAAATCTGACGTGAAAGTCACCAGCACCTCCTCCAGCTTCTCCATGTTATTGAGCCCATTGATGTTTATGGAGGAAAGTGTGACCATTGAAAACAAGTGCAGGAGGATAAATATGTTAACTACCATTTTAATTTTATTTCTTGTTTCCCTCCGCTTTCTGCTGCTTTGACTTGCGCTTTAGTTTCCCCTCTAAAAGCGCCCTCTTCCTCCCTCCCACTATCGTCAACAGCTCAGACTCGTCTTGCTCCCCGCACCCATCGTCACTGACACTTGTTGTTAACATCTTTTCAGATGCTTTCGGGGGGGGGCTTACGGATACGGCCCCTCGCCATTCCGACTCGTTGTTCATGGGGGTTCCCTCCTTTGATTTGTTGCCTGCCTCTTGTGCTTCTTTCGGGCGCACGACTCTCGGGGGCAAAGGCTCTTGTTGGGAACCTCTCCCCCGGTCGTCTGTGCGCTCCCTTGCAACTCCGATGCCTGGGTTACTCCCATAAAGCTGTCGAGGCTCGACCCCATGCCCCCCATCCCACTCTCTCCTGTCAGTCCCGACCACCTCGTACTCTGAGTCTCTGACACAGTCTGAGCTGTCAACGATACTCCCTCCTCCATCCCCTCTTCCTCCTCTCCCTCGCTCTTCTCTTCCTCCTCTCCCTCGCTCTTCTCTTCCTCTTCTCCCTCTCCCTCTCCCTTCTCTCCCTCACCCTTCTCTCCCTCTTCCCTCTTTCCCCCTTCCCTTCTTCCTCCCTCTGTCTAAAAACAGTGGATGGACTCGTCACTACCTCTTCCTCCCTACACTTACATTGGGATTCCAGGTCCCCACACCCCCTGCACTTGTTTTCAAAAGTCGCGCATTCCCTCGCATAATGCCCGCTGAGCCCACACCTTCTGCACCTGAACTCGGGACATTCCCGTAGGATGTGCCCTGGCTGCAGACACATCCTACACACCTTCACCTGTCTGTCATGAATCACCCGAAAGAAATCAGACCCATTGTCCGTCTCGAACTTGGTCGAGTACGGCAGTGACTTTACAACATTAAATTTTACTTTCACAAAACGTGTACCTTCACATATGCTGGTCCCCGGCCACATCCTCCTCTTTATCGGGGAGACCGCTTGCACCCCCCAGTCCAATAATTTCCGGAGAATGTCCCCGTCCTTGGTGTAGACCGGCAGTCCGATGAAGGAAACCACCATCTCGTCCCCGCACAGCTCCCTCGCCATGACCCTCGTCTCCTTGATCTTGAAGCCGTCGAGCAGCCTCTCTTTCCCCTTCGGATGGCTCATCGTGACTTCGTATTTATTTAATCCGATGTATCGACAGCCCACGACAAGCCCGCACACCTCCTTCGTCGCCCGGAGCAGCGCCATCATCGTCACCTTCTCCTCGCCGACCAGCTCCACCGCCACCGTCAACTCCTTGCTATAGGCCGGCTCCTCTCGCTCCTCTCTCCTCTCTCCCTCTCGCTCCTCTCTCTCCGCATTCGCCCTCGCTTCCGCCGCCTGCTTCTTCCTCGCTATTCTCTCTCTCTCCTCTCTCACTTCATCTCTCCCTCTCTGTCTCTCTATCTCCTCTCTCTCTCTCTCTCCTTCTTTCGCCATGCCTGTGTCCGTGTTCTTAGTTGTGTCGTCTGTCGTTCCGAGTCCTTTTACCATGTTGAGCCGTCCGTGTACAAACAAAACGAAAAAACAAAAATATCCCCCCTAACAGCAAGCTGCTGGGGGAATACACTCTTTCACACTGACTCTCCTTTCACTCACACAAACTACGCAAATATTCAAACACCAAACTCTCATGCACACAAAAAAATTCCAAAGGCTCTCGCTGCTATCCCGCACTTTTTACGACAGGTCGTATTCAGGGTGGTATGGCCGTAAACAACACACACACACAGTGAGTGAACTTACAGGTGCAACTCAAAGTAGAATCTCGTGCAAAAGTTCATTTATTTCAGTAATTCAACTTAAAGGGTTAAACTTAGATATTATATAGACTCATTACATGCAAAGCGAGATATTTAAAGCCTTTATTTGTTATACATTTGATGATTATGGCTTACAGCTTATGAAAACCCCAAATTCAATATCTCAGAAAATGTGAATATTGTGAAAAGGTTGAATATTGTAGTCTCAAGTGTCACACTCTAATCAGCCAATTAATCCAAAACACTTGCAAAGGGTTCCTGAGACTTTAAATGGTCTCTCAGTCTGGTTCAGTAGAATTCACAATCATGGGGAAGGCTGCTGACCTGACAGTTGTGCAGAAAACCATCATCGACACCCTCCACAAGGAGGGAAAGCCTCAAAAGGTAATTGCGTCACCTGTTTTTCTGTTTGCGGAACAGAAAAACAGGTGACTTCCGGTGGCATGCACTGAATGGTTTGACACCTGTATGAGGCTCCGTAAAATCTTTGATTTAAATCATCACTGACGGCTTAAATCCTATAATTTGCCGTGGCACAAGTTTATATAGTTTGTTTGTAGGTTACGTATTCGAGAGCTAGTCGAAGATTATATTCTTAGACGCGAATGTGTACCCGCAGCAAACAAATGGATCCAGACGCCATGGCTAAACTTGTGAGAGACATTGTTTGCAAAGAGGTCTCCCGTTTATCTGTCGAGTTATCTAAAGATAATGAACTCATTCGCAAGGAGATCTCCAATGCCAACGTGCTTGTTCGCAGGGAAATCTCGGATGGCTTAAAACCTATCCAGGCGACTTTGCAACGCCTAGAGGGTTCTCTCAATGAATGCAAAGTAAAAGTTCGAGACCTGGAGAATGCCGCCACGCTCACAGACGCACGCATTGATACGCTCGAAAAAGATTGCAAACTACTCAAAGAAAAGAATGACATCCTGCTCCAGAAAACATAATCTTTGGAGTTTCATTCTAGGAAATTCAATTTGAAATTCATCGGATGTAAGGAGGGGATAGAGGAAGGGAGACCTACTGCGTTTGTCTAGGACCTCCTGCGAGAGCTGTTTGGAGAGGCTGGGACTGGCCCTGCGCCCCTGCTCTCCATTGCGCACCGGGTTGGACCACCGCGAGGGGAGAGGTGCCGTCCGCTCATCGCCAGGTTCCATAGTCTGGAGACTAAATCGACAGTCCAACGCTTGGCGGCCAAGAAAGCTGGCCAGTTGGCATACCGGGGGGATAAGATCAGCGTTTATCCGGACGTTCCTGACGACCTGCGCCGCCAACAAGCTGCCTTTGGCCCGATCAGGGCACTTCTCCGTGCGACATCCCTGAGATATGGCCTGGTGCAGCAGGCGCTCCTGGCTAAACTTCTAATTACCTTCCAGGAAAAGACTCATTCCTTCACTAAAGTGGACGAGGCAATGAACTTCTACCATACGACCATCAAGCCTACTCTGTAAACGGCAGACTTGGTAGGCTAATTTCATTTCATTTCATTTCGAATAGGCTATCCACCTGGACGATGATACACTCTGCGGAGAACACTGCTCAATTTGTAGTGTGTGTGTGTATGTGTATGTGTATGTGTATGTGTATGTACATGTGTAGGCTATATGTGTGTGTATATTATGACTGTGTATGTGTATGTATGTGTATGTATGTGTACATATGTATATGTGTGTGTATATTGTGTGTGTGTGTGTGTGTGTGTGTCTGTGTGTGTGTGTGTCTGTGTGTGTGTGAAAGCTAGTGTGCACATCCGAAATGTGTGCATAAGTGTGTTTGTCTGTAGGCCAGACTGACACACCACATGAATGTATGGGCAATGATCTCTCCGTGTCCTGCCGGGGTGTTGAGAGCCACTTTATGACTATGCTGTCACCTTTATAAATACTTGAGTCACGGAGTGCCTTAGACAGGGGTCGGCCTGTTTTTGTTGTGGTCACAACTCCACTGTATTTTGTGGAGCAAGGGAGGGTCAAAGAACCGTGCCCCTTTTTCTGTTCTGAGGGGCTGACCTTTATGTCGTTTTTATTTTTACTTTTCACGTTGTTTCGTTTTTTTGGGAGGGTTTTCTGTGGGGGGGGCTATTTTGTTTATGTTAACTGTTTTGCTCAAGTCAAATCGCATGTAGAGACTACATTTTCATGTCTAATTTTTGAATTATGTCGTAGAGTAGGTGTTATGTATTGAAGTGTAATTTTGAGCTATGTGGACCACCGTAGTTGGAGTGATAAAAAGCGGATAGGTAAATGCGGAAGTGATCATGCCTGTATACCTGCGATGTGTTCAGTAAAGCTACTACGGATAATCAAAGTGTTTCGCCGTCTCTGCCTCCATTCTTGATCGGGAATTAGCGATGTTATTGTCTACATACATAACAAAACAATTGGCGACGAGAATCGACGAACTTGTGCGGCGGTTTTGTTTCCCCCTGGATTACAAATTATCACCGGCGGGAGTCATGACCAGGGCGGTGTGCGTGCTGTGAAGTTCGGGAAAAGAGAAACTCACACTGCGCATATTGGAGGAGAGTACACAAGTAAGTGAAACGGACTTACTTAAAGTGGGAAAATGCCGATGACTGGAGCATTTGGACAGTTTGATGACACTTTAGAGACTTGGAATGCTTACACTGAACGGTTTGAGTTTTTTGTTATTGCTAATGACATTAAAAATGACAAGGTGGTGGCAACCTTCCTCAGTATAATAGGAGCTAAAACGTTTGGCTTGCTAAGGGACTTACTCCAACCAAACAAGCCAGGTGCCTATTCTTACACGGACATTGTAACAACGTTAAATGGACATTTTTGCCCAAAGCCTTTGGTGATTGCAGAGCGGTTCAGGTTCCACAAGAGGAATCAAGAGGAAGGTGAATCCATTACTCAATATGTAGCAATACTGAGGAAATTGACTGAACATTGTCAGTTTGGCACATCACTGTGTGACACTCTGCGTGACAGACTTGTGTGTGGATTAAGGAGTGAGGCAATACAGAAGCGCCTGCTCACAGAGGAGCACCTCACATTTAAGACAGCTGTGGATATTGCAATATCAATGGAGCTAGCTGCCAGGGAAGCACTGCAGCTAGGGGCTGCCTCAAGAGTGCATGGGGTAGCAGCCACACATGATAGACAGAGAGGGGGTACCCTGGAATGTTATCGTTGTGGGAAACGTGATCACCTGTCATCAGAATGCTGGGCGAGGGAGCTCCTATGCCATCACTGTGACAAGAGGGGACACATTGAGCGGGTTTGTAGAGCTAAGAGAGAGAAGTCAACAAAGGACACCTTTAAAGATAGGAAAAAGTCAGACAAGGCAAACACAGACAACTGGCGGTCAAAGAAGAAACTGCACAGTGTTAAGCAGGGACAGACAAGCAGCAGTGGAACAGACTCAGAAGAGGAGTTACCAATAAAGGTGTTAACTGTAAAAGGAGGCTCGGCAGCCTATAGTGTCACCCCGTTATTGGAAGGACATCCCATTACGATGGAAATCGATACTGGAGCCGCTGTATCACTAATGTCAGAGACACTGTTCAAGAAAAAACTGAACCATATGCCATTGACTCAGGCAAAGCTCATTCTAAAAACATACACAGGTGAAACCGTCCCCATGGTTGGGAGGGCTAAGGTCCTAGTTGAATTAAATGGACGAAAAGTCAGGCTTCCGATCTATGTGGTCAGAGGGGACTATCCAGCACTGATGGGCAGACCATGGCTGGAGGTGATGCGTCTGAACTGGAGAAAGGTGAATGCAGTATCAGAAGATACCACCGGCATATCAGCAGTGTTAAAGCGACATGCAGCTGTGTTTAAAGACGAGCTGGGGAGCATGAAAGGCATCACAGTCAAGCTGCAGGTCAAACCTGATTCCAAACCACGCTTTATGAAAGCCAGGACTGTTCCCTATGCACTCAGGCCAAAGGTCGACGCTGATATACAGAGGCTGGTGAAGATTGGGGTCATTGAGCCAGTACCATACAGCGACTGGGCCACCCCCGTGGTCCCGGTAATCAAGAGAGATGGATCAGTTCGCCTGTGTGGTGACTTCAAGGTAACTGTTAACCCGGTGCTGACTGTTGAACAATACCCTCTTCCAGTGATTGAGGACCTGTTTGCTGGGTTGGCTGGTGGTAAGAAATTCAGTAAAATCGATCTGAACCAGGCCTACCTACAGATGCATGTTGAAAAAGAGTCACAGGAGCTCCTCACCATCACCACCCACAAGGGTCTCTTTAGATATCACCGTCTGCCGTTTGGCATCACCTCCGCCCCGGCAGTGTTCCAGAGGGCCATGGATCAGATCCTGAGTGGTCTCTCTGGTGTGCAATGCTATCTGGATGATATCTTGGTGACTGGAAAGGATGATGAAGAACATCTGCTGAACCTGGATAAAACTCTGGGAAGACTTGAAGAATATGGCTTACGTGTTCGCCAGGAAAAATGCGACTTCTTCAAGGCAGCAGTGGAATACCTGGGCCATGTCATCGATGCAGACGGGCTCCACACAGCGCCCTCTAAAGTGACCGCCATTTCAGAGGCTCCTGCTCCCGAGAATGTGAGCCAGTTGAGATCTTTTCTTGGGCTTCTAAACTATTATGGCAAGTTTATTCCACAGTTGTCTACGCGGCTAAAGCCGTTGCACGAACTACTGAGGGAGGGCAAAACATGGTCATGGTCAAAAGAATGTGACGCAGCGTTTAACATAGCCAAAGCAGCATTGACCGACAAGAGGGTGTTAACACACTTCGACCCGTCCTTGCCTCTCCAACTCGCATGTGACGCATCGCCATATGGAGTGGGCGCCGTGGTGTCCCATATCACACCGACTGGAGAAGACAAACCCATCGCGTTTGCGTCACGTACGCTGAGCACAGCAGAAAGGAACTATCCACAGATAGAGAAAGAAGCATTAAGCATTATCTTTGGAATTAAAAAGTTCCACACTTACCTGTTCGGAAGGAGGTTCACCCTGCTGACCGACCATCGTCCTTTGACATCCATCTTGGGTCCGTATGCAGGGATACCGACCCTGGCAGCAAGCCGCATGCAGCGCTGGGCACTGCTCCTCAGTGCTCACAACTATGAAATTAAGTACCGGAGGTCAGGGGCACACGCCAATGCGGATGCTTTGTCACGCCTTCCACTTCCTGATCACCCTAAGAGCAAGGAGCAAACCATTTTCTACTTTGACATGGTGGAGAGTGCCCCGGTGACTGCTCACCGTGTCAGGAAGGAAACAAAGGGGGACCCCATCCTCTCCAGGGTGTTTGACCGCGTTATGAGAGGGGATCTGTCACAGGTTCCTGACGCACCACCGGATCTTCAGCCTTACCTTTCGCGGGGGAAGGAGTTGACGGTGACGGCTGGATGCTTGCTCTGGGGCATGCGGGTCATAATCCCGACAAAGCTGAGAGAACCAGTCCTGAGAGAGCTACACTCAGGCCATTGTGGCATCGTCAGGATGAAAGAGCTTGCACGCAGTTACTTCTGGTGGCCTGGGCTAGACTATGACATTGAATCTAAAGCCAGATCATGCCCATCATGTCAAGTCATCAGAAACACACCAAGCCTGGCTCCGCTGCATCCTTGGGACTGGCCAGCGTGTCCCTGGCAACGAGTTCATCTGGATTTTGCAGGACCAGTTGATGGAGCTATGCTGCTGGTGGCCGTGGACGCACACTCAAAGTGGCCTGAGGTGGCTGTCATGTCCACCATCACCTCGGGGAAGACCATTCAGATATTGAGGGAGATGTTTGGTCGATTTGGACTCCCTGAGCAGATCGTCACTGATAATGGGCCATCTTTTGTATCAACAGAGATGGAGGACTTCCTACAGAACAATGGAATTAAGCACATCCTTTCAAGTCCATACCATCCATCCAGCAACGGATTGGCGGAGAGAATGGTGCAAACTGTAAAACATGCCCTCAAAGCATCCAAGAGTGAGGCTCCCTTGAAGCAACGCCTTGATACTTTTCTATTCAAGTATCGTAATACCCCTCATGCAACGACTGGGACCTCGCCAGCTTACCTTCTAATGAAGAGGCAGCTTCGGACACGTCTTGATCTGCTGCGACCTACCTCAACGGAAACATCAGTCCACGAGAAACAGCAGGAACAAGTAAATCAGCGAGCTAAGCGGTCTAAAGACAGACAGTTTGATGTTGGAGACTCTGTCCTCGCACGCAACTACACTACTAAGGAGAAATGGACCCCTGCCACGGTCCTCCGGAAGACTGGACCTGTTTCCTATCATGTTCACACCAAAGACAATCAGACATGGCGTAGGCACGTGGACCAGTTGTTGCCTAGAGAGCTAGGAGTGACCAGCCCCACATCCGGGGCATCAGGATTCACGTTCACGGACGAGCTGACACCACACCTGAGCATGCCGGTACCTGCAGCGGCCACACCTTCGCCGCCTGCAGTAGAGCCAGCACCTCCAGACCCCTCGGTGATCGAATGCCCTGTGATCGAGCTGGAACCCAGCCCTTCTCCGGTGCTGAGGCGCTATCCCTCAAGAGACAGGAAACCTCCTGAGCGCCTGGTGCTAACCCTGTCTACCATCTCTCCCTAGTTGACATTTAATGTGTATGATGCTAATGTGGACATTATCATTTAAGGGGGGAGGAAATATGTTATGTATTGAAGTGTAATTTTGAGCTATGTGGACCACCGTAGTTGGAGTGATAAAAAGCGGATAGGTAAATGCGGAAGTGATCATGCCTGTATACCTGCGATGTGTTCAGTAAAGCTACTACGGATAATCAAAGTGTTTCGCCGTCTCTGCCTCCATTCTTGATCGGGAATTAGCGATGTTATTGTCTACATACATAACAGTAGGGCTGGTCACTTGTATTCTTCATATTAAAAGCATGATATCTATTAAAAGTATGTTATATATAATCTGGATAATATGCTTACTTTATGAAATACTCGCAATGTTAATTTAAAATGAAGCCCTTAAACGGAGATATGAAAAAGTTGAAAATAATATCATTAAATGTTAATGGCTTGAATAACATAATTAAGAGGAAAAAGATTATCCTCCAGCTGAGGAGAGCTGGAGGAGATGTCCTCTTTTTACAAGAAACCCATTTAAAAAAAAAAGAACATGACAAATTGAGTAGGGGACAAATTTACTCCAGTTCATATGGAACACAGAAGAGGGGTGTTGCTATAATTATACAACCACACATACCATTTAAAGAAGAACAACATATATACGATAAAGAGGGCAGGTTTGTTTTAGTAATTGGTAAAATAGAGTCAATTACTGTCTCATTTTTAAATGTATACTATCCACCGGAATTAGGCCCAGAATTCATGTCAGAAATAATCGAAATGTTAATGACAAAATGTAAAGGAATCACCCTAATGGGAGGAGATATGAATCTTACAATAAATTCTAGGCTAGATTCCTCAAATAATAAACCACACAGAGCTGATAAAACATCATACATTTTAAGAAGTGCAATGTCAGAATTTGGATTAGTAGACATATGGAGGATGCTAAATCCAACTAAAAAAACATATACATATTATTCTGGACGATTTCCAACTTCCAATAGACTGGATTATTTCTTCATGTTTAAAAAAGACGTAGAGAGGATGGAAACATGCACAATAGGCACAAGGGATTTATCAGATCATGCTATGCTATCTATAACTATACATTTGGATATAAAGCAAGGAGAAAAAATATGGAGATTAAACAACTCACTTCTCCAAGATAAGATCTTTGTTGAAAAAAATCAATAAAGCCATAAAAGAATACATAGAGATAAATGACAATGGAGATACTAATCCAACTATTATATGGGAGGGCCTTAAAGCGGTACTACGAGGACAGATAATATCATATTGTGCATGGAAGAAAAGACAAACACAACAAAAACAGAAAATACTTGAACAACAAATACAACACTTGGAAGACAAATTAAAAAATACAAATGAAATAATAGTAAAAAATGAATTAAAAAAGAAGTATAAGGAGTTGGATAAAATCCGTACAGAGGAAGTGGAGAAATTAATGACATACACCAAACAGAAATATTACGATGGAGGACCTAAGTCTTTAAAACTCCTAGCATATCGACTTAAGACACAGACTAAAAAAGCACACATTTCGAAATTGAAGACTGTAGAAGGCTCTGGAACAATAACGGAAAAGGATAAAATAGCTGAAGAATTCGTAAAATATTATGAGAACCTTTATAAAAACACAGGAAACATTGACCTGGGACTAATGAAAGACTTCTTACATAAGTTAAACTTAAAGCAAGTAACAAGATCAAAAAATGAACAGCTCATTAAGGACATCACAGTAAATGAAATACAACAACAAATAAATAATCTTAAAATGGGGAAAACACCAGGTGATGATGGATATACTAATGAATTTTATAAAACTTTTCAAAAACAATTGATACCACTACTTTTACAAGCATATAAGTTTGTATTACAAACGGGAAATTGGGCAACTACTTGGAACTCATCTATAATAACGGTTATACATAAAGAAGGTAAGGACGCTACTGAATGTTCGTCTTACAGGCCAATATCACTACTGAATACGGACCATAAAATAGTAACAGCCATTATTGCCAATAGGTTAAAGGACATCGTGCCAGATATAATAGACAGCGACCAATGTGGTTTTATACCAGGTAGGCTGTTGTCAGATAATATAAGGAGGACGTTAAATATAATGGACTACGCACAAAACAATGGTGCAAACCTTCTACTCTTAACACTGGATGCAGAAAAAGCATTTGACAGAGTGCTATGGCCATTCATGTTTGAAATTGTAAGAAGCTTTGGATTTCATGAGAATTTTAATAAATGGCTTCAAGGAATGTATAAAAATCCAGTGTCAAGAGTAAAAGTAAATGGCACAATATCCAGAAGATTTCCAATCTATAAAGGTACAAGACAAGGAGACCCACTCTCAGCAGTTATATTTGCTATATGCATGGAAGGACTAGCAGAAACTATAAGGAAAAATAATACCATCAAAGGCATAACGATAAAAGAGGAACAGCACAAACTGGCATTATATGCAGATGACGTGGTTGTTTATTTAACATCACCAGCCCAATCCTTACCAAGCCTAATGGAAGCAATTACAGAATATAGTAAACACTCTGGTTATAAACTAAATGAAAGTAAGTGTGAAGTATTAACAATTGGAGAACAGATAGATTCGGAAATTAAGGAAAAATACAAGTTGAAATGGGATGCAAAGAAAATCAAATATTTAGGAATCTACCTTACTGGAGATATAACAACATTATACACCGACAATTATCAAGCCCTTGAAAATAAAATACGAGAAGATCTTAATAGATGGAAGATAACACCTGAATCCTTAATGAGTAGAGTAGAAAGCGTCAAAATGATGATCCTCCCACAGTTTCTGTTTTTATTTCAAACATTACCAGTTCCCATTCCACAGCGTAGCTTCAAAAAATGGAATACAATGCTCTCAAATTTCATTTGGAACTACAAAAGTAAACGGAAAAAACTTAGTATACTAACTCAAACCAGAGAAAAAGGAGGGTTTAATTTTCCTGATCTAAAGTCCTATTTCCATGCAACTCAAATAGATACAATAATGAAATGGATGAATAACTTGGTTCAAACCAAATGGAAAGACATAGAAAAACAAGCAATATCAATATCAATAGGAACACTACCTTTTCTGAGTCTAAAGGATATTCAAAAATATAGTGGTAATAACAGATGCATAGAAAATACCCTCAAAAATTGGAAAACTATTCGTAAAATGTATAAATGTGATGACAAATGTATTTATTTGAGAGAGATAGCCAGTGACCCAGACTTTTTAACCTAATAAAACAGACAAAATATTAGAAGAATGGACTAGGAAGGGACTACAGGTGTACTCACAGATGGTTACAAATGACATGATAGACTCATTTGAAACCTTAGTTAATACATTTAATATAAGTAATAGCCATTTTTTTAAGTACTTACAAATTAGAAGCTACCTTATAACACAGCAGAGGAGACAGGAACAAAGATCACATATACTAATGGAATATCTGATCAAAAATAGAAACAGTGAAAAGACAAAAATCTCAAAAATTTACAAAATCATGCAAGAAATCAAGATACAAGAAGATAACACTAAAGAAAAATGGGAAAACGAATTAGCAATAACAATTACGGATGACGATTGGAAAGAAGCATGCAAAAGAATATTTAAGACAACACAATCAAAATTCTGGAAAGAATTTGCTTGGAAAATAAATATGAAGATCTTCCTAACACCGAAAATGTTGTCAAAATATAGGCCAACAGGCAATGCAGAATGCTGGAGGAAATGTACGGAACGAGAAGCCAATCACACACACATTTTCTATACATGCCCTAAATTGAAAAGGTTTTGGGAGGCAGTTCAAGTAAAAATAAAAAATACATTTACCTTACAAAATCCTATACATCCAGTCAATATTATACTCAGCCTTATTCCATTAGATATATACAGAGAGGGAGATAAATATTTGTACACCATACTACGTATCGCGGCTTTAAAGCAAATCACACGTAAATGTGGCATGACGTCATCGAACTGCGAAACGGGCGCAAAGTGGAAAGGCTTCAAAGTTGCGTTTTTGCAACAAATTTTTTTTTTATCTGATTTCGTTTTTTTGTCACCAGACACAAGTTAAGGTTTTGAACTACCCACTCGTTATTTTTTCGAGCAGTTTTACGATAGTTAAATACGTGTACTTAGTCAACAAAATAAGCTTATTTTTCGCCTAAAATCTGCTGGGAAATCCTCCCTTGTGGGAGGGGTTCCAGGTTGTTTCTCATTGGTCGATCGACTGGCGACGGGGAGGATTCAGGAAGCAGAGTGCTTTATTTGTTTACACCAGAATGTGTTCGACCAGACTGAGACTCTGAGGTAAGATCTTCTATGTATGTACATAGCGCCTTTGTTAGTTGTTAGTTACTAGTTGAAACCAGTGTGTTCGTGTATTTAGACATTTCTTTATTATTACCCACTAGCAACTAACTGAAAGCACATTGTTCCTGGCCACCATTGTTGTTAGCATTCTAGCATTGTAGCTCAGAAATGTCTGTCTAAGTTGAAAGTACGGTTAGTAGTATGTCTACGTTGTAAAAGTTGTAAGACTCATGTTCAGTGTGTAATACTGGAATACTGTAACATGTCAAGTGTAATAGATTACAGAAATGTTAAAAGTTTAAAAACATGTGTTCCTTTGTTTGTTATGAACGAGCTAGCCGCTAGCCGCTAACACTACTCTGAATACTAGCCTAGTGACTAGGTAATTATCATTGTCATGTATTAGGCTTGCTATTTTATGAACATGGTATGGTAGTATTTTATGAACATGGAGTGCCAGTAACTGTAGGCAATATTTTAATGTACTATCTTCCTTTTGTTGCAGCTTTGATGCCCCCCACCCCACCAGACACAGCAGCTCAACAACTCAGAGCCAAGAGCTCATTGTACCCGTCTCTCTCCACAGTGTTATAGTACCTGTCTCTCTCCACAGTGTTATAGTACCTGTCTCTCTCCACAGTGTTATAGTACCTGTCTCTCTCCACAGTGTTACAATACCTGTCTCTCTACCTGTCTCTCTCCTCTCAGCTCTTTAAACACAGAGTACCTGTCTCTCTCCACAGATATATACACACACACACACACACACACAGATATAAACACACACACACACACACACACAGGGTATGGATTAGACACTGACTGTTCTGTCGAAGATGTGACAGCAGCAGTGAGACCAGACAGAACCACACACTCTGGCAATATTTTGTTGAATAACAAGAACAGTTGGGCATAGATACAGCATTTTGAACTGTGTCATGATTTATTATCTATGGATAGTCAATTCACAGACCTTGCATGCTTACCTGTGTATAGTCTGTTGTATGTTGAACTATAAGGCTGGACATTGACTACTGAGCACTACACTATTTCCAGCACAAGACATCAGCAAATTACTCTTAATGCCTCCATAATAATAAGTTGGCTAATTAGCTACAGTAATAACATTGATAGGTGATAATGTTAGCAATATCTAGCTAAGTACTGTAAACTTCTCTTTGAAAAGTCTATCTGACCCAGTGACTAACACTAATGTTTGCACACTGATTGTACTTTGCACAGCTTGTCGCACCATTGTTCTGCTGTAGTGCGACTACCATCACTTATACTTATCACTTTATTACTTATTATTGTGACTATGTACCTTGTTGAAGAACCAAAGCGAAATATTTTTATTCTTGTGTACTGTAAAATAAATTCTGATTCTGATTGAAGACTTTTTTGTATCATTAAAAGACTAACAATAACAGTTACAACAACCATAAATAATAATAAGCTGGGTAATTAGCTTAGGTAATACCTTGCTAGGTAAAAATGTTATAGCTGTATAACTATAGCTGTCTGACCCAGTGACCAGTATTGACAGCTGATAGCTGTCAATCTAGAGGGGGAGTGGTTGGGGGTGGGGTTGACCAGCTATTGTTACCGCCCATTACCTGCCGGTGTGAAGGTGTGAAAAAGTCCCAAATCTTTGAAAGCCGTTTCCTCAGGATTTAGTTTTCAGGGTTAACAAGTTTCAAATACTCATGTTGTCTTACATTTTTCCCCGATGTCTATGTATGACACATCATTTGAAAGCTTACAATCTGTAGTTTAAGCATATGTAAAAAACAGAAAAATGACTTTGCCCCCTCTTTGGTCATTCCACCAGATCGCGTCACAAATGGTTGGACTTAAACCCACCATCTGTTAATAATTGGAAAAAAACTGTTGAAGAGATAAAAGAAATGGAAAGAATTACTTGCAAAGTGGGAGGCCGTGAAGAGCAATTCACTATGAACTGGAGTAAATGGACCGAATGAATGAGTAGGAAGGAAGCCCCCCCCTCCCCGATCCCACCCCTCCCACCCCCTCCCTTTGTCTCTTACTTTTCTATGTCTATCCCTATAATTTCTCTCTTCTTTTTCTATACTTTCTCTCTAGTCTCTATTCTTTATTTTCTTTATTTCTTGTTCTCTTTATAAAAAATAAAAAAACAAACAAAAATGATGCAGGATGAACTTAACCCTTGTGTGGTGTTCGGGTCAACCTGACCCGTTTTCAATTTTTACTTAAAGAGAAATGGTACAAGAATACATTTTATCAATCTGAAACTCCATGGCCTTAGCTCATTTTATATGAAAAACAAAAACCTTTTTTTTTTTTACACATCCTACAATACCCCAACACATTTATGTCCTTCATAAGGTGTTCGGGTCATTTTGACCCGGATACACAGAGACACAGAAACATACACACACTCACACTGACACTCACTCACTCACTCACTCACACACCTCTGCTCTGTCTTTCCCGTGCCGAGAAGCCGTCTGCTCTCGCACTCTTTACCCTTTGAAATGCAACATTGTATAATAATAAAGAATAATATTGTACTGGACTCCTCACACCTGCACAAGAAGCCGTCTGCTCTGGCTTTCCCGCGCCGAGAAGCTGTCTGCTCTCGCACTTTTTACCCTTTGAATTGCAATGTTGTAAAAAAAAATGTATAATAACATTGTACTGCACCTGCACATCATGGGAGGGATAAAAGAGAGAAATAGCTCTCCATCCCAGTGTATAGGTCATTTCAACTACAATCCTCCACCAGCAACATGAAGAAAAGATTCAGTGTTCAGAGGGCCGTGGAGATACTATTTGAAGAGAGTGAGCAACATAGTGAAGTTGAAGGGGGGGAGGATGTTTCAGATGAGGATAATGTAGAAATTAATTCAGAGTATTCTGATTCTGAAAGTGAATTTGGAGATGAGTTTCACTCTGAGCATGCAGCAGAAGGATCCCCACAGCCAGCCACTGGAAGAGCCCCACAGCCAGCCACTGGAAGAGCCCCACAGCCAGCCACTGCAGGAGCCCCACAGCCAGCCACTGCAGGAGCCCCACAGCCAGCCACTGGAAGAGCCCCGCAGCCAGCCACTGGAAGAGCCCCGCAGCCAGCCACTGGAAGAGCCCCACAGCCAGCCACTGGAAGAGCCCCACAGCCAGCCACTGGAAGAGCCCCACTGCCAGCCACTGGAAGAGTCCCACAGCCAGCCACTGGAAGAGCCCCACAGCCAGCCACTGGAAGAGCCCCGCAGCCAGCCACTGCAGGAGCCCCACAGCCAGCCACTGCAGGAGCCCCACAGCCAGCCACTGCAGGAGTCCCACAGCCAGCCACTGCAGGAGCCCACACATATTTGTCCAAGAATGGCCAAATTGAATGGTCTTCATCCCCAATGAGAGAGCCCCCCCGCTCAGCTGCTAACATTATAAGGATGGTACCAGGGCCCACACGATTGGCAGTGACTCATGTTGACGATATCAAGTCATCCTTTGAGCTGCTGATTACTGATTCAATTCAGAAAATAATTCTTGATATGACCAACCTTGAGGGGAGACGTGTTTTCGGGGAGGAGTGGAAAGAAATGGACAACACACACTTACAGGCCTATTTTGGGATCCTCATCCTAGCAGGTGTCTATAGGTCAAGAGGGGAGTCGACTGAAAGTCTGTGGGATGTGGAGACAGGGAGAGCAATTTTTAGAGCCACAATGTCTCTGAAGAGCTTCCATATCTACTCGAGGGTCATCAGGTTTGATGACCGGGAATCAAGACCTGTTAGACGGCGTAGGGACAAGTTGGCTGCAATCCGCACGGTGTGGGACAAGTGGGTTGTCATGGTTTCTTAGGTTTTCATTTTAGAGACATCTAGTGGACATTTTATGACATTACATTTGTTACTGCCTTTATTCAGTTTCGGTTTTGATTAGTCACATGACGAACATTAGTCACATGACGTGAGCACACTGTTCAGACGTGATAGCTCGTAGCAGCAGCTAGTTGAGAGGAAAAGCTCCGGAGAATCTCTTTGTTTACATTCTTGCCCTGGAAAAGGCTTTGCTTGTAAGTTGCCTTTTCTTTTCTTGTTTAACTACAATGTATAATGTATATGTTTATAAATACATAGCTTATATTATTTAAGTATAACTATTTGTATTGCTATATTGATATAATATGTTGGCTACATACTGTTGATGTTGAAAGTGTAACAGTATAGTTTTGAGCATTACAGTAATTGTACTCTTATGTTTATTTACAGTTTTACAAAATAACCAAACGACCACTCATGTTTTCTGAGGATTGAGTAAAGAACTAAACTTTACTCCAGCGTCTGAGGATTCATTTATGTGTCAGTGTGTGTTCGCTATCTGTGGAAGTTGCGCCCTGGTTACGCGCAGTGGGAACAGAATAGTAAAAAAGCAACCACTCAGCGGGCGGATCGACTCAAGGAGAGAGATCTTCAGCGCAAGCACTGCTCCCCATCATCCTTGCTCACGCCAAGCACACAGCAATATTCATGATGGAAGAGTTGAGCAATGCTGAGACAAGGTCAGTGGCCTCTAGCACATCTAGGTCTTTTAAATCAACAGCCAGTAGGGCAGCTGTCAATGCACGTGTCAAAGTGGAAGTAGCACGCACACGTGCTGGCTATGCAAAAATGGAATCAGAGATTATGATCGAAAAAGCCCAAATGGAAGCAAAATTAAAGAACTTGCTGCATGAGAAAGAAGTGGCAGAAGCCATCGCTGAAGCTAATGTTCTTGAAGCAGCAGCGGAGGAAGAAAACAACGGTATCGAAGCTGTCATTCATGCCACTGTTGACCGCACACGCCAGTACGTAGAACAACAGTCACAGCTACCACTATCTGCCGAAGATGTTAACGACTCTATAGCCAATCTGGAACCGATAGTCCATAGGCTGAGATCCTCCTCACCACCCAGACAGCGTCTGACTGTCTCATACGAGAGACAGCACTCCTCCACCGTGAAGCATGAGCACAGCTCTCCATCACTGCGACCTAGTAGGCCAAAGACATCAGAGCAGCTCACACCCAGCAGGCCCAAGGGTTCACCATACAAACCAACAGGAAGCGGTGACACAACCGACATCAGTGATGTGGCTCGGTACCTAGCACGCAGAGACCTCGTAACCTCCGGTCTCACCAAGTTCGATGATCACCCAGAAAATTACTGGGCATGGAAGTCGTCCTTCAAGAACGCCATTGACGGACTACTACTCAGTGCTAATGAAGAGATGGACCTCATGATTAAGTGGTTAGGGAGTGAATCTGCAAAGCACGTGAAACGAATAAGAGCAGTACATGTAAGTCATTCATCTCAAGGTCTATGCAAAGCTTGGGAACGCTTAGAAGAGTGCTTCGGGTCTCCAGAGGTAATTGAAAAGTCCCTCTTCGACAGGCTGGAGAACTTCCCAAAGATCAGCAATAAAGATCCTGTGAAGCTGAGAGAGCTAAGTGACCTTCTCCAAGAGTTGGAAGCAGCCATGTTCGAAGGTTACCTGCCTGGTTTGAGCTATCTGGACACTTCACGCGGCATTTTGCCCATCGTAGACAAGTTGCCCTACAACATCCAAGAGAAATGGATATCACAGGGTTCCAGATACAAAGCTGAGCGACAGGTAGTTTTTCCCCCATTCACATTCTTCTGCGAGTTCATCACCAAAGAGGCACGAGCTCGCAATGACCCAAGCTTCAGGCTATCGATGAGTAACACCGCCCAGATGAAGTCAGAGCAGCCATTCAAGAGACAAAGTAAGAGCATGGTCTCTGCACATAAGACAGATGTCTCTCACGAGAAAGACACACGAGACGGTTCAGGCCGAACAGCAGTGGACATAAAAAAACTATGCCCTCTCCATAAGAAGCCACACCCCCTAACACGCTGCAGAGGTTTCAGAAGCAAGCCCCTCGAGGAGCGCAAGGCCTTCCTCAAAGACAACGGTGTCTGCTTCAGATGTTGTTCCACAACTACTCATCTAGCCAAGAACTGCACCACAGCCATCAAGTGCATGGAATGTGAGAGTAACAGCCACACCACGGCTCTTCATCCAGGACCTCCGCCTCCACCCCCATCTGAGGATGGCGGGGAGGGAGAAGGAGGATCAGACCAATCTGCAGTCACCTCAAATTGCACAGAAGTCTGTGGAGAGGGTCAAAGCGGCAGATCCTGCTCGAAGATTTGCCTGGTGAATATATTCCCAGAAGCACACCCAGAGAGAGCAACCAGAGCATATGTTGTGCTGGATGACCAAAGCAACAGGTCGCTTGCAAGGTCTGAATTCTTTGATATGTTCCACATCAAGGGGTCAGATTCAGCATTCACACTTCGTACATGTGCAGGTACAACTCAGATGACAGGAAGGAGAGCCACAGGCTTTGTGGTGGAATCTGTGGATGGAGCTACAACAGTGACACTACCTACACTAATAGAGTGTAACAACATTCCCACCGAAAGAGCTGAGATACCTACGCCAGAAGCAGCGTTGCATCATTCCCACCTCAAGCCCATAGCATATGGTATACCACCTTTGGATTCTAAAGCACAGATCCTTCTCTTGCTAGGCCGAGACATCCTTAGAGTTCATAAAGTGCGGGAGCAACGGAACGGTCCACATGACGCCCCCTACGCACAACGACTCGACCTGGGATGGGTCATCATAGGAGAAGTCTGCCTAGAGGCAGCCCACAAGCCTTCAGACATCCAAAGCTACCGCACCAATGTGCTTGAGAACCAACGCCCTTCATTCTTCAGCCCATGTCCGAACAGGATCCAGGTGAAGGAGCAATATGTTCCGAAGCCAGCACATCAGATTGCCCCAGAGCAAGGCACCCACAGTATCCGGGAATGCAACTTAGGGAGCACCATCTTCAACACGTCCGAGGATGACAACAAGATTGGACTCTCTATTGAAGACAGACGGTTCTTAAAGGTCATGGACAAAGAAATGTATATGGATGACTGCAACAGCTGGGTGGCACCATTGCCATTCAGAACACCACGTCAGCAACTCCCTCACAGCCGAGGCCAGGCCCTCACACGACTTACCTCTCTTCAAAACACACTGGAGAAAAGGCCCGAGATGAAGAGGCACTTCATCGCGTTCATGCAGAACATCTTCGACCGTGATCATGCTGAGCTGGCTCCTACATTGGAGAACGGACAAGAATGTTGGTACTTACCTATCTTCGGGGTTTATCACCCTCAGAAGCCAGGCCAGATTCGAGTCGTCTTCGATTCCAGTGCAAAATGGAAAGGCGTGTCACTGAACGATGTTCTCCTTTCTGGTCCGGACTTAAATAACAGCCTCTTAGGAGTACTGGTGCGATTCAGACGAGAACCGATCGCTGTCACTGTGGACATAGAACAAATGTTTCACAGCTTCGTTGTGAAAGAAGACCACAGGAACTTTCTCCGCTTTCTGTGGTACGAGGACAACGATCCTAGGAACGACATATGTGAGTACCGCATGAAGGTTCACGTATTCGGGAACAGTCCCTCTCCTGCGGTGGCAATCTATGGTCTCAGACGTGCTGCAGCTCATGGTGAAGAAGAATTTGGGTCTGACGCCAAACAGTTCATCGAAAGAGAGTTCTACGTTGACGACGGACTCCTGTCAAGGCCCACAGCACGTGAAGCCATCGACCTACTGAAGCGGACACAGGAGATGCTTGCTGTGTCGAACCTGCGACTTCACAAAGTTGCTTCCAACAGCCAGGAGGTTATGGAAGCATTCTCTGCTGAGGACCGAGCAAAGGGACTCAAAGACCTAAACTTGGATGTCGATCCCACTCCTATTCAACGGAGCCTTGGAGTGAGTTGGGATCTGAAGAAAGATGTCTTCACGTTTCAAGTAGCAGAATCCACAAAGCCTTTCACACGTAGGGGTGTTCTAGCTACTGTCAACGGCCTCTTCGATCCACTTGGATTCGTTGCACCAGTTACGATACAGGGAAAGATCCTGTTACGAGAGCTCACAAACGAAGCCTCCGACTGGGACTCTCCTCTTCCTCCAGAAAGGGAAGATGAGTGGAACGCTTGGAGAAGCTCTCTTCAAGACCTCAGGCAGTTGGAGATCCCAAGAACCTATTCTGCTTCTACAATCTCAACAGCCATAAGAAAGGAGCTACACGTGTTCTCAGACGCTTCAGTGAAGGCTATTGCAGCAGTCGCCTATCTCCAAGTAATTGATGTTGAGCAAAAATGTCAAGTAGGATTTGTCCTTGGAAAAGCTAAGTTAACTCCACAGTCGGCTCACACTATCCCAAGATTGGAGTTGGGAGCTGCCGTGTTGGGTGTGGAAGTCGCTGAGCTAGTCACAAGCGAGCTAGATATAGCTCTGGATGCTGTCAAGTTCTATACAGATAGCCGAGTTGTCCTAGGATACATTAGCAACCAGACAAGAAGGTTCTATGTATATGTGAGCAACAGAGTGCAGCGTATACGGCGGTCTTCTGAACCAACCCAGTGGCACTACATCTCCACAAGCCATAACCCAGCTGACCTTGGCACACGTTCTGTGCCTGCAGCTATGCTAGGTGAGACAACCTGGCTTAGAGGACCAACGTTTCTGCTACAAGTAGAGGAACCATCATCACCTGAAGTCTTTGACCTCATCAACCCGGACTCAGACATAGAGGTGCGGGCACACATCACCAACCTGCCCAACGACAGAACACACCTTGGATCTCACAGATTCGAGCGTTTTTCCTCATGGAAGCGACTTGTGAGAGCAACAAGTTCACTCATCCACATCGTGGAATCCTGTAAGGCTACCAGCAAAGATCAGGATCAAACTTGCAGTTCATGGCATCACTGCAAGCAGCCTCGCACAGCTGAAGAACTGACAAAAGCTGAACTCATCATCATCAAATGCGTGCAAGGAGAGGCTTACAAGGACGAACTTGCGTGCATAGCAAGTGGAAAGGACATCTCAAGAAGTAGTCCTCTGAAGAAACTCAATCCCTATTGCGACGAAGAAGGCCTCCTGAGAATAGGGGGACGGCTCAGACATTCAGATCTCGCCTACAAGGAAAAACACCCTCTTGTTATTCCGGGACGGAAACACATCGCAAAGCTACTTGTGGAACACCATCACCAAAGGGTGATGCACCAAGGCCGAGTCTTTACCGAAGGCGCTGTCCGCACTGCAGGGTACTGGATCATGGGAGCAAGACGACTGATCAAAGGCATCCTTCACGACTGTGTAACCTGCAAGAAGCTCAGAGGCAGAGTGACGGAACAGATGATGGCCGACCTACCTGTTGATCGCCTGAGTACTGAACCCCCATTCACCTACGTGGGACTGGACGTCTTCGGCCCCTGGCATGTAAGCACAAGACGCACAAGAGGAGGACAGGCAAACAGTAAAAGATGGGCTGTTCTTTTCACATGTCTAAGTACGCGTGCTGTCCACATCGAATTGATTGAGTCAATGGACACATCATGCTTTATCAATGCGCTACGCAGGTTCTTTAGTCTAAGAGGACCTGCCAAACAGATTAGATCAGATTGTGGAACAAATTTCACAGGCGCATGCAGAGAGCTGAACATTCTGCTGACCGACCCCAACATGCCTAGCATTCGAAAGTACCTGGGAGAAGAGGGCTGCTCATGGGTCTTCAACCCACCTCATTCATCCCACATGGGAGGCTCCTGGGAAAGGATGATAGGGATATCAAGGCGCATACTTGACTCCATGCTGCTCAAGGCTTGCCCTTCTCGCCTGACTCATGAAGTTCTCTCCACCCTGATGGCAGAGGTTACAGCCATAATCAACGCCAGACCTCTCACCCCCATCTCAATGGATCCAGACTCTCCTTTTCTTCTAACACCAGCTATGATTCTTACGCAGAAGATGTGCACTCCACTTCCTCCTCCGGGAAATTTCAGTGATACAGACCTCCACAGACAGCAGTGGAAACAGGTTCAGCACCTTGCAAATACTTTCTGGAGCCGATGGAGACATGAATACCTCACGACACTACAGAGTCGCAGCAAGTGGCAAGAGGAACGTCCGAACCTCAAAGTAGGGGATTTGGTCCTTCTCAAAGATGCTCAGGCTAAGCGCAACGACTGGCCCTTAGGACTAGTCAGCCAGACATTCCCTGACAAGGACGGTAAGATCAGAAGAATCGAAGTGAAGATCACCAAACATGGGACGGCTAAAACGTTCTTGAGACCAATATCTGAGACAGTGCTTCTCATGTCGCCAAAGGACTGAGTATCCCTGAGTTAGTTCATAGTGGTATTTCCTCCATACCAGACGGGGAGTGTCATGGTTTCTTAGGTTTTCATTTTAGAGACATCTAGTGGACATTTTATGACATTACATTTGTTACTGCCTTTATTCAGTTTCGGTTTTGATTAGTCACATGACGAACATTAGTCACATGACGTGAGCACACTGTTCAGACGTGATAGCTCGTGCAACAGCTAGTTGAGAGGAAAAGCTCCGGAGAATCTCTTTGTTTACATTCTTGCCCTGGAAAAGGCTTTGCTTGTAAGTTGCCTTTTCTTTTCTTGTTTAACTACAATGTATAATGTATATGTTTATAAATACATAGCTTATATTATTTAAGTATAACTATTTGTATTGCTATATTGATATAATATGTTGGCTACATACTGTTGATGTTGAAAGTGTAACAGTATAGTTTTGAGCATTACAGTAATTGTACTCTTATGTTTATTTACAGTTTTACAAAATAACCAAACGACCACTCATGTTTTCTGAGGATTGAGTAAAGAACTAAACTTTACTCCAGCGTCTGAGGATTCATTTATGTGTCAGTGTGTGTTCGCTATCTGTGGAAGTTGCGCCCTGGTTACGCGCAGTGGGAACAGAATATGGGTGGACCGGCTTCCACTTCTTTACAACCCTGGGCCCAATCTAAATGTGGATGAACGGCTTGTGGGGTTTAGAGGTCGTTGCCCCTTCAGGCAGTATATGCCCTCCAAACCAGCAAGGTACGGAATAAAAATCTGGGTTGCCTGTGATGCCGTTTCATCGTATGCATGGAACATGCACATTTATACAGGGAAGCCAGAGGGAGGAGCCCCTGAGAGAAACCAGGGGACACGGGTGGTGTTGGATATGTCACAGGGCCTCAGTGGCCATAACATCACCTGTGATAATTTCTTTACATCCTACAGCCTGGGACAGGAACTTCTCAAACGAAAGGTGACAATGGTTGGAACAGTCCGAAAAAACAAGACGGAGCTCCCACCCCAGTTTCTAAATGTGAAGAACAGGCCAGTCCATTCCTCCAACTTTGTGTTTACAGCCAACACTACCCTGGTGTCTTACATACCAAAAAAGGGCAAGAATGTGATGCTCATGAGCACTCTACATAGGGATGGAAGAATCAGTGGCCGGGAGGACCGTAAGCCAGAGGTCATACTTGACTACAACGCCACCAAAGGTGGAGTAGACAACCTGGACAAGCTGCTGGCCTGCTACAGCTGCCAAAGAAGAACTCTACGGTGGCCTCTCGTGATCTTCTTCAACATCCTGGATGTTTCAGCCTACAATGCATTTTCAATCTGGATGGCAGTCAACCCAGACTGGAACCAAAGGAAGCTCCAAAGACGACGTATTTTCCTTGAGGAGCTAGGTATGGCACTGGTGACACTGCATATCCAAAGGAGACAACATATGCCCAGGACCCCAACTTCTCTAGCCATAGTGAGGAGGATTACAGATGCTCCACCTGCACAACCACAATCTCCAGTGCCTGAGGTAAGTGTCCTGTTGCGGTTGTTTGTGTGTGTGTGTGTCTGTGTTGATTCACTTGCTTAGTCAAATGTATTGATCGCTTTGGTAAATGTAAGTCGCTTTGAAATAAGGCGTCTGCTAAATGCCAACATTTTCAATGTAAATATGTGTGTGTGTGCGTGTGTGTGTGTGTGTGTGAGTGATTTAGAGTATTAGGAGACGTGGTGGAAAAAAAAATCCTGAACTAAGTCTTTTCATTATTCTAGACTGCAGCCGATGGCAAAAAGAGGAAGCGCTGCGAGGTGTGTGGACCCTCAAAGGACACAAAGACAGGGACCACATGCAGCAACTGCAAAAAGTACATTTGTGGTACACATACTGTCAAATGCTGTACTTCATGTGTTGTGTAGACAGACATGCCCATGCACACACAATTGTAACCAGTGTTATTTCAGTGACTAAAACAGTGTACCTTCCACATGTTTTGTGTTTCAGCATTTGTAGCATTATTCTTGTTCATCACCTGTATTTTTTACAGCTTTGATTATAATGCTTTGAAAATCAATTGAGAATATAAGTTCAAAATAATAAACATCAATAAAAACATTGTTTCATTTACATTTTTCCTAGATAAGTATGATTTATGACAACCAAGTCTTTATTATAGTGGATTTTGTTTAGTGGAAGTTAGGAGCATCATGTGCGTAAAAACGCCTCTACTCATCATGCTGCCGTTCGGCCCCACCTATTCCCAGGGGTCTGACACTTTGAGGGTTATAATTAGGCACCCTCTGCTCCAGCCCCTCCAAAGGGCAGCCCCCTAGGTCCACCAGAACAAAATATACACTTTTGAATGTGAACACAGTACCTATTGTGCATTAATGGGTACAGTACCTGTTTGTGCCCACAGGACGCGCTCTTTAATATTATGGGCTATTTTGGGGCTATCTTGCACCCTGAGCATACTCCCTTGTACGGGTCACCATTGGGACTAGGAGCACCGTGTCAGGAAAAGTGCTTTCAAAACCCCAATGATGTCCCGGGTCAACTTGACCCGAAGAGTACGAAAGGGTCCAAAAAGTGAACACCACACAAGGGTTAAACAAGTGAAGAAAACTTGTAAAGTGTGTGAAATGAACTTGTGAAATGTAATGTAAAGTCCTGCAATAAAGTATATATATAAAAAAAAAAAAAAAAGTAATTGCGAAAGAAGTTGGATGCTCACAAAGTGCTGTATCAAAGCACATTAATAGAAAGTTAAGTGGAAGGAAAAAGTGTGGAAGAAAAAGGTGCACAAACAACAGGGATGACCGCAGCCTAGAGAGGATTGTCAGGAAAAGGCCATTCAAATGTGTGGGGGAGCTTCACAGGGAGTGGACTGAGGCTGGAGTTAGTGCATCAAGAGCCACCACACACAGACGGATCCTGGACATGGGCTTCAAATGTAGCATTCCTCTCGTAAAGCCGCTCCTGAACAACAAACAACGTCAGAAGCGTCTGACCTGGGCTAAAGAAAAAAATAACTGGTCTGTTGCTCAGTGGTCCAAAGTTCTCTTCTCTGATGAGAGCAAATGTTGCCTCTCATTTGGAAACCAAGGTCCCAGAGTCTGGAGGAAGAATGGAGAGGCACACAACCCAAGACACTTGAAGTCCAGTGTGAAGTTTCCACAGTCTGTGTTGATTTGGGGAGCCATGTCATCTGCTGGTGTTGGTCCACTGTGCTTTATTAAGTCCACAGTCAACGCAGCCGTCTACCAGGACATTTTAGAGCACTTCATGCTTCCTTCAGCAGACAAGCTTTATGGAGATGCTGACTTCATTTTCCAGCAGGACTTGGCACCTGCCCACACTGCCAAAAGTACCAAAACCTGGTTGAATGACCATGGGATTCCTGTGCTTGATTGGCCAGCAAACTCGCCTGACCTGAACCCCATAGAGAACCTTTGGGGCATTGCCAAGAGAAAGATGAGAGACATGAGGCCGAACAATGCAGAAGAGCTGAAGGCCGCTATTGAAGCATCCTGGTCTTCCATAACACCTCAGCAGTGCCACAGGCTGATAGCATCCATGCCACGCCGCATTGAGTCAGTAATTCATGCAAAGGGGGCCCAAACCAAGTACTGAGTAAATATGCATCATTATACTTTTCAGAGGGCTGACATTTCTGTATTTAAAATCCTTTTCTTATTGATTTCATGTAATATTCAAATTTTCTGAGATATTGAATTTGGGGTTTTCATAAGCTGTAAGCCATAATCATCAAATGTATAACAAATAAAGGCTTTAAATATCTCGCTTTGCATGTAATGAGTCTATATAATATCTAAGTTTAACCCTTTAAGTTGAATTACTGAAATAAATTTTGCACGATATTCAATTTTTTTGAGTTGCACCTGTATAGTGTTATATATAACAACATTATATCCGCACCCCCTTGCAGTCTTTTATTGGTTCAGCATAACATGATTCAGCATAACTTACAAGATAAGGTTCCGTGAGCTGTGTGTGTGTGTACGTTCTCTGGAAGGGTGAAAGGGTGGGGCACAAACTGTCACCTTATCAACAGCTACAGCCTGCCTGTCCCACCTCTAACCCAGCCTGTGTGTGTGTGTGTGTGTGTGTGTGTGTGTGTGTGTGTGTGTGTGTGTGTGTGTGTGTGTGTAATGTTTCAGAGTATGTCACAATTGTAGTTTAAGCAAAGCAATACATTTCTTACGCAAAGTGCAAAAGGTGATTATGCCTAGGGATAAATATAATTAAAGCCTAAACAACAATGAATCACACATCTATTGTTTAGCAGTTATACAACATTGAAAACATATTTAACTCTAACAGTTATATCAACATTATATAGTGTTATATATAACAACATTATATAGTGTTATATATATTTATACAACAGTTAGTTCCGACCAAGTAATTTGATTGGACAAGAGGCATTCCATGAGTTACGATATACAGTATAACAGCACTGGGACTGTATATATATATATATGTATCACTCCGCCGCACAGATGTTCTACTAAATGACCGTTAATTAGACTACATGTTTGTGTTCAGGTTACTAGGCAACAGTCCATTTGAAGTTCAGTTGCGGAACTATTTATTTTTTATGATTAAATAAACAAACAAATCATAATCTGTTGTCGCTTATTACTGTTAACTAATAAATCGCGCTGTAGAACTGTTGTATAAAAGCAATATCACACTCGAGGTCGTGCTGTTATACTGAATATCAGCACGGCTGTGATCGTCTTACACTCCCTCTCGTGTGATATTGCTTAAATAACAACATTCTATAGTGTTATATATATAACAACATTCTATAGTGTTATATATATATAACAACATTGTATAGTGGACAGAATAGCCTATCTCTGCAGACAGAAGTGGTCAGTAGTAACATGTTAGACAGTGAGGCAGCGAGCTGAGACAAAGGCTTCTACTGACCTCCGACACTCAGAGTCTCCCGTCCTCCTTGTTGACTGTTGAGATGTTTTCCGCAGTAAAGGAAACCAAATACAGAGATGTAACTATTCTAACCGTTCTGGTTCTTCTTGTTCTTTTGGGTTTAGCGGCAGCTCGCATCCCAGATGTTTAGTGATGTGTCCTTCCGTGTCGAGTAACCGAGGCACATGTTTGTGATCCGCGTATCGAGGCACGTGTTGATGACGTATATGATAAGAGGCATGTGTTGATGACGTATATGGTAAGAGGCATGTGTTGATGACGTATATGGTAAGAGGCATGTGTTGATGACGTATATAGTAACCTGCCGGCCGTACCACGTGACCAATTCGGGAAGTGGCTCGGATTTGGCGCGAGACTCGAAACATAAAAGGGACAGGTAAACGTAGGTGAAATCATCAACAACAACAAAAAGAAACCGCCTGAAGCCCAGCACTGTGGAGAAGTTGTTATTTTTAAATAAAAAGGAATAAATGAATACAATGTTGTTGTTCCTAGTAACACAAGCACATTTATTCAATTCAAAGCTTCACACACCAAAGCCACGGTGTCATTATCACTCTGCCTGCTAGACATTTATTGTCCACTTGATGGCGCAGTAGAGCAAATGAAGCAACACGAAGCTTTGGACCATGTGTGACGCAATTGGATGGAAAGCTTCAACAGTTCATGAAGCTTCATCTCGCCATCACTACAGATGTTGCATTGCTGCTGTAATGTTTGCCCTCTGTCACAGTTGTAAACTTAATAATCACTCGTAAGGTCTTCAGCTTCAGCACAGTGTGTGTTTACTGACTCCGCCATCTTAGATCGACTTCTCGTTCCCTGGTATCGCGGGAATAGACCACGTCGTCGTCGTCTTCTTCTTGTTTTGGTTTTAACGGCAGCGTGCGTCCTTGATGCTGGATTACTGCCCTCTGCTGGAGGCAGTTACCTCCTACAACAGGGGTGGCCAACCAGTCGGAGACTAAGAACCACAAAAAAATATTGGGGTACCACAAAGAGCCACATCATACATGCGGGCTCACAAAAGCACTCCCTCTTACTCACACACACACACACACACACACACACACACACACACAATAATACATTTCCAATAGGCTACTTTGCAGACAGATTTATTTATTTTTCTTTCTCACACACACGACTGAATATGCATGAATGAAATGAAAGCAGGTGGGAAAGCTGCTAAATATCATCTCTTCTCTGCCTCGGAGATCTGAAACGAGAGAGAGGGAGGAAGCAACTTCTGTTATTTATTGTCAAGTTTAGCATGCACACACAGTCTTTCCCTCTCTCATACTCTCTCCACACACAGAAATATAACAATTTACAATAGCCTACCTCACAATAACAGTGTATGTGACAAATATTGTTGTCTTACCTGTTGCTCCTTTGACTCAGTGGGACTTCTGGCAGTCCTTGCTTGCCACAATCCTCTTCAAATCTGGTTCGTATTCTGTTGTGGCCACTCCTTCACATTCACGTTCTTCACGTTCCTTCACATGTGTGTCAGTCCGAACAGAACTATTTTATTTTTATTTATTTTTCCTAGCACCAGGGGAGCCCCCCCTCCCAAATTTCGTTGTTTGGTACATGTACTATATCAATGACAATAAAGACCATTCATTCATTCATTCATTCATTCATGATGCATTTCTTAATAAACTCTCCTTCATTGTATGGCTTTTTAGCACGTGCAATGTTCCAGGCCACTTGATAGGATGCAAGTGTCACTGTCTCTGATTGCTTAACAAATCTTTGGAACAACTTGGTCTGTGTCTGGCTTTTCAAGCTGTTTAATTTACCCTTGCGAAGTTCGGTGCCTTTTGGAAACTCCTGGTCAATGTTAGCATGCGTTGTGCTGAAATGGCGCTGGAGATTGGAAGCTTTGTAATGTGCCAACGATGTTTGGCATATCAGGCAGAATGGCTTTCCATTGCGCTCCACAAAGAAATATTCACTCTCCCACTCGGCTAAAAACTTCCTTTGCTCATCTCCATACTTGCGTTTAGCTGTACATTTCTTCCCTGACATTTTTATTTTGTTGTTGTTATCCGTAATTTGTCAATAAATGAACTGTCAAAAAGCCGTGTTTACGTGACAGCTTCTCCTCAGAACGGACAATTAGGGAACAGTGTTGCCATGATATGGCCGATTCCAGCCCAATCGGGCTACTTATGATCACTCTGGGTGGGTTTTTAGACTCTGGTTGGGCTGAAAAATCAATCCAATCTGGCAACACTGTTAGTGACTCGAGATGATCCTTGAAAAAAAAGTATCGGGTTACAGCAGTGTGCAGCGAGACAGAGGCCGCGTTCGTAAATTCGCTCTGAGAACGTTGGTTTCTCCACGTCTCTCGTCCAATCAAATTACTTGGTTCCATTATGACGTTAAACCCATTGTGCGCTCCGGCGAATTTACGAACGCGGCCTGTCAGAGAGAGCGCTACACCAACACTTTTAATGAATGGATTGAAGAGCCGCACACAGACAGCCAAAGAGCCGCATGCGGCTCGCGAGCCGCGGGTTGGCCACCCCTGTCCTACAATGTCCGTTCTGTCATGTGTCCCACCATTATCCATCCTTTTAAAAAACGTTTAACTTTTTTTTTCTTTCTTAGAATGATAATAATATATCATATTATACTATAGAATGATCATAGAATGATCCAAATTTTTTATTTATTTATAATAAAGTGAAAAAAATGGAAAAAGAATATAGTATATTATTATATTATGTTCTTTTTTTTAAACGTTATTTATTTTTCCTTAGAATGATAATATATCATATTATACTATAGAAGGATCATAGGGTTGATCACAGGGTTTTCCAACCCTGTACCAGTGGTAAATAAGTCCACAACCCCCTTCCTCTCATGGTAAATTGCTTCCATGTTCTAAGAATGTTGCATACAACCTAAATATTCAATTTGATGTCATAATGCACTCAAGCAGACATTATACATTGCAGTTAATGGAAGTTCTAGATTGCACAGCAAAATTCTAGAATGATTTGCAGAAATATTTTACTCCTGAAAATTAGTGTCTACCTTTAGTCTACCTGACACCAGAAGTTTACAGTCTATAGAAACACTGTAGAAAGTTTCATGCTTTAGTCATAAAATGCACAATTGTTATGCCTATCAGCCTCACTACAAATGCAACTTACAGAGAAGGCACCCTTCTCTGCCCTCTCCCGCTCACTTGGCTTAATTCAGCCGCTATAATTGAGCCACTATCTCAGGGCGTAAATACAAAGCTCATTCTCAAGTATATTTGGTATTTATAGACTTTAGTACGTACACAATTTTATTTTGCCTGTCTGTGTGCGGCTCTTTAATCCATTCATTAAAAGTGTGTGGCTCGCTCGCTGTGTCTTAATAGGCGTCGTTTTGGTTTAGCAATTCATGGCACTCGCCATACCTGCATTAAAGAAAAATCCCCTGAAAATTGTATCTGAAACACGTGTTGTCATGTTGGTGATTTTATCCACAACGGTAACTCAACATCCTCCCGGCTCCATCTCACCCCCCCCAGCCAGGCGCTGTAGTGGAGCGCAGGGTTGCCAGACGGGATTGACAATTTCAAGCCCAACCAGTCTAAAAGCTGCCGAATCCCCCCGTCCAGAGTGACCAAAAGTAGCCCAATCTGGCAACACTGGAGCGGGACATCGGTTCCTCAATAAACAAGCCATGAGTAACGTTAATGTTAAAACCTTGTCCACGATTCTCATTCATTCAGGTGGGTTAAACAAACGGTATAAACGCCATAATACTGTTGGTTCAAATGTAATATATTAATGAACAAGTTCATGTCATGTTGTGTCAGTACAAACATCCGACCTAACGTCACCCACGATTGTGAAGCTAACTGTAACAAGCTAGTTAGCGAATGTTAAAGGGTACAACAACAGCTAGTTTAATGTCAACCAAGTCTCTATTCTCAATAATTTCTGTAATAATTGTACCAAATTGGGGCCAATTCATTTATAAAAAGGTACTTGAACGTCATCTTTGACTTTCACGTAAGCACATTTTTCTAAACGGACGTAAGCATTATTTATAAAACGAGCTGCACTTGTTTAACATTACGTACGTGCTTCCTTCTTTAAATACCAAATATACTTTAAATTGAACGCAGGTGAATAGCGGCTCAAAGAAAAGCGGCTGAATTAAGTCAAGTGCTAAAATATAGGGTAGGCGTTCGTCTAGAAGCGGGAGAGGGCAGAGAAGGGTGATTTAACGTTTGATTACTAACCAGGCAAATGCTTATACTCAAGTTGTAAAAGAAAATAATTTCTTAACTCATTTTCTCGGCTGATAACAACATCGTTAATTTTATTACGAGCCACATTCACTTCGCATGAATTACAGTATAGGCAGTGCGGCTCACATGCCTGTAATAACTTCGCATAACCAGTAGGTAATACCCGACGTAGAGCTACGATCATTTCCAGAGCAGTGGTATGGTTACTCTCCTGTGTGTATTCTCTGATGCATCTTCAGGCTTCCTCCTTCACTAAAACTCTTCCCACACTGGGAGCAGTGGTATGGTTACTCTCCTGTGTGTATTCTCTGATGCATCTTCAGGCTTCCTGCTTGACTGAAACTCTTCCCACACTGGGAGCAGTGGTATGGTTACTCTCCGGTGTGTGTTCTCTGATGCGTCTTCAGGTGTCCTGCTTTACTGAAACTCTTATCACACTGGGAGCAGTGGTATGGTTTCTCTCCGGTGTGTGTTCTCTGGTGAATCTTCAGGTCTCCTGCTGTATTGAACCTCTTCCCACACTGAGAGCAGTGGTATGGTTTCTCTCCGGTGTGTGTTCTCTGATGCATCTTCAGGTGTCCTCCTTCACTAAAACTCTTCCCACACTGGGAGCAGTGGTATGGTTTCTCTCCGGTGTGTGTTCTCTGGTGAATCTTTAGACTTCCTCCTTCACTAAAACTCTTATCACATTGGGAGCAGTGGTATGGTTTCTCTCCTGTGTGTGTTCTCTGATGCTTCTTTAGATTTCCTGCTTGATTGAAACTCTTCTCACACTGAGAGCAGTGGTATGGTTTCTCTCCTGTGTGTGTTCTCTGATGCATCTTCAGATGTCCTCCTTGATTGAAACTCTTCTCACACTGGGAGCAGTGGTATGGTTTCTCTCCGGTGTGTATTCTCTGATGCATCTTCAGGGCTCCTGCTTCACTAAAACTCTTCCCACACTGGGAGCAGTGGTATGGTTTCTCTCCTGTGTGTGTTCTCTGATGAATCTTCAGGCTTCCTCCGTCACTAAAACTCTTCCCACATTGGGAGCAGTGGTATGGTTTCTCTCCGGTGTGTATTCTCTGATGCTTCTTCAGGTCTCCTGCTTGATTGAAACTCTTCCCACACTGGGAGCAGTGGTATGGTTTCTCTCCGGTGTGTGTTCTCTGATGAATCTTCAGGCTTCCTCCTGTACTGAAACTGTTATCACATTGGGAGCAGTGGTATGGTTTCTCTCCTGTGTGTATTCTCTGATGAATCGTTAGTTTTCCTGCTTGATTGAACCTCTTCCCACATTGGGAGCAGTGGTATGGTTTCTCTCCGGTGTGTGTTCTCTGATGAATCTTCAGGCTTCCTCCTGTACTGAAACTGTTATCACATTGGGAGCAGTGGTATGGTTTCTCTCCTGTGTGTATTCTCTGATGAATCGTTAGTTTTCCTGCTTGATTGAACCTCTTCCCACATTGGGAGCAGTGGTATGGTTTCTCTCCGGTGTGTATTCTCTGATGCTTCTTCAGGGCTCCTCCTCCACTAAAACTCTTCCCACACAGTGGGCAGCGGTAGGTCTTCTCTCCGGTGTAAGTCTGTGGGTGTGTTTTAAGGTGATTCTTCCGCCTCAAGCTCCTGTGTTGTTGATGGTTTCCTGGTGTGGTGGAGCTGGGCTCGCTGTCTGAACCTGGGTTGGAGCTCTGCTGGTCTGTAAGAATAGGAACATATACAGGGTTACATAGGCAAGTTTATTTGTATAGCACATTTGATACAACAAGGGCAATTCAAAGTGCTTTACATACAGCATTAGGATATTAAGAAAGAAAAAAAGATATAGAAATTAAATATCAACATTTAACAAGATAATAGGCAATAAATACAAATACATGAATTAAAGTGTTCTCTATCTAAGCATGTCTCTCAGAGAGATAAACCTCTGCACCTCCTACAAGCATCGTACCACCATACAGGATTACGGTCAGATTATCACGGGGAGTGGCTGCACGGATGATGCAGAAGAGGTTGATTATCATTATTAAAAAATAATAGTAATAAATATGCTACTATTTGAAAATGTATATACATTATATAGTGTATCACATTATATACTGTATCATAAATAAAATTGTATTTGTTCCATGTTGTTCCATGAAAATCAGTTGAGGATTACAGACATAATCAAATGTAGGCTACTGCAAGTACTTTGCTGCGATAGCTATAGCGAGACCTACTGTACAGTTTATCATTCATAACTGTCTGTACATAGACATATAATATCCTATCACTACTGCGTATGTAACTTGGGTAAACCCTGTTATGGAAATAGCTTTATACTAGGTAGATTTAGAACATGTCAGGATACTGGGTGGTAGAACGCACTTATCTCGGAAAAGTCATGAAAGGAGGGTCCTGAAATATGATCGACTTCAAAGGTAGAATTTATTTTTACTCACTAGGTCAAATGACCGTTCTAGTGTTAATGACCCCACCCATGGCTGTTCTAGTGTTAATGACCCCACCCATGGCTGTTCTAGTGTTAATGACCCAACGCATGGCTGTTCTGGTGTTAATGACCCCACCCGTGGCTGTTCTAGTGTTAATGACCCCACCCATGGCTGTTCTAGTGTTAAGTAGAGGGCAGTAGAGAACAGTAGAGAGCAGTAGAGAGCAGTAGAGTGCAGTAGAGGGCAGTAGAGTGCAGTAGAGAGCAGTAGAGGACAGTAGAGGGCAGTAGGGGGCAGTAGGGGGCAGTAGAGAGAGGGACATGGCGGCAGGTGGCAGAGGTGCGGTCACAGCTCTCCTAGGGCTCCAAGTGTTTATGCTACTGGCGTCTCGAGTAAACTCAGGAGATGATCTATACCAGGGGTCCCCAAACTACGGCCCGCGGGCCGAACACGGCCCGCCCCTTTGAACAACGTCGCCCACACACACTCTCAACAATGCCAGAAACATATTTTGAAAATTAAACTTTAAATATATATTTTAATCATATCATATCTGTATTTGATATTAAAGGTTGGCTTTCAAATTAAAATGTCCCTTAGTTATAAACTATTTTCATTAATAACATTATTAGTTAGTTTCACCCGCCCACAGAATGCGGATCTATAGCAGGTGCACGCGAGCTAGAACTAAAATTCAGAGAGATGAAAAATGGCCAAACGGTTGGTAAAGAGAAAAGTTGATTCAGAATGCAGGGTTTTTAACCAACAGTGCACAAGTGATTATTATTGTTAAAGGCAAAGAAGTTTGTCAATAAATGTATGAATGTGATCGCGGAGGAAGTGTGTCCCGCAGTGAGTCTGTCCGCAAGTAGGCACCAGATGAATTGAAACAATGGGGGATTAGAGAATGTAGATGCCCAGCTGCAGGAGAAAACGAAATAATTTGTTCATGATCTGTGTCAAGCAGGGTTTTTCCTGCATAGAGAATTATGAGGCGGCCGCCTCCAGCTCTCAACAAAACTCTGACGGTCGTATTTTCTACGGTGGATTTCTGTAATTTCTAACTGCAATTGCGGCATTGCGCCGACGTGGTGGCGGGGGCGCTGTTTCGCAAATAAGTTAGCTTTCGTTTTTGCTAGCGAAATAGCTGATAGTATGTTGACTGCTCAAGGAGAATACATATTTGAAAGTACAGAATGCCTGAGAGCCTTATATTGCATTATATTACATTATATTTTGATCATCTGGTGCCTGAATATTGTGTTTTCCTTTACATAAATAATGAAATTTCCACCATAAATTGATGCAGAAAGGTCACAAATTGGTGCATATCAATTCACCAGAATGCAAGAAATTAAGTGTTTGGTGCTCGTTTAAGGACCCCCAGACAGCCCTGCTTCATGGGTCCCCCCGTGTATGATGAGGGTCCTCCCTCATGTATCAGACTGTAAAACTGATTATATTTCATTGACATATCACTATAGGTATAAATTCCATCCAAATTCAACTGTTTAGACTTTGTTTGCATCCACCAGTGCTCTCCTGCGCGCAATTGCTTTGCACAACCGCCTCCATTTCACACCGTTCCACTCCGTTCCATATTATTTTATGTTAGAGACCGACCCAGGCCCCCCATCACAGAAAGGAAAAATGATGTGGCCCTCACAGAAAAAAGTTTGGGGACCCCTGATCTATACCGTCCTCCTTTATACAAAAACGCTACTCTGAGCTATGTGACTGATCCTCTTTGCCAACAAGCTTGCTACACTAACAAACATTTTGGATACGGGCGCCAAGCTATCCTCATATCCTTCATTTATCCAAGCATTTACGGTAAAACAAACAAACGTACAGGATCGAAGCTCCAGCGAGCCGATATGCTGGTCGCAGTAATCTGCTTGCTACTTTCCGGAGACATTCACCCATGTCCCGGCCCGGATAACAATGGACAGTGTCACTCACCTACGACTGGAGATGGAACGGCGTTTCATGGGACTAACATTATGTCCAGGAGCAACAACGTTTTCCCTCAGGTACGAACCTCTGTCAGTATTCCTGCAACATTTGACCATGAGCAAACTAACTTGACTCGTCGTTTTCCCCATCCGAATGCTGTGGAATTCCCTGAGGCTATCCAACCCGATGAACCATGACTGGCGGTCCCCGTACCGGAGCCGTCAACGGAGGAGTGGGGCGAGCGAGGGCTTGCAGGGGACCTGACGGTGTGCGCCCGGGAGGTGCACAGAGGACGGACGGCCACTGATGACGAATGCTGCGAACACGGACTTGCAAACGAACTATCCAGCCTCGGCAAGTAACAATGACAATGGAACTCTAAAATATAGCGCCGAACCCAAACCTACTCTAAATGTCTGTTCAGGCAACAAAACATGTGTAGCTGTAAGGGATGTAAACAAATCAACCAGGAAGTTGATCAACCCGGCTATCGCGAAAACACGGAACTGGAGTATTTTCCAAACGGTCAATAATGCTAAGGTAGTTTGGGACCCCAAGGTAAAACCAAAGGGGTTGTTAGGAGGACACTTGAATATATGCAGTATTAAATCAAAAAGTGACCAAGTACAACATCTTTTGAATGAGTCTAATTTAGATTTTCTTTGCTTGAGCGAGACATGGTTACATGAACAGGCCCCATCAGCTGCTGTATCTGTACCTGGCTATGTCCAGTTTAGAAGGGATAGAGTGGGCTCCAAGGGAGGGGGGGTCATGATTTATGTCAAAGACAAAATTCAGTGTGAGGAAATGTGTTGGCCACACCATGAGCTAGAATGCATTGGTGTGAACATAACCTTATCTCCACAAATGTCCTTCATCCTGATTGTCCTTTACAGACCACCCTCAGCAAATGTTGATTTCTACGATAGATTCAAGAACATGCTGAAAGAATGTAATTTTAAGAAGGAGGTCATTATCATGGGTGACTTGAATATCAACTGGGAAGATAAAACGGCTAGGAAAAACCTCAAGTGCATCACAGATGGTCTAGACCTATCCCAGCTTATCCAAGGGCCTACCCGAATAACCAGTTCCACCAGCACCCAGATTGATCTGGCGTTTAGCAATAGACCCAATAGAATTATGAAGACCTTCAACATGCTTACTGGACTGTCAGACCATAACTTGATCCTGGTAGCCAGGAAGCTAAGCAAAGCACGATTTAGACCCCTCGCAGCCAGTGAATCAAATGGAATCCCCAAAAAGGAGCAGGACAACTTTAAAACTGTGGTCCAAAATCTCAACTGGAATGAGCTACTGGCAGGAGTAAGTGTAGAGGACGATAGTCAGGCATTTTTGAATAAAATGCAAAACGTGATAAATAAGTACACTTGTTTGATTAAACACAGGACCAAAAAGAACAGCCTTCCCTGGATGAACACAAACATCCTACAGCTGATGAGAGAGCGAGACACTGCATTAAAAGCAGCCCTCAAAACAAAACTACAACATGCCAAGCACCATTATGCCATGGTGAGGAACAAGGTTGTAAGGGAGATTAAAAAAGCCAAAGCTGACTTCTTTATTACAACTATTAATGAGGCCAGGGGTAATGGTAAAATGATCTGGAGACAGCTTAAGAAGCTGACAGGTACACAGCAGGGCAATAGGAAAGCACTTGAAATCAATATCGGAGGAAACCTCACAACAAACCCACTTGAAATAGCAGAGGCCTTCAACCACTACTTCGTTGAATCTGTAGCTAACATTGCACATGGCTTTGCAGATCACCAGGAAAATATATGCCCACTCCCAGCCATCACACTGGAACCAGCCTTTTCCATTAAGAACGTCTCTGAGTCAGAAGTTAGGGAGATAATCAGACCCCTCAGACCATCTAAGGCCAAGGATGTGTTTGGGATGGACACAGCCATGCTCAAGGAGCTTAGCCTTAGTAGCCCCATCACTAGTAATATTAACCTCTCTATATCACAGAAACAGTTCCCAAGTGCTTGGAAATCTGCTATTGTCACTCCCATTTTTAAGGCTGGTGATCCACACATAATCTCCAACTACAGGCCAATTAGCATCACCCCCACAGAGTCGAAGGTGGCAGAGAAATGGGTAGCCAAGCAGATCATCTCCCACCTCAACAGTAGTTCTTTCCCCTTACATCCCATGCAGTTTGGCTTTAGGGCCAAACACTGTACTGAGACCGCAAACTGTCTCTTTATAGAGAAAATAAAATCTCTCATGGATAAGGGTGGTGTCGTAGGTGCTGTGTTCCTCGACCTTAGAAAAGCATTTGACACTGTCGATCACAAAGTCCTCCTCTCCAAGCTAGCCACTTTTAACTTCTCTGAGGGTGCTTTGAAATGGATGAAAACGTATCTCTCTGGCCGCTCTCAATCAGTCTGTGTAAACGGTCGCCTATCTGAGCCACTGAATCTATCTACCGGTGTTCCGCAAGGATCCATACTGGAGCCAGTCTTATTCAGCATGTTTATTAACGATCTGCCATCAGTGTGTCCTGAGGTTGATACACTAATGTATGCTGACGACACTGTACTATTTGTACATGGTCAGACCAAGACGGAGGTAGCTTCTGTACTTACCAAATCTATGGCTCAGGTGACTACATGGTTGAACCACTGTCGTCTCCAACTTAATGTTTCCAAGACGGTCAGCATGTTTTTTACCAAAACAAACCGTTCTGTTGAAGAAGCATGTCATTATCTCAGGGGAACAACTACAAGTTGTGAACGAGTTCAAATATCTTGGGGTGCTGTTAGATTCCAACCTCACTTTTAAGGCACATATAAAAAAGGTCTGTAAAATTGTCAAGTTCAATCTGTCCAACTTCCGCTTTATAAGGGACTACATGTCAACAGAGGCAGCTACCATGTACAGTATGTCCACGCCATGATCTTAATTAATTAAATAATTTTGCCATTTAGCAGACGCTTTTATCCAAAGCGACTTACAATTACGAATTACAGGGACATTCCCCCTGGAGTAACTGAGGGCTAAGTGCCTTACCCAAGGGCACACTAGTAGTGGTGTGGCTTCAGGCGGGATTTGAACTCACAACCTTCCGATCACAAGTCCAACTCACTATCCACTAGACCAGTGGTTCCCAACCGGGGGTACGCGGACCCCTAGGGGTACGTGAGGGGATTGCAGGGGGTACGTGGAAAGATTTGGAATTATAATTTATTTCCCTTTCCAAAAAAATAATTAAATATAGTCGTTTCATAAACCTGTTGTTAAAATGGTACGCTGCAACTTAAGTTCCTCCCCGACAGGTGATGACTGTAACACACGTGGTAGGCACGTCACATTTAAATCACGTTCATTTACGTTCATTTACGCGCGCACGTCAGCTAGGCCTGTCAGTATACCGCAAAGATGGACAGATGGCTAAAACGACCAGCTACAGTAACGGTCAGATCAGAGGCAGATCAGACGGTCAGATCAGAGGCAGATCAGACGGTCAGATCAGAGAAAAAAAGGACCCCGCTATTATTTGGAAACATGTTTTGTGGGGATTTACATGTACATCGGCTGATCCACCACAGCCACAGTGCTTTTTCTGCGGCGAAGTCCTGGCTAATAATTCAATGAAGCCAGCCCATTTACAGCGACACCAGAGCACCAAACACCTAGCAACTGTTGGTAAAACTGACGACTTTTTCAAGCGAAAACTGTCAGAGTTCAAGTCAAGTCAGGCTACACTGAAAAAAGCGGCAAGTGTGTCAAGCAAAGCACTGGAGGCGTCCTATGCTGTTTCATTACTAGTGGCTAAGTCAAAAACCCCACATTCAATCGCCGAAGATCTGATTTTGCCTGCCGCTGTGATTTTGGCTCAAACTATGCTGGACAAGAAAGCAGCTGACGCGCTCAAGTTGGTACCATTATCTAACAATACCGTCTCCCGTCGGATTGATGATATGTCCATAAATATTGTCGGACAAGTGGTGGATAAAATGAAGCAAGCAGGTCAGTTCGCTTTGCAATTAGATGAAATGACCGACGTTAATGGGGAGGCTCAGCTGCTGGCTTTTGTGCGTTATAAAGAAGAGTCGGACATAAATGAGCATATCTTGTTTTGCAAGACGCTGCCAGGAAAGACAACTGGCGAGGAAATATTTCTGATTATTGACAGCTTCTTCAAAGACAACGATCTGGAGTGGAAATCCTGCAGTCACATCTGTACCGATGGAGCGGCAGCAATGACGGGTAAGGTGCGTGGGCTGCTTGGGCGTGTGATGAAGGTAAACCCCGAAATTAAGTGGATGCACTGTATTATTCACCGGGAGGCACTCGCCAGCAAAAGGATGAGCCCCGAGTTAAGTGCAGTTATGGATGACGCAGTTAAGGTGATTAACTTAATTCAGTCCCGGCCAATGAACCACAGACTGTTTCAAACTCTTTGTCATGACAGCGGGTCAGAGCATGAGCAGCTACTGCTTCACACAGACGTTCGCTGGCTGTCTCGTGGCAAAACGCTGCTGCGGCTCTATGAATTGCGCATCGAGGTGTTTGCTTTCCTGACAGAAAACGACCACCCTCTTGCAGCCCTGTTTGAGGATGCAGTGTGGGTTGCGCAGCTGGCATATCTTGCTGATGTCTTCACTAAGCTGAATGAGCTCAACCTTTCACTTCAGGGCAAGTACTCACACATCCTTAACATGTATGACAAAGTGAATGGATTCATAAAGAAGGTTAAATTATGGGAGAGGAAATGTAAGGATGGAGATGTGAGCTGTTTCCCACTGCTTGATGGCCATCTCGCCACCACTGATGCTGACAGAGGTCCTGTGGTGAAAATAGTTAAAGCACATCTGTCCAAACTTGACACTGACTTCAACCAGTACTTTCATGACATTGAAACAAAGTCAGAAAAACTGGACTGGGTGAGGAACCCATTCAGAGTGAATGACAGGAGCAGCAGCAGCCTTCCTGCAAGCCTGCAGGAAAATCTGATGGACATGTCCTCTGATCGTGGGTTGAAGATGGCACATGCTGACAAGTCATTGACAGAGTTTTGGTGTGATGTTGAAAAGGAATATCCAGTGCTGGGAAAGTGTGCATTGAATGAACTTTTGCCTTTTGGATCTACATATATGTGTGAAGTGACCTTCTCAGCTTTGACCCACATCAAAACCAAGCCAAGGAACAGACTGAGTGTGGAGAGCAGCCTGGTGACTGCTGTTGCCACACTGCCTCCAGAACTGTCAAAGATTATAAAAGAGAAGCAACCTCTCAAGTGTCTCATTAAAGCTCAACTGATGAAAAAAAGAATTGCAACTGCTACTGGGTGAGTCTATTTTTCACAATGGTGTAAATATCTATGTATTAAAGGGGAGTGGTTCAAATGATTTCATTAATAATCAGTAGAGTTAGATAAGAAGTTTAAGTGTGTGTGTGTGTGTGTGTGTGTGTGTGTGTGTGTGTGTGTGTGTGTGTGTGTATGTGTGTGTGTGTGTGTGTGTGTGTGTGTGTGTGTGTGTGTGTGTGTGTGTGTGTGTGTGATAAGTTTTATCCTGTCTCATCTTGTCTGTTTCCTCTCCCCATCAGTCAAGACTCTGGGATGAGAAAATGATGACATCACTGCACCTCAGACAGAAGCCAAAGAGGAGCAGGAGAAAGGGAAAAGAAACAGATATCAAATCAAATTCATTATTATTTATTTTTCTATTTTCAGTGAGTGTGTGGGCATGTGGTAACAATTAACCATTGAGGTGGCCAGGTGGCACATGTATTGGCCAATTAGCTCATGTAGTCTAATTTTGAATGGCAATGTTTTGAAATGGCAAACATGTGACTTTATGTCAGATTGTTGTGTGCAGAAAACCGTGTTCAGTGCATTTAAAAAGTGCCATTTTGAATAGCAAAATGTGTGTAAAGCAGAAAATGTGTTTAGAGTTTTGGAGACATGAGAAGAGGTTTTGCTCTCTGTGTGTCAGTAATAAATGTTATATTTGCAAGTTAGAGTTTAATTGATTTTTTTGGGAAATAATCAACACGCATGAGTGAGGGGGTACTTCTGGCATGGCAAAACAGCTCAAGGGGTACACAAGACAAAAAAGGTTGGGAACCACTGCACTAGACCACCACTACCACACACATCAACTACTGCATAACAAGCTGGTGACAAGCAAATCCCACAACCTGCAAAGCACTCGAGTCACTATACAAACAAACAATCAAAACACTAGACAAGAAGCCAAGACACTTTCACCACTGCACAATACTGAAGAAACACAACATTCTAAGCTGGGACAATCTGAAAACCTACACAAACCTCTGCCTTGTCTATAAAACTATCCACAATTTAGCCCCACCACCACTTAACACCTTCATCTCACGACCAGGAAGTACAGCACGCACCACAAGGGGTGTCACCAGAGGGGACTGCACCATCCCATTTAGGAGGAGTGCCTTTAGTCAGTCTGCCTGGTCAGTTAGAGGGGCACGTGAATGGAACCTGATTCCAGGGCACCTTAAAGAATTAGGCACCTTTAAATCATTTAGAAAGCACCTAAAACAGTGGATGATCAACACACACACCTGCCAACATTGAAATGTCCTGTCCTATACCTGTATGTCATGTGTACCGCCTGTCTGTGTACCGCCTAACATGTCTTACCAGTACAGTCTGTGTGCTTGTTTTTAGTCTGCTTATCGTGCGTATATGTTGCTTGCTTTTAGTCTGCTTACCGAATATGTACCCTCCTTTTAACTGCCTATGATTAATGTATGCTCTTTTAACCCCCTATGTTATGCCCTTAAGCTAAATGCTTGTCCTGTCTACTTTTTTGTGCCTAGGTCTACCTATATTTTATCTTTTAAATGTACTTTTTTCCTCCAGGGAGCCGTATACAACATCATGGCATAGGGACTGCGGATGAAAACTAGCTTTCGGGCTAACTCTGGCGTATTTACAATTTATTTTTGTTTTATTAATATGCACTGTCCCTTGAATAAATAAATGAATCTGAATCTGAAAGCAGTAGAGAGCAGTAGGGGGCAGTAGAGAGCAGTAGAGAACAGCAGGGGGCAGTAGAGAGCAGTAGGGGGCAGTAGAGAGCAGTAGGGGGCAGTAGAGAGCAGTAGAGAGCAGTAGAGTGCAGTAGAGAGCAGTAGAGGGCAGTAGGGGGCAGTAGAGGGCAGTAGAGGGCAGTAGAGAGCAGTAGAGAGCAGTAGGGGGCAGTAGAGGGCAGTAGAGTGCAGTAGAGAGCAGTAGAGAGCAGTAGGGGGCAGTAGAGGGCAGTAGAGAGCAGTAGGGGGCAGTAGAGAGGACTGCCCCCTACTGTCCTATTAAGAATCCAGTAGGGGGCAGTAGAGGGCAGTAGAGGGCAGTAGAGAGCAGTAGAGAGCAGTAGAGAGCAGTAGGGGGCAGTAGGGGGCAGTAGGGGGCAGTAGAGAGCAGTAGAGGGCAGTAGAGAGCAGTAGAGAGCAGTAGAGAGCAGTAGGGGGCAGTAGGGGGCAGTAGGGGGCAGTAGAGAGCAGTAGAGAGCAGTAGAGAGCAGTATGGGGCAGTAGAGGGCAGTAGAGGGCAGTAGAATGCAGTAGAGAGCAGTAGAGTGCAGTTGCTATTCCTAAAATTGATTTTCTATCATATTTCTCTCTTGTCTGTTTTTATTATGTTTTATTCCCCAATTTTGTAAACTGATTCACTTACTTTAGACAAATGTAGTAAGTCACTTTGGATAAAAGTGTTTACATGTGGCTATCCTGTAGTCCAGGACTGGGTTAGATTGGGGATAAAGGTGTTTACATGTGGCTGTCCTGTAGTCCAGGACTGGGTTAGATTGGGGAACTAGCCCTGATATATCAACCCCACACAGCGGGAGAGAGCAGGACTGTCAGACGATGCAGGTACTGACTGACTCACACTGCACTGGCAGCATTGGTTGTACAACAGTGCAATGACACTCACCAATAACAAAGACTTACCATCCATCTCACTGTCTTTCATCTCCACTCTTCCTCTGTCCTCTTGATTCACCATCACTCCCTCCTCCCTCCTTTGGTCTCCTCCATCCTCTTCTTTCACCATCACACCATTCTCCTCTACATCCTCTTCCTCCAGCTTCACTGCCACCATCTCTGGACCCCACTGTGGGCTTTTCACCATCACACCATTCTCCTCTGCATCCTCTTCCTCCAGCTTCACTGCCACCATCTCTGGACCCCACTGTGGGCTTTTCAGGGCTGGAGAACCACGGCCAGATCCAGGGGACTCGGTGCATTCTGGTTCATACATGGTTACCATGGTTACATGAGCTGAAGAGGACCTGCGTCTGGAAACACTGGACAACAACGCAGGTCGATTAGACATGACAGACAAACAGTTCACTGAACTCCCATCTAGACTGACAGGACACGTCCTGCAAATCAGTGTTTCCTCTATATGCATTTATTGGTGGCGGGCCGCCACGAATGAATTTCCTCCGCCACTAATTGATTCAGTCCACTAAGTGCACGATTTCTCCCCAAAAAATAAATAAAAAATCCACCTCTGAACATTTTAGCTGATTAAAATATATCTGATCCTAGATCAGCGCTATAATGGATATTGACTAAAAGTGCACCTAAATCCACGCCCATCTCTCTCTAACCGCTGATCCAAAATCAGATTAATGACATTAAACATTCAGTTGACGACGTGACACAAGGGCTACTCCTGATTGGTCTAAATGTGAACCATCTAAAAGATACAAAAAGCTGATCTAGCTAGCTAGGTGCACAAATAAGATATCACGTTAAATAACTTCGAAAAATTAAACGAAAACAGCGACAGATGGATGGAGTTTTCAAGAAAAAAGATGTCCCAGACACTTCAAACATTGCTGAAGCTAGCAGTGGCTATGAGCGATACGAAACTGCATGGCTGGCAGGAGCAAAGGAGCTAGGTGGTGGATCAGCTAACAACGTTTATGGCGGGGTACCACCACCACCAGCTACAACTACAGCGGGAGAACAAGCAGCAGCTACTGTGCGGGTGGCAGAAGAGCCATCGGCATCGGCTAGCTGTGTTGGTGTATCAGCAGACATTAGCAAGTAAAAAAACGATTCTTATGTGCCGTCACTTTAGCAACGACAGTATTGTCAAGGGGAAAAGAAGGGGAGTCGATTTTGTTATTGACAACGGAATTACATGCTGGAAAAACATGCAGCTAAAATTCAGGGAACATTTGGACAATAAGAGACACATGGGAGAGGTACGGGAAAACAGGGCTCATGTGGGTGTCATTAAAGGTAAGAGTTGGTTTTCTTTAACTCAGCTGACACTCAGCTGTTTACCGAATGCTCCATCTGACTGTGATTTTACTTGTGTAATGTGGTGGGTTGACATAATTCATTCAATTATATTATAGCTGATGATCTTTGTGTGTGTGTATGTGACTGTCAGTCACAAGTCTATATTCTGTATATTCTTTTTTTTTTTTTTGCCATCCTCCCGCTATGCGCGCGGACAGGGCTCTCCGCCACTAATGTAAAAATTCCTGGAGGAAACACTGCTGCAAATGCAATAATAATATTACTGATTGCATTTGCTGTAATTAAAGGGTCTGGACATTAAATGGTTCCAAATGTATTTTGTGTCCAGGAAAAATGTTAACACATAATAAACTATGAAAATAATCTTCTAGTTAGGCTCTACTTCCTGGTCAGACAGTTCTGAAGCTGTGTGGGCGTGGCCTTTGCACGCTTGACTGGCAGCTCCCTTCCAAGCCAGCTTGCTGCCTTATCATACATGACATTCATCTGTTAGACGTGCTTATAGTTCTGCCCTTTAACAAAAAACTGTTTAATTACCAACTGTTTAATTACCTACTGTTTAACTACCAACTGTTTAATTACCTACTGTTTAATTACCTACTGTTTAAGTACCAACTGCCCTTTAACTACCTACTGTTTAATTACCAACTGTTTAATTACCAACTGCCCTTTAACTACCTACTGTTTAATTACCAACTGTTTAATTACCAACTGTTTAATTACCTACTGTTTAATTACCAACTGCCCTTTAACTACCAACTGTTTAATTACCAACTGTTTAATTACCAACTGCTCTTTAACTACCTACTGTTTAGTTACCAACTGTTTAATTACCAACTGTTTAATTACCTACTGTTTAATTACCAACTGCCCTTTAACTACAGTGTTTCCTCTACATGCATTTCATCGTGGCGGACCGCCACGATGGAATTTCCTCCGCCACCATTCAGATTTCTCAAAAAAAAAAAAAAAAAAAATTTAGGCCGCTATTCAGACCTTCACATCGCTAGACACCCACAAGCGCGAAGCGACGCGCTTGCAAAACTGTTTTGTGATTGGTCGAATACATCTAGGCTGCGTGTAGTCTACAAACTACTTCAAATGTTACAATATGCGCGACGACGGTGCTGGATCCTGGATCTGTGCATCGGTGTGCAGGAAGAACACGGAGCAGGCGCCAGACCAGACTAGATGATCGTGGAGTGAAGATATTATGAAAGTGTACGTGCTTGTCGATCACCCGTCGCATCGCGTACGCTTTAATAATCTCTTCACTCCACAATCATCTAGTCTGGTCTGGCGCCTGCTCCGTCTGTTTTTCTTCCTGCACACAGGTAAACAGATCCAGGATCCAGCAGCGTCTTCGGGCTCGCGCAAACAAACCCGGCGAATTTTTTTACTTGCCCCAGGCAAGCGTTACTGTTGAACCCTGCTGATACATGATTCTTCCCTGCACATTGACAATGTTTTCTCTCTCCTCTTTCTTCTGCGTTGTGAAGGGATCCACTGCAGCGTACACGAAAAGCGGCTACTGTGTCAACCGCTTCCCATAATAGTTACAACAACCATAAAGCCTCCATAATGATAATGAAAAGAAGGGGAGACGAATTTTTTATTGACAACGGAATTACATGCTGGAAAAACATGCAGACACAGACAATAAGAGACACACGGGAGAAGTACGGGAAAACATTTTATTTTTTTGGGCCATCCTCGAGTTTTGGCTGAAATTACGTCGTTGTTTTGAGCGCGCGTGCGCGTTTCATGCGCGTGCGCGTGTGCGTGCGCGCGCGCGGTCAACGCTACCCGCCACCATTGTAAAAATTCCTGGAGGAAACACTGAACTACCTACTGTTTCATTACCAACTGTTTAATTACCTACTGCCCTTTAACTACCAACTGTTTAATTACCAACTGTTTAATTACCTACTGTTTAATTACCAACTGTTTAATTACCTACTGTTTAATTATCTACTGTTCAATTACCAACTGTTTAATTACCTACTGTTTAATTACCTACTGTTTAATTACCTACTGTTTAATTACCTACTGTTTAATTACCTACTGCCCTTTAACTACCAACTGTTTAATTACCAACTGTTTAATTACCAACTGTTTAATTACCTACTGTTTAATTACCTACTGCCCTTTAACTACCAACTGTTTAATTACCAACTGTTTAATTACCTACTGCCCTTTAACTACCTACTGTTTAATTACCAACTGTTTAATTACCAACTGTTTAATTACCTAATGTTTAATTACCAACTGTTTAATTACCAACTGTTTAATTAGCTACTGTTTAATTATCTACTGTTCAATTACCAACTGTTTGATTACCTACTGTTTAATTATCTACTGTTTAATTACCTACTGCCCTTTAACTACCAACTGTTTAATTACCTACTGTTTAATTACCAACTGTTTAATTACCAACTGTTTAATTACCAACTGTTTAATTACCTACTGTTTAATTACCTACCGCCCTTTAACTACCAACTGTTTAATTACCAACTGTTTAATTACCTACTGTTTAATTACCAACTGTTTAATTACCTACTGCCCTTTAACTACCAACTGTTTAATTACCAACTGCCCTTTAATAACTGTTAAGCTGCTGTTGAAATGTGTAAATACTGAGCTAATACAATTACAAATGCACCTGCAGTATGATTATTAGGGGTGTAAATCACCAGCTTCATCACGATACGATATTATATCGATTTGTTTGTATGACGATACAATGTTTGACGATATCACAATGTCAGTCACGATACGATTTCGATTCGATTCGATTCGATTCAAGATCGATATGACGATATGATCGATATGACGCGATATCAAATGCCAATCTAACACAATTATCAATTGTAATAAGTGGTAATTAACATACAGCTCATTAACATACACACACACACACACACACACACAGGTTCAGAGAGACATCCAGTCACACACGCACACACACACACACACGTCCACACACGTGTCACACACGTCCAGCAGGTCTGATATTGGTCTGACTGGATTCGCCTCGAAGAGTAGATGTTAAAAAATATCTTTGGTGTCCAAAACGGTCAATGTATTCGCCCATTAGACTCCCGTTAGACGCACTCTCATTAGACGCACTCACACAAGCCGAACATTTCCGAAGATCACCGGAGATTGCCGAACGCGAGAGGAGGAGCCGAGAAGTGGAGCCGAGCCAGAGTAGACAGTCACACACGGTGAATGCGAGTCACACATTGCGAACGCGAGTATGTTAACGTTCAGAGAGATGTTCCAAAATATATATTAAAAGGGATAGACTTACTGTCTCTCATCAAAAATGAAAAACATTCGTATCTTTTTCAAGTCTCTCTCTCTCTCTGCGCGCATAAGATGACGATATATATCGATATTTTTACATTGCATCGATGTAATCAGATCGTTAGTCAATGAATCGATGCATCGATGTGAATCGATGTATCGTTACACCCCTAATGATTATAGTCATGCACCTGCAGTATGACTCATCATATCAATTCAATGACCACCATTAGCATACTGTACACCTGGCACCCTATGGAGAATTATTGAACAGGATACTTGTGGACAGGATCCACAGCATGTGTAAGCGTTAGCAGCATGTGTTAGCGTTAGCAGCATGTGTTAGGGTTAGCAGCACAGTGTTTCCTCCAGGAATTTGTACAATGGTGGCGGGTAGTGCTGACCGCGCGCGCGCAGCGCGCCCGCGATTTTTCGCGTGCACGCGCATGAAACGCGCACGCGCGCTCAAAACAACGACGTAATTTCAGCCAAAACTCGAGAATGGCCCAAAAAAATAAAATGTTTTCCTGTACTTCTCCCGTGTGTCTCTTATTGTCTGTGTCTGCATGTTTTTCCAGCATGTAATTCCGTTGTCAATAAAAACAAAAACACTGATCTGACGGTTTTTTTCACAACGTTATTACTTGTCACTTTAAGCCCAGGAGGGAGTTAGCGATTAGCGATGTTTCAGTGTTTCCTCCAGGAATTTTTACAATGGTGGCGGGTGGCCGTGACCGCGCGCGTAGCGCGCGCGATTTTTTCGCGTGCACGCGCATGAAACGCGCACGCGCGCTCAAAACAACGTTTTTTTTTTTTTTTTATCACAGCCAAAACTAGAGGATGGCCCAAAAAAATAAATAATGAATATACAGAATATAAACTTGTGACTGACAGTCACATACACACACAAAGATCATCAGCTATAATATAATACGAAGTAGGCCTACATGAGCACAAAAGCGGCTAACGTTACTGATTAACTGTTTACTGTAGTGCAGAGAGATGGTAGTCGTAGGCGGCGTATCAAATGACAAAGCTAAACGTTTAATGAAGGACATGAACGATTGTCAACAACACACTCAAGCATGCCTGGATATTTGTAAGAACTCTCGCGAGATTTATCAGACTAAACCTGGATTTTCCCTTTAGCGATGTTGATGGAATACCCCCCGGATGTCACTACGGTGGCCTGTACACAATAACAATAATACCACAGTTCACATTTAGACCAATCAGGAGCCCTTGTGTCACGTCGTCAACTGAATGTCATTAATCTGATTTTGGATCAGCGGTTAGAGAGAGATGGGCGTGGATTTAGGTGCACTTTTAGTCAACATCCATTATAGCGCTGATCTAGGATCAGATATATTTTAATCAGCTAAAATGTGTTTTTTTTTTTTTTTTTTTTTTGAGAACTTTTTTTTTTTTTTTTTTTGAGAAATCTGCATGGTGGCGGAGGAAATTCCATCGTGGCGGCCCGCCACGATGAAATGCATGTAGAGGAAACACTGTGTTTAGCTTAGCTTAGTTTAACAGAAGTATCTTCACTTTTAACATGACTTCCCGTGGTCGTAGAGGGCTGGTCGACGGCTTAAAATGACCCTGTAGACCTTATCCAGCTATAGTCTTGTGTTTCTACCCCGGGCATAGCCGGTGTTATTCACGGACAAACACTCCTGTTAGAGTGGTTCTAGTACACTGGACATAGGTAACACATAGAGAGGCTTCTCCTCTCTCTCTCCATCCTACACTACACTACACTACGCATCCTATACTACACTACACTACGCTAGCTCGCGGTGTTCGGGTGACAGCCAGGGCGCGTTCGTAAATACGCTCTGGAAATCTGATCAGCACTCACGGAATGCCTCTTGTCCAATCAAATGACTTGGTCCCTTTATGACGTTGAACCCAGTGTGCGCTCCGGGGCTCTCAGAGCGAATTTACGAACGCAGCCTCAAGTTCAATACTCGCGACACACACGGACTGGTCCAGTTTCAGCGCTTGTGGGTGTGTCTAGCGCTGTGAAGGTCTGAAAAGCGGCCTAAATCTTTTTTTTTTTTTTGGGTTGAGAAATCTGAATGGTGGCGGAGGAAATTCCATCGTGGCGGACCGCCACGATGAAATGCATGTAGAGGAAACACTGCAGCATGTGTTAGGGTTAGCAGCATGTGTTAGCGTTAGCAGCATGTGTTAGCGTTAGCAGCATGTGTTAGGGTTAGCAGCATGTGTTAGGGTTAGCAGCATGTGTTAGGGTTAGCAGCATGTGTTAGGGTTAGCAGCATGTGTTAGGGTTAGCAGCATGTGTTAGCGTTAGCAGCATGTGTTAGGGTTAGCAGCATGTGTTAGGGTTAGCAGCATGTGTTAGGGTTAGCAGCATGTGTTAGGGTTAGCAGCATGTGTTAGGGTTAGCAGCATGTGTTAGGGTTAGCAGCATGTGTTAGGGTTAGCAGCATGTGTTAGGGTTAGCAGCATGTGTTAGGGTTAGCAGCATGTGTTAGCGTTAGCAGCATGTGTTAGGGTTAGCAGCATGTGTTAGGGTTAGCAGCATGTGTTAGGGGTTAGCAGCATGTGTTAGCGTTAGCAGCATGTGTTAGGGGTTAGCAGCATGTGTTAGCGTTAGCAGCATGTGTGACTTACTGATCAGTTGTAGCACAACGGTGTTGGTCTGGTCTTCTAATTCGCTGCTGTATTTTCACAATATCCGCCGTGTTTAGTTTCTTCCCACACTGGCGTATGTCCTCATGACCACAACTATGTTTCCTTTGCTCAGAGGTTTGCCCTGCCGCTGTCCTTCTCTGCTGCTCCTGTAATCCAATCACTGAGCTGCTCTTGTGACCACCTGACTCAGGATGTGATTGGTCAGCTCTAGCGCGGCCTGTGGTTGGCCTTTGCTGAGAGGAATTCCTACCATAGCACTCTTCGATCTTGACCTCCTGACCTCCAGTCTTGACCTCTGAACTGCCGTTAGTGTCACTATCCATATCATTACTGTCACTATCCATGTCATTACTGTCACTATCCATGTCATTCGCTGCTTCAGAGAGGTGACACCCTGACGTATCTTTGCTGAGCATCTCATCTTTGGCCTTTTGGTTTTTGATAAAGTCCCGTAGAAACCTGTCCCACGGTGTGTCGTACTCTTCTTTAATGTTGGGAGAGTGATGGTCCCTGTGGGTGGGAGGTGGTGGTGGTGGTGGTGGCTGGAGCCTAATAAGATTGTCCTTCCGGTGGTTCTGTCCTTCTGCCTCTGCATCAGGGGACCCAAGGTGTGTCCTCTGGCTCTCTGACACTGAGTAAGCAGAAGCCTCCATCTCTCTGCCCAGATGGACAGTTCACAGTGCAGGGAATCCTACCAACACAGATGATCAAAATATTAAAACAGAGTGACGAAATGTAATCAAAACATTGAACATTTCTTTTTCCAGAATTGGAAAACAGTAGCCAAGCTACAGTTAGGTCCATTTGGACTCTTTGACAGAACTGAAAAATATAGATATAAACTTGACTGGTGGATAGTCCAAATCACTGTGGGTAGTCCAGTTAGAACTATGATGTCCTTTTATGCATAGATACAACAACCAGGCCAGGTTACCATCAAAGGCTTTAATGAATTCGTGAACTTGTGGTTCTGCAAAGACAACAGAATGCAACTGTAAGAACAATACAAAGACTCCACTGAACATACATATATACACATATACCTATGCCACATGCTATCTACCCTATAACACATATACATATTCACTGCACATCAAACATACACCTAGCATACGTACAGCATATGGGCAGTAGTGCGCACGCGCCAGTCATAACATCACGCAATCTCACCAACGGACAAACATTCAACATCTAATACACATTTATCTACCTCACAGAACTACTCTCAATGCTGAGGAAACACAGAGGATTACTCACTTTATCGTGGACGCACAACTCACGATCCATAACAATCTTAACTAAACTCTAATGGGTTAACTAAACTAATATGTACTCGCAACTTTCTCCGGCTCGTAATTCCTGCTCAACCTATTCTTCTCTCGCTCGTCATTCCTAGAGCCCGCCCTCTGCTGGCCAGTGATTGGCCGCTTTGACCACTCAGTCCTCCAAAGCCTTTTTAACAAGAACTGTTGTTATTTTAGTTGTTTACCAAAACATATTCAAGTTATAGTCATAGAATGAATATGGCCTTAAAGTGCAGACTGTCAAACACCCTCTTTAATTTGAGGGTATCCAGATCCAAGTTGGAGGAATGGTTTAGATGTTACAGCTCTTTAATACGTGGCACCCTCCTTTTCAAGGGACCAAAAGCAACTGGCCCAATGACGTGACGTGATGTCCAAACCCTTTTATGAAGTGAAAATAAGGAAAATGTTTATAAAAAAACATTTATTTAATCTATTAATCTCTGTTTATTAAATGATATGAAAATGTATTGAGGGTGTAGCATAGCCTATTGTTACTGACATGCTGGACACACCCTCACTGCCTTACAAAGGTCAAGAGCTATTAGACTCTTTACTCACAACACGTCATACCGGATAACTGGCATGGGGAAATGTTAGAAATGAAATAAAACCTAAAACCTCTCTAACCCTAACCCATATATTTAAATATAACAAACAATATGACGTTATAATAATATGATTGTTATGCTTTGAAGCATTCTGTCCTAAACTGGCAGTCAGCCAATGTCATCCGGGATAACAAGCAGTCTGGAGCAATTTGATGACATGTTATCAGACATGACGTTACACAATGATGACATGTTCGCCTTGCGAATCAAGACAAACCAGGTTGACTTTATTTCCTTTATGGTGTTGTTACCTTGTTAACTTGTTTGGAACAGATCACAGTAGAACCTCTGAGTTCTCAGACTATTTATCAAACAAAGGAACAGTTACAAGAGCAGCTGCTGCTGGTGGTGAGGGGCTGGCTGAGGTGAAGAGAGCCTCACCCCCTGGCTCCACTCCCCTGTTTGTAAACAATGATGTGTAAATACAGTTTCAAATAATATCCCATCACCTTTACTCTGGGTTTCCGTTAACCGGTAATTACCGGTCTTTGTCCGGTAAAGTCCGACATATTTAAACCTCTTCGGTCATAATGTCCGGTGAAAATAATTCAATACAATTCGCTAAAGTTTAATTGTCACATTCTGATTCCTTCTATATTAAAAAAGACGAATATATAGGCTATGTTGTGTCTTGTTGTTCTCTAACTTACAAGATACACTTTATATTAATAATACTTGGGTCTCTGGAGCTCAACGTTCATCGGCATCCCAACGACAACTAGACCACACTAGTCGATCGATGATAACATTGTCAAGATGTAATGCTACGGAGGCAATAGCAATCAATCCCAGATCTATGCTAAACATAGCAATATACTACAGGCTATATATTTCTTTTATTATTATATGATTTGACGCCGGCATGATGATGACTCCGCGAAACAGCGGCAATAGCCTGCCTAGCGGCAGGGTTGCCAGATGGGATTGACAATTTACAGCCTAACCAGTCTATTACCGCTAAACCCAGTAGCCCATTCGGCGATAACCCGGCCCATCTGGCAACCCTGCGCAGCGGGCCACCATAATAATAATAATAACTTTTATTTGTAGCCTATAGGCTAGCGCTTTTAACCTGCAAACGTTGCAGCTCAAAGTGCACCATAGCGAGCGAGAGGTAAACATTAGGGCTGCCACGATTAGTCGACTAGTCGCGACGACGTCGATTACCAAAATCGTCGCCGACATATTTGGTAATCGACGTCATCGCATGTTTTTTTGGAGCTGAAATAAGCGATAAGCATTCGGTTTTTTTCTTCCCTGCAGCTGCCACTGGCTAGCGTTCGCCTATCATCCATCCTCACTATGGCTTTTGCCACTTGATTGACGTACAGGTAAGCCAGTCTGAGATCTGATCTTTTCACCTAACACACGGTTCACCACACATGCGCAGTCAACAGCGCCAACTACAATACCGGCGAGACTAATTAACTAGTTAGCCTTCCAATTTCTACTATATAACACTAAAGAAAGGGTATACAAATGAGTGGGGAAGCTGGACCAAGTAAGAAACCAATAACGTACAACTTCCATCCAGAATGGGAGGAGGACTTTTTTACACGATGTGATATTGGAAGTGCGTCTGTCTGATCTGCACTCTAGTGTGTGTGCAGCAGCAGCTGGGGAGCGGGCCGGTTGCCGCACAGCTCGTGAAAGTTGTTTGAGAGTTTTTCGACATCTAAACCTAAATAACGTTTTATTAACATCTGCCCACACGCACACCCGTTGTAACTGCCATCGTTAATGTAGAAGATGCAACCAGTGCTTGGAAAACTCGCTTTTACATCAATGCTTTTTATCACCGTATTGAGGCTCGCGTTCAAGCGGGAGAGTCTATAGACTACAGGAGAATGCCGACCCTTCCCTGGCGCACCTGAACGGACTGTCAGTGGACACGGATCTCTATGCCATTGTACAGCTTGGGTACAAATGTAAATTATTAGTGTTTATATTTGGAAGCCTTGGTAATGTCCACAGACTAGTCGTCAGGCAGCCGCCACATATGGAGGAGACGCTGCTACCTGTACCCATAGACAGATTGTAAAGCTTGAATTATCGAGTGTCCTATGCTGGTGCAACTAATACTGTTTGTGTTCAAGAATTTTATTGTAAAATGTGAACGCAAATAAAGATATTAAATGTGTGTGTGTAAGAGAGAGAGAGAGAGAGGGAGAGAGGGAGGGAGAGAGAGGGAGGGGGAGAGAGAGATAGAGAGAGGGAGGGAGAGAGAGAGATAGAGAGAGGGAGGGAGAGAGGGAGGGGGAGAGGGAGGGAGGGGGAGAGCAAGAGAGATAGGGGGGGGAGAGATAGAGGGGGGGGGGAGAGAGGGAGGGAGAGCAAAACAAAGGGTATAGTGCATCTTCTCAGGCATCAAACACAATGTTTAAATGTAGTAGATTGCAAACTGCTGAGTACTACATTTTAAAAATGATGTACTGTGATAAAATTGATGCCTGAGAAGATGCACTATACCCTTTGTTTTGCATTACATTACATGCAAGTGATGCCAGAAATAAATATGCTGCTTCATTAAAAGATCTATTTTTGAGTGAACAATCATTTTAATTGTCTTTATTTTTAGTTAGCACATGCCTACTACAACAACAACTAACAACTTCAAGCTAAATTTAGAAGCTGATTTAGAAGATGATAGCTAAATAAGAGCGATTGAGTAATTGTGCGATAAGCTGTAATTTATGATCTGATTAGTCGATTAATGGTTTAAATAATCGGTGACTAATCGACTATGAAAATAATCGTTTGTGGCAGCCCTAGTAAACATGGCAAGACAAAGTAAGCTTAACAATGACTTCATGAAACCAAGCTACAATGAGTCTGAGGAGAAGTCTGACTCTGAAGAGATGGAGGTAGTGGCTCCTCCAGTCAGAAAGTCGAGGGTTCCGAGTTCAATGGAAAGAACATTTCCCCTGGCTGCGTTTAGATGGGGAAGGACAAATGTTCTGCTCACCGTGCAAAAAATCGGGGAGGAATAACGGATTCACGAGAGGAGCAACGAATATGAGAATGTTGCACTTTTCAATAAAATGTTATAAATCTAGACATTGTGGTATTTCTTTATATACGTATCCCAGCCTGCCTATCAATTGTTTCTCAATAAACAGTTATGTTCTCCTCATTGTCATACTCCCGAGTCCGATTAAGTATGATTTGACTGGCAGCTAAACTAAATGCCTTCCCAACCAGCGAGACCTGGTTATAGAAATGACGTTGTTTTATTGATAAAAAAGGGTAAAACTGGAAAGACAAAATAGAAAACTCACATTAATCCCAAACAATTTAACAGACTTCAGTTAACGTAATGTGGAGTCCGTTCATTGATCGATGCAGTCTGTTCAGTTCCCAGTGTGGCGCTCGTTCAGCGCTGGACATATGGCATAGCGCGCATGCGAATCATGAAAGCCTATTCAGTGTTTCCTCTACATGCATTTCATCATGGCGGGCCGCCACGATGGAATTTCCTCCGCCACCATTCAGATTTCTCAACCAAAAAAAAAAAAAAAATTTAGGCCGCTTTTCAGACCTTCACAGCGCTAGACACACCCACAAGCGCGAAGCGACGCGCTTGCAAAACTGTTTTGTGATTGGTCGAATACATCTAGGCTGCGTCTAGTCTACAAACTACTTCAAATGTTACAATCCATTACAGATTGATTAGCAACACTGCATCAGCACGACGGTGGGTTATTGCATTCTATGGTTCGTGTTCTTATACCAGTGCTCAGTATACAAGTATTTTAAATGAACATTCGTAATGTAGTCTGATGTTCATGGTCAACTAAATCAGGCTATTTTGTGAAACAATTATGTTTCCGCTACCTTAGAACTACTTAAAGTAATTGCCAGAAATGTTAGCTAGCAATGTTAGCTAGCTATGTGTTCATAAATTCCTGGTTCCATTTTCAGATGAGTTTGTTAAAGTATTTCAAACGAAAAGTACCAGAAGATGAGGAAGATGGTCAGGTAACCACACATAGTGAAAAATATGATGATAAATACGATGTAATAATATGATGAGACGGTATGATATGGCACGTGTGTGGTGGTCTTGCGGCCTGTCTCGTTCCAGCGAGTCAACTCGTATACATTGTGCGCTCTGCGCTGCGGGCTAACGATCTTGTAACTTCGCAAACAATAGCAGCATTTAAAATGTTTTTTAAAAAAGTTTAGTTTATGTTCAACTGGAAAAGGTAGTGAGCACAGAATTTCTTGTTTTGAATCTGCTAAAATTGCCTTTTAAAAAAGCCTGGAGCAGGAGAGAAGAGTGGAGCAGCAGAGAAAAGAGTAGCAGGAGAGAAGGGTGGAGGAGAGAAGAGTGGAGCAGCAGAGAAGAGTGGAGGAGAGAAGAGTGGAGGAGAGAAGAGTGGAGCAGCAGAGAAGAGTGGAGGAGAGAAGAGTGGAGCAGCAGAGAAGAGTGGAGCAGCAGAGAAGCAGGGAGACAAAGGAAAACACAGACTCTCAGGCTGGGACCCTAAATGGGCAGAGAACAGGAAGTTCCCATGGCTGTACAACAGTGACCGTGGTGAGTATACTATTTACACCATATCATGCACTTCAGAATATTTCAGTGCAATATGACCAATAATGCCAATTTACTCTGTCCTTACAGGAATGTTTTGCCGCTTATGTCGGCAACATAAACAGACCCCAAAGGGAGGACCAGCAGGAGCCAATCGGCCATTTATAGAGACAGGCAGCCAACAATATAGGCTTGATCAATTGGACAGGCATGCGAGGACAGAGCACCACAAACAAAGTGTGAAGTGTCATGCTTCAGTGGCACAAGGTGAACTTTCTTCTTTAGATATAGGAAGCTATTTTAATTGATAAAGGACTATCAGGTATAACCAGCTTTTGTTGCAATAACCATTTGTACCTGCTTTGTATAGGTTCTTCAGTTGTGACTGCATTCAACCCAGTCATCAATTTAGAGCATGAGGCGATCATTGGGGGGTTTAAATGCCTCTATTACCTCACCAAGCGAGAGCAGGCACACCACACCAATTATCCTGCTCTCCTTGAACTTGCCGAGTTGCTGGGGTGTGACTACTTCAAAAAGCTGAAGGTAAACAATGATCATGCTTGCTATGTTGTTCTTGTTCTTGTTCGTTGTTCTTGTTCTTGTTCGCAAATTATCTTCAAAATGTAATATTCCAACTATAATCAAATGTATTTTTAGATAGGGAAACAGACCACCTACCGGTCCCATGTCATCATAGATGAAATGTTGGAGATTTTGGCTAAAGTGGTCATGGAGCCAATCCTCCAAAACATCCACTCGTCCTTGGCTATTGGGCTGGAGGTGGATGAGAGCACAGACGTCTCTGTGCAGAAGCAGCTGGATATACACATCAGGTACTATTCAAATCAAAGTACACTGATTGTGTCTGAGTAATACATATATGTTGAGGATGTCTTTTTGTGCTTTTCAGATATATGGACAATGAAGGCCAGCTCCACAGCCAGTTCCTCGATCTGGTGTCAGTGCCTGACGGAAAGGCAGCTACTATAGTGGCTGCCATAAAGGATGTGCTGCACAAAAACAAGGTTCCAACCGAAAGGTTATTTGGATTGGGAACAGATGGAGCTGCTGTAATGACCGGTATGAGACACAACATGAGCAAGTGGAATTACTGTAAATGGGTTTTTATTTTTACTGCATGTTTTAGTTGCTCAGACACTGACCATGAAATGGTATCTGCATGTCTTGATTCGATTATATTTATTTTCCTGTAACAGGGCGGGTGAATGGTGTGGCCAAGCAGCTGCAGGACGACTTCCCCTGGATGCTGCCAGTGGCGTGTGCTGCCCATCGCCTCGCCCTGGCATGTAGGGATGCCTCATCTGCGGTCCCCTACATGGCTACCTTCAGGGACCACTTGCAGCAGCTCCATCTATACTTTCATAACAGCGCCAACAGAACGGCCGTTATGAAAGCTGCAGCACAGACCTTGGGCCTCACTGACTAAATGAAGGTGAGATCACAGAAAAACATAATAAAATACTTTTAACTTTTAACAGTAATGTTGGCCATGATTGTGTACTTCAGATGCACTTCCTGTGTTCTGAATGTCTTCTCTCATGACGGAAATATGTTTCAGCAAGTGAAGGACACACGCTGGCTGTCCCAGCACCTGGCAGTAATGAATTTGCAGCGGAACCTCAGTGCAGTCCTGGGTGCCTTGGCTGATGAGACAGAGTACCATAAGTGCCCAATAGCCAAGGGCCTGTATGGGTTCTGCTGCACCTACCGCTTCGTTGCAGCGGTCTATCTGCAGGCGGATGTTCTGCCACATCTGGCTCGGCTGTCCAAGATGTTCCAGAAAGAAAATGTCAACTTCTTGGCCATCAAAGAGCAGGTATTTCCTAAAGGCAAATCACTTTTAACATGTTGCTCTAGAACTCAATAGAACTAATCATAGCCTTACTGGAAAAAAATTAAGCCTGGCCCTTGTGTGACTACCTTTATGAGGTCCCAGTGACGATGGCGTGCCTGAGGACCATCAGAGATGCAGGAGATGCACAGCCCCCTGGCTCATTCTTGGCCCAGCTCAATAATGAGCTTGATAACCCTGCAGGATTAGGGGCGTTTAATATCACCCATGAGGAGGAGAGGGAGAGGAGACGCAGAGGCCAGCTGGAGCAGACTAGGGAGGCGCTCTGGTCCCGGTTCAGGACGCAGGTACATTTGTTTTGGATGTTACATGTTGATCTAGTCTAGTACTATAAGTGTTAATCTAGTAAGTACTATAATAAGTCTGAGGAAATTAAACAAAATACCTAGGGATGCTCCCAGGGCCGCTTGGGAGATATGCGAGGCCCTGTGCGAAGTCAGATTTGCGAGGCCTTTTTTTTTTTTTTTTTCCAGATTTTATCCCCTTTTTCACCCAATTTGGTAGCCAATTGAACCCAACCTAGCATCCAATTATCCCCTGCCTATTGCGTAGGATCCGCCGCACGACCCCGTGGCTGGCAGTCCCAGAGGAGGGCGCCAGGCAGACTAGCTGACTGGCTCCTCGAGCCCAGTACCGTTACTCCAGCACCAGACGGGGGCGGTGTTGCGCGACGGATCCTTGTCCGGAACTACTCCTATACCGCCCTCGGGAGCGGCCGCCCAATATGTCGCTCCCCGTGTGTGCCCCAGCCATATCCGTATCTGGCGAGCTGGGATACGATCCCAGTCCCCGGTGGGCAACTTGCACTAGTGGCCAGTGCTTAGACCGCTACACCACCGTGGGGCCGCGAGGCCTTTTATAATGATGTAGGCTACTGTTATAACCGCGCGACACGCACGCACCGATATATTGCAAGAAATGCGCTCACATGCTGTGCTGATAGACAATAGCATATCTACTTATTTAGATAGTTTACAACCATGTTTGTTTCATTTCAAACCTTTTATACTCGTAAAGGATTAGGATTTAGGATAAAGCAGTCATCATACCCAACATTAAATACGCACAAGCCATTATTGACATGAATAGAGATGTTACTCACCACCATGTAGGCCTATCCTTTATGTTGAAAAGCTTACAGCAAAAGCAAAAAGACATGTCCCGTTTTTGAGAGTACACAAGCCACTTTCTTTCTATTTTTTCCCCATTTGGTAGTTTTCGGAGAAATAAAGTTTCACTAAAGTTCCTGTTCTCATTATTTTTAGAATAACTAAATCCAGGTTTCATCTTTGGGGGACCTCTAATGATCACTTCTGTAACTGTAGAGTCCATATGTACCGGCCAATTTACCAGGATCATCATACATGACATATCTAACACCGTAGGCTCGTCTTGCGTTCCATCACTCTCAGCCCTGCTGCTGCTCTGAGTAGCTCCATCTTCCGCCTCCGTATCCTCTACTTCGCCACTCCTGACCATCATCACCTGGGGCTGGGCAGCCCCACTGCTGCCGGTGTAGCAGTTGTCCTCCTCCACCTCAGAGACATCATCTTTGCCTCTCAGGGGGGGCTGTGCCGTGCTACTACTAGCATTGCTAGTGCTAGCAGTAACGTTAGCTTCTTCGGTGCTAACGGGAGCCTCACTTGTTTTTAGAAATGTTTCGAACGAACCTCTAAGCGAGGCCCTGAAGCATTCCTTTCTTTTATTTGTATTTCTTTTTTCAGCACCCGATTAACATTTTCTTCCTCGGTCTCGTTCCCTCTGCATTTTGTCCGTTGCACTGACTAAGCAGTCACTATGCACAACAAGTGTCAACGCACGCCCCAAAAATATTTTCACGTTTCACGTAAGGTGTCATAGGGGGAAATTACTTTTTCTGTTGCTAAGAATCTCCCTGTCCTACAGGTATGCTAGATTTTAGAGGTATGATTGACTATGATTATCACATGTGTGAACATTTAGAAATGTATTAAAGGCAAAAATAATAATATGGTCCCTTGCCTGGCGCTTTGGAGGGCCTCGCCAGCCAGGGTACAAAAAAAAAAAAAATGTTTTTTAGCCTGCCTCACGCGAGGCCCTCCAAAGCGCGAGGCCCTGTGCCACCGCCCCAGCTAGCCCCCCCTTAAAGCGGCCCTGGATGCTCCGATCTGGATTTTTGGGGCCGATACCGATCACCGATTTTTTTCCTCAAGATCAACCGATACCGATACCGATTTTTTAAAAAATACATAACTGTAGGCCTACTGACTGGATAGCCTACATATTTTTTGCTTTTTAGACAAAAGTTTTGATCCATTAGGCACCAAGCAAACGCAGAGCCATGTTTATGGCATAGTAAAGGTCTGGCCTATCACCCAGTTAGGGCCTGAAGCCCAAGTCAGTCGATATGGCTGTATAAAAGACATCATAAACGTGGCCTTCATGGTTTACATACTGTTACGTCCTCCTATGTTTTCTGTTCAGTTATCTGTCTTCCCCAGGAAAAAAAAAAAAAAAAAAAAATCGTTTTTTGCGATCGGCCATTTTTGCCGATCACCGATCGAGTCATTTGGAGTGAAATCGGCCGATTTAAATCGGTGGCCGATAAATCGGAGCATCCCTAAAAATACCAGATAGGCACTAAGGTAGCCATCCCAGTTGTGTTTTGGAGGAAACAACATGACATTCAGTTTTCATTGCAAAACCACTAAAGCTATCCAAACTCCAAAGCTATCCAAACTTGCAGTCTTCCACTAGTATTGTATGTTTATCCTCTATACAGGGCATTTCTGTAAAAGACTCCCAGCACTCAAACTAGTCTGTAATTTGTGCCATGTTTAGGTAATGGAGCCCTATCTGGATGGCCTCCAGGATAGCCTGGACAGAAGGTTCCAGAACCTGGACATCATGGGGGCATTTCATGTTCTGGGACCCCAAGCAGCCAAGGAGGATGATGCCGTCAACATTGCACATCTTACCTCCCTGTCTGCAAAATTCCTGCAGCAGTCTGGAGGAAATGTACCGGTACTGCAAGAATGGCCTTCTTATAAGCAGCATGTGCTGATTGGAGCATTCAAGGTAAAATCTGAAAGTCACAATTAATAGTTCTGCAGAAAGATAATTGAGGACCCCAGAATAATGTTGTCTCACTGTGTTATGTGTTTCAGAACATGGACCAGCTCACTATGATGGGTAAACTGTCATCCCAGCACGATGAATGGGGACAGCTCTACCCATGTCTGAGTCAGCTGGCTGCCATTGCCCTCACAGTTCCCATCTCCAGTGTGAACTGTGAGAGGGACTTTTCCACAATGAATAAGGTAATTTACTAAGTAATCTAAATCTGATATTGTTTGATTTCTCTCACCTTCCCACATACCACTTATCTTATTTTTGTCATTGTTTCTATTTGCAGGTGAAGACTGACCTGAGAAACAGACTGCAGGGGGACCATCTGGCCGCCTGCATGATACTGAGCATCAACGGGCCGCCAATAACCGAGTTCCCTTATGACAGAGCCTTAGAGCTCTTCTTCGAAAAGAAAAGAAAAATAAAGTGCTCTCAGCCAGGCTGCACACTTTGCCACTAAGGCCCCCCCCCTCCCAAAAAAGCATGACCCTCCCCTGTTTTTCCACCTAAGAAAAATCCACCTCTACCAGAAAACTGCATTACTTACTTTACTCATGTACAATTATTGTGATTATGTACCTTGCTGCAATGCTAATGTTGAAAACATTAGGACACAGGAATTGCACACTACCTGACTACTTGAGAAATACCTGAACACTTTAATTTTCATCTTGTTGAACTTTGCACAGCATGTTACACTATTGATTGCACTTTAATTCTGCTGTAGTGCGACTACCATCACTTATCACTTTATTCCTTATCATTACTTAATTTACTTATGATTATTGTGATGATGGTATTGTTGTGATTATGTACCTTGCTGCAAAGCTAATGTTGAAGAACCACAGCCAAAGATTATTGTGTACTGTAAAATAAATTCAGATTCTGATTCAAGATTTTTTTGTATCATTAAAATAATAATAGTTACAACAACCATAAAGCCTCCATAATGATAATGAAAAGAAGGGGAGCCGATTTTTTTTATTGACAACGGAATTACATGCTGGAAAAACATGCAGACACAGACAATAAGAGACACACGGGAGAAGTACAGGAAAACATTTTATTTTTTTGGGCCATCCTCGAGTTTTGGCTGAAATTACGTCGTTGTTTTGAGCGCGCGCGGTCGGTCAGCACTACCCGCCACCATTGTAAAAATTCCTGGAGGAAACACTGCTATTATTATATTTATTATATAGCTCGCATCTAATCGTATCGGATGAGAAATAGACATTAAACGGCATATACTGTATAGCAGGGGTCGGCAACCTATGGCACGCGTGCCAGCAGTGGCACGCGACAGCTTAAACAGTGGCACGCAAGCAATAAGTGCGAGAATGGGAGAATGTGTTTTTTTTTTTATGTTGGCCGCGTTCGTAAATTCGCGCATACTGGGTTCAACCTCACAATGGGACCAAGTAATTTGATTGGACTAGAGGCGGTCTCAGGGACGCTCCGGCGCTCTCAGGGCGAATTTACGAATGCAGCCCTAGTCTCTCATCCAATCCACGAGAGTCGTATTCTGGCGACAATTTTCAAAGTAAAATTCTGAATTCGATTCGATACAAGTGTTATGGGGTGTTCACACTTGACGTCTTTTTTTAGAAAAAAGCGCCGTCTTCAGCGCCTTTTCGCCGTCTTTTTACATACAACCCATGGGAAAAAAGCGCAGCCATCGCCTTTTTCCCAGAATGCATTTCGCACCGGCTAGCAGCGGGCAATTTAAATCGTCCATTTTAACCTCCATTGGCTAAAAGCTGTAATTTTGGCAATACAAGTGTTAACATGTCATTTTATGAAGTTTTAATATGTTTTCAAGGCGAGAAAGTAACCATATATATTCCCAAAATGTGTCCAGTTTATCAAAATAACCTGTTTATATATCTGATCTGACGGTTTTTCGTGTTCTGTTCGCTAGCTGCGTTCGTAAATTCGCCCTGGAAATCTGATCAGCACTCATGGAATGCCTCTTGTCCAATCAAATTACCTGGTTCCTTTATGACGTTGAACCCAGTGTGCGGTTAGGTGGCTAAGCTGCGGGAAAGTTTTGGACCAGTTACTTAAAGTGACCAAGTACCACCCCCAGATAATGGAGTTGAGCAAAGGAAAACAGGGCCAGGGATCACATTGATTGTTAGGACTGTTTACATGGCTTTGCATACATAGCTCTTTGCTAAAAAAAAAAAAAATGTTTGTTGTGGTTCAGTGTTTCCCCTACCATTGCAACGGGACCTCCCGCCCCCCCAAGAAAAATGTTCAATGTCAATTTGGTGCATTTTTTTTTTATATAATTATATTTTTCTCCCAGTTGTATATGGCCGAAATATGTTTCTTATGTGGTCGAAATATGTTTCTTATGTGGTCGAAATATGTTTATTCTGTGTCATTTGCCTAATTTATGTGCACCCTCATTTAATATGTTTCTCCTCTGTGCGTTTTGCTGCCACGCTTGTCCGCTTGTCTCCTCGTTTCACGAAGGGCGGGGCTCAGCTCCCTCCACACACACGCTCTGACGTGCTAATCTCAAACAAGCCATTCGTCTCTGCTGGAAGTGCAAATAAAGGCCAACAATCATAGTTTTAGTAATGGACGGACGTAGACCCCAAACCTCTGACAAGCAGGCTAACTTCCCGTGTTTATTAAACGCACCCAACCCGAATCTGGCGATATGGACGATTTTAGACGCTTTTTAGGGGTGCTTGAGTATCCCTAAATTTCATCTCAGCACGACCTAAAAGAGAATAATCATTATTATTATTATCATTATTATTATTATTATTATTTTCTGAAATCATTCTAGCCCAATTACAGATGATGTTACACACTCCGGTCCAGTAGCCTACATACACGCACCTCATTGGTTCGCAAGTAGTCTCGTGCTTCGCCCGGAGAATAATTGTTTAGCGCGGGAGTGTGTGTGTGAGAGAGAGACAGATGAAGGAAGTCAGCAGATGAAAGTAAGTAACCGTAGCAAATATAATTTCTGTATTTCTGACAGAAAACATTGGTTCAAATTGTTCATTATTATTGTGACTTAACTAGAAAGTGTCATATTATAGTTCCATGGTGACTAGAAAGTGGCTATAGTTCCATTGTGTGAATAGTGTTAACGAACTAGCAAGCTAGCTAGCTAGCTCAGAGGTGATTAGTAATAATAGATAGTAGTAGTAATAATACAATATGTCTTATTCTGCTAGAATTGGGCTTTATGGTAATAAAATACAATAAACAAGTGGATTGAAGCATTGGAACAAACCCTCACTCATTGGAAATGTCTGTTTTTCCATAGATGGACATAAGATTGTTTTTCAGGTGAGAGAGTCAAGTCAAAATGACATTATCTGACTGCATTGCCCACAGCAACCCAATATACAATTAGAATGATGTTATAAATTGATATGGATCAATGTATACCTCTTATTAGATTATACATATTCTGGTTGTTATGTTTTCCTTTCGGTGGACAGCAAAAGAGGGAGAGAGGAGGAGAGAGAGGGAGAGGAGGAGGAGAGAGAGCAGGATGGAGTCAGCACACCAAAGAGACAGCAAGAAACAGGTGAGAAAGTGGACATGTAGTCAAGACCACAAGTAGCCTTGAGAACCTATGGTTTTGGTGCAGCACCCTCAGCACCCCCCTTCATTACTTGTAATAGGATGTAATAAACGTTTGACACACATGGTAATAAAAAAACATGAATCTTGAATTAGCAAAAATGTTTTGCTATTTAAACATGTCAGCATGTCATTACTGACAGGTAGATAATGAAAGGTAGTGAAAAAACAGAAAAATGATGTTGCCAGACTTGCAGACTTTTTAACCAGACCCTGTCATATATGTTTGTGTGTGATTGTCAGTGCAAAGAGGGAGAGAGGAGGATGGAGATGACACAGAGAGAGAGAGTGAGAGAGCAAGAGCAGGAAGAACCAGGTGAGAAAATGGACAGATAGTGAAGTCAAGATTGCTATAGTGTCAACACAGTAAAAAAATAAATTTTAAAAAAGTGATGGCTTTGTGGCTCAACAATAAAGTCTATAAATGATCATATTTGTTCTAGTCACATAATAGAATAGTTGAGTAACAACGTTAACCGTCCTACCAAACCCAGCACGGATACAGCTCTACGCGTCGACAAGCACAGGAAGACAGGCTTTGATCCAGCTTGGCTGTCAGAGCAGAAGTACTCCTGGCTCTACAAAACCGATATTGGTATGGTTAGGTGCAAAATAGATAAACATTTTATTTATAATTTTATCATAAGTGTTACGGCTCCTTGATACTGTACTGATGATGCTTGCTTGCTTTCTTGTTTGTGGACTGGGTGGTCAACCTCTGCATTTTATTTCAGGCAACACAGTCCTGACCTCATTTGAGCCCACAGTTGTCCTGGAGCATGAGGCCGTGGTGGGGGCATTTAAGTGCTTATATTGGCTCATTAAGCATGAAATAGCCCACCACACTAACTATCCAGCCTTGCTGCAACTGGGTGAACTTTTGGGCTGCACCTACTTCGACAAGTTGAAAGTATGTATTTCGCAATGCAAGTAATAAATTTTGTTTTCTGTGTTTGTTGTTGGTCTTATCTGATCATTATAATTGACAATCAATTCAATGTTTTTATTTATTTATACATGTGTTTAAGAATTCATATGAATAAACGGTATTTAATTGTCCATGTATAGGCCTGCCCTACTTGTATGTAAAACCTTCCAACAATTTTTCAGATTGGCCAAACTACCAACTATAGATCGCATAGAATAGTTGACGAAATGCTGGAAATTCTAGCAGGGGTAATTGAAAAGCCAATATTAAGGGGCATCGTACAATCACAAGCCATTGGCTTGGAAATTGATGAGAGTACAGATGTCTCTGTCTGTAAACAACTGGACATTCATCTGAGGTAAAGTCTATCAAAGTTTAACATTTCAACTAATAACATTTCAATATATTAGCTCTTGTGAAGTGCATTGGGTCACATTTAGTGAGAAATGCACTAAATAAAATTTGATTTGAATTTGATTTGATATGAGGGGGGAGATGGAAATGTATAAAATGTTATTATGTTCAGTGTTTCCTCCAGGAATTTTTACAATGGTGGCGGGTAGTGCTGACCGCGCGCGCACAGCGCGCGCTCACGATTTTTTCGCGTGCACGCGCGCTCAAAACAACGACGTAATTTCAGCCAAAACTCGAAAAAAATAAAATGTTTTCCTGTACTTCTCCCGTGTGTCTCTTATTGTCTGTGTCTGCATGTTTTTCCAGCATGTAATTCCGTTGTCAATAAAAACAAAAACACTGATCTGACGTTTTTTTTCACAACGTTATTACTTGTCACTTTAAGCCCAGGAGGGAGTTAGCGATTAGCGATGTTTAGCTTAGCTTAGTTTAACAGAAGTATCTTCACTTTTAACATGACTTCCCGTGGTCGTAGAGGGCTGGTCGACGGCTTAAAATGACCGTGTAGACCTTATCCAGCTATAGTCTTGTGTTTCTACCCCGGGCATAGCCGGTGTTATTCACGGACAAACACTCCTGTTAGAGTGGTTCTAGTACACTGGACATAGGTAACACATAGAGAGGCTTCTCCTCTCTCTCTCCATCCTACACTACACTACACTACGCATCCTACACTACACTACACTACGCTAGCTCGCGGTGTTCGGGTGACAGCCAGGGCGCGTTCGTAAATACGCTCTGGAAATCTGATCAGCACTCACGGAATGCCTCTTGTCCAATCAAATGACTTGGTCCCTTTATGACGTTGAACCCAGTGTGCGCTCCGGGGCTCTCAGAGCGAATTTACGAACGCAGCCTCAAGTTCAATACTCGCGACACACACGGACTGGTCCAGTTTCAGCGCTTGTGGGTGTGTCTAGCGCTGTGAAGGTCTGAAAAGCGGCCTAAATCCTTTTTTTTTTTTGGGTTGAGAAATCTGAATGGTGGCGGAGGAAATTCCATCGTGGCGGTCCGCCACGATGAAATAAATGTAGAGGAAACACTGATGTTATTAGATACTTGGACAATGAGGGGAAGCTCTTCTGCCAATTCCTGGATCTCATATATCTGACCGATGGGAAAGCAGATTCAGTGGTGGCAGCAGTGAAACAGGTTATTAAAATTAAGAACATCCCCACACACCTGATATTTGGACTAGGAACTGACGGCGCTGCAGTCATGACTGGTAGGTTAACTTGTTGTTTTTGTTTTTTCTTTACATGGAATTAGTGGATTAAGAATGTATTCGTTGTTAAATTTGATTAACAAATGTATTCAATAGGGAAAAACAATGGGGTCGCAAAACAGCTGAAGGACGCATGGCCATGGCTCCTCAGTGTCCACTGTGCTGCGCATCGGCTAGCTCTAGCCTGCAAAGACGCTTCCGAAAATGTGCCTTACATGGCTACATTCAGAGACCACCTTGAACAGCTCCACCTGTACTTCAGAAACAGTTCAAACCGCTCTGCTTCCCTGAAGTCAGCAGCAGAGGTTCTTGGGGTGTGTGAGCTGAAAGTGAAGGTAAATATGTTACATTTTAAATAAATTGATATACCGTGTGTGAATATTTATGCCCATTTACTTGCATATTACATTCTTTCTTTTAACTTTGTTTATGTATCCAATCCTAATAATCCATTGTTTTTATAAACTGTTTTATCTGTCATTGACTAGCAAGTGAAGGACACACGATGGCTCTCTCAGCATGAAGCCATAAAAAACCTGAGAAGAAACATCCCTGCTGTACTGGCAGCCTTGGCAGATGAGGTTGAGTCCCGGAAATGTCCTGGTGCTAAGGGATTGTACTCATTCCTAGCGACCTAGCGCTTCATTGCCGCCCTCCACCTGCAAGCAGATGTTCTCCCTCACCTGGCACGCCTCTCTAAGTTATTTCAGAAGGAGGATGTGATGTTCCTGACAATCAAGGAGCAGGTAACTAATAACCCAAATCAGCTGCAATATTTTAACTACTTCATGCATTTTCTGCAAATATAGGGTACCACAATTTTGGTGTCAATTTGGTTTATTTCCCAGGTCTCTGTCACACTGGCCTTAATAAAAGGCATAATGGATGCTGGGGATCATCAGCCTGTCGGCTCACACTTGAACAAGCTGAACCAAAGCCTTGAAGACCCTTTGGGGCTGGGTGCATTCAGCATCACTGCCGAACAGGAGAGAGGCAGAAGAGGACAGCCAGATGACACAGGGCCTGGGAACACACTGCAGTTCTGGCAAAGATTTCGATCACAAGTATGACTATGTAGCTTGGCTGCTTTAATTGATGTTACTTAAATGTAGTCACTGTGCAGTTTTATTTAGATTAATAGTTTACTGATATCTTTTTGTTTGAGCAGGTGATGGATCCGTATCTAATTGGCCTGATTGCCCATCTTGAGAGGCGTTTCAGTGAGGTGGGAGTCTTGGCTGCTTTTGGGATACTGGGTCCACAGGCAGCTACCCTCACCAATCAAAGTGCTCATGCACACCTGAGGACACTGGTGGAGAAGTTTTGTCCCACTGCCGATGTTGACACAGTCCTTGAAGAATGGACACCTTTCAAGGAACAAGTGGTCTCTGGTCCACTCAAGGTAACTTTATGTCTGACAAACATTTTCACATGACATTATCATGTGTTAATCATGTGAACCTTTTCAGAACAAGACTCAGCTGGCCATATTGTCAGCGCTGTCCTCAAAGTATGAAGAATTTGGGACCCTCATACCCACCATTAGCAAGCTGGCTGCCATTGCCCTGACGGTCCCAGCCAGCAGTGTAAACTGTGAAAGGGACTTCTCCACCATGAACAGGGTAAGAAATATCTCTCACATAATGGCATTTACTGTTTTAAGATGTATTTTTAAGCCATCACATTTAAAATGAATGTATTTGCAGGTCAAGACAAACATCCGCAACAGGCTGCAGGGGGAACATCTTGCAGCCTGCATGCGGATATCTATAAATGGGCCAGAGGTCTCTGACTTCCCATACCAGGAGGCATTAGAAGTGTTCTTTCAGAAACCAAGAAAGATTCACTGCAGCAACAAAAGTTGCACACTATGTGGGTAAAGGAGGAATGAGAGACTGTAAAGATATTTCGAGTAGGGCGCTATATACGTCAGTCAATTTAGACAAGAAAAAAAGGGGTCATGCCAGCATTAATGTTTTGATTCAAAGGCATGATTTGCCAGATTCTCTAAGCATGATTGTTTTAATTTTGAGTTATTTAATGAAGTTGAATTTGGTTTTGGAATTTGAAATTATAATCAATATTCACAATTAATGAGTTGTGTTCTTATCCGTTGATAATCCAATGTGACAACTTGCCCGACATAGTGTAACAATGTAAATATGTAAATAATATGTATAAATATGTAATAAAAAAACAAATGTGTAAAAAATGGCTTGACTTGTTGTAAATTGAGTCCTGTAACAGTTTGTTTCAATCAGCAGAGATAACTTGTTCTGTTACTAATCTGTTACACTAATTGTGGGGGGGGGGGAGAAATTAACATTTCACAACGGGGGGGGGGGGGGGGAGAAATTAACATTTCACAACGGGGGGGGTGGAGGATCCATGCCACCCTCCCAAGGCAGCAAACCTAGGGGAAACACTGTGGTTGGAATAAAATAATAAAATGTAAGTAACAACCAAATAATTCTATAAATATAAATTATAATTCATACAAGTAAGACCCTTGTATAATCACCATCCAGTTAGGGCTACTTATTAAAATGATAACCATAGGGAGCGCAGTTAGCAACTTTGTTAGAAATTGAGCGCACCAATTTGCTTAAAGTTGTGCTACGCATCACAACATTTTAGTTGTCTTAGATGTTATGTTGGTAATTTTGTTCAAGTTTCAGTTAGTTGACTGTTAGGCCTGTTTATTTAGCATACATGGCTTTGCATACATAGCTCTTTGCTGAAAATTGTTGTTCATGTTGTGGAATAAAATTGCAGATCTGTTGGTCTGTTTGGTTTGATGTCGAGTCATAATTAATGTTGATATTGTGGTTGGCACACTGACTAACAAGAAAATTAAAAAATGGCACTTCATATAAAAAGGGTTGCCTACCCCTGCTGTATAGGCTACACAACAGTAATCACCGCGACAAACAGCTATATTATATTTTAATATGATGACCGGAATATCTCACGTTTGTCCAAATTGAAATCTTCCCGGACACGTTGACCGGCGCCATTTTTTTCTAACGGAAACCCTGCCTTTACTGTAGAAAAGCCCAAGGTGCGAAAACTAGGATGATCCACATGATGTCATTAGGTTATAGGTCACATGATGTCACTTCAGGTTATAGGTCAGGGGGTAGGGCTCAGAACACAAGAAGCCATTTTGAGATGACCACATGGCTTTAACAAAGGGTCGTAAACCCTACCCTCCCCTCCCCCCCATAGTCAGGAGGGTCCTTATAGCAAAAGGCAAACTATACAGTTTATGTGTGCCAAAATCTACGACAATAGCGCTACGTGTGGACACGGGATTTCTAGACGTTATTTGCGTTGATGGCCTTCCATAGTGGAGAAGCGCCATCAGTACCTCCGTGTGCTCGTCCAGACCAGGCGACACGGACATAAACTGATAACAAGTTCCGCCAACATTATATAGTGTTATATAGCAACGTTCTATAGTGTTATATATAAAACAACATTCTATAGTGTTCTATATAGATAACAACATTGTATAGTGACAGAATAGCCTATCTCTGCAGACAGAAGAGGTCAGTAGTAACTAGGGCTGTTACGATTAGTCGACGTCATCGACGTCATCGACTACGTCAATACGTCGGTTTGCGTAATATGCGTCGGTTAGTCGTAAATAAACAAAATGGCGTTTTTGTTTTTGTTTTTTTACCTTTATTTTACCAGGCGAGACAATTAAGTGTATGAGTGAAAAATGGATAGCTACTAGCTAATGTTACACAAGCAATGTAGCTCACCACAGTTCGTATGTCTTGTCTTCTGGTGTTAGTAACGTTAGCTATGTAGCTGGCTAGCTACGGTAGCCTATTGTCATTGTGGTGCGAGCACCTACTGTACGTTATCTAGCTCGTAGCTCGCATGCTACGTTAGCATCAATTTAGCTAATCATAACATAGCAGCGAGAGTAACGTTAGCTATAGCAGTGAGGTGGAGACAAATACGTAGTTGTTGTTTAGTTTTTTTTTCGAACAGTACAAAAATTACCGTTAGACTTATCGATAAATTAGTCGTTAGACTAATCGACTAATCGATAAAATAATCGCTAGATTAATCGTTAGAAAAATAGTCGTTTGGGACAGCACTACAAGCAATCAATGAAAAAATAATGGAGTTTATGGCCCTCGACGACCAGCCTTTCTCTGTAGTAGAAGATAAAGGATTTCGCCAGCTAATTTCACATTTAGAGCCCGGTATACACTCCCAAGTCGCCGCTATTTTGCAGGCGTGTGCCTGCCTGCTATGTATGATCCAGTCGCCACACACATCCATAGTCTGATCGATACTAGCGTAAGCCAGATAAGTTTTACCACGGACATATGGACTTCTGACGTTAGTCCAGTCAGTATGCTTAGTTTGACGGCCCAGTGGCTGGATGAGGACTTCATTACTCTTAGGTGAGCCTTTTTTGTTTTCATAAAAGGAGGCCAGATCTTGGCTAAAAAAAGCATTGTGCACTGTCTATAACAGATTCTGTTTGTTAGAGGAAATAATAAATGAACATTTGAAGACTCACAAGTGTTCTCTTTGTTGTGTTAACAATAGTGATGCAAGTTAGATTTGGTGAGATCACTATGGAATATTAAATCATCAATCTTTGCTCACTACATAGCCTTTCTTACCTTCAGGTGTGCATGAACTACAGGTTATCAACTGTGAAATTATATCTGAATGGTCTTTATTGTCATTGATATAGTACAGGTACCAAACAACGAAATTTGGGAGGGGGGGCTCCCCTGGTGCTAGGAAAAAAAATAAATATATAATAATAATATCGGTTATCGGCCACGAGAAGCGGGTAAATATCGGTATCGGTTGGAAAAAATGCATATCGTGCATCCCTAGTGTTAATCATGTGAACCTTTTCAGAACAAGACTCAGCTGGCCATATTGTCAGCGCTGTCCTCAAAGTATGAAGAATTTGGGACCCTCATACCCACCATTAGCAAGCTGGCTGCCATTGCCCTGACGGTCCCAGCCAGCAGTGTAAACTGTGAAAGGGACTTCTCCACCATGAACAGGGTAAGAAATATCTCTCACATAATGGCATTTACTGTTTTAAGATATATTTTTAAGCCATCACATTTAAAATGAATGTATTTGCAGGTCAAGACAAACATCCGCAACAGGCTGCAGGGGGAACATCTTGCAGCCTGCATGCGGATATCTATAAATGGGCCAGAGGTCTCTGACTTCCCATACCAGGAGGCATTAGAAGTGTTCTTTCAGAAACCAAGAAAGATTCACTGCAGCAACAAAAGTTGCACACTATGTGGGTAAAGGAGGAATGAGAGACTGTAAAGATATTTGGAGTAGGGCGCTATATATGTCAGTCAATTTAGACAAGAAAAAAAGGGGTCATGCCAGCATTAATGTTTTGATTCAAAGGCATGATTTGCCAGATTCTCTAAGCATGATTGTTTTAATTTTGAGTTATTTAATGAAGTTGAATTTGGTTTTGGAATTTGAAATTATAATCAATATTCACAATTAATTAGTTGTGTTCTTATCCGTTGATAATCCAATGTGACAACTTGCCCGACATAGTGTAACAATGTAAATATGTAAATAATATGTATAAATATGTAATAAAAAAAACAAATGTGTAAAAAATGGCTTGACTTGTTGTAAATTGAGTCCTGTAACAGTTTGTTTCAATCAGCAGAGATAACTTGTTCTGTTACTAATCTGTTACACTAATTGTGTGGGGGGGAGAAATTAACATTTCACAACGGGGGGGGGGGGGGAATTAACATTTCACAACGGGGGGGGTGGAGGATCCATGCCACCCTCCCAAGGCAGCAAACCTAGGGGAAACACTGTGGTTGGAATAAAATAATAAAATGTAAGTAACAACCAAATAATTCTATAAATATAAATTATAATTCATACAAGTCAGACCCTTGTATAATCACCATCCAGTTAGGGCTACTTATTAAAATGATAACCATAGGGAGCGCAGTTAGCAACTTTGTTAGAAATTGAGCGGACCAATTTGCTTAAAGTTGTGCTACGCATCACAACGTTTTAGTTGTCTTAGATGTTATGTTGGTAATTTTGTTCAAGTTTCAGTTAGTTGACTGTTAGGCCTGTTTATTTAGCATACATGGCTTTGCATACATAGCTCTTTGCTGAAAATTGTTGTTCATGTTGTGGAATAAAATTGCAGATCTGTTGGTCTGTTTGGTTTGGTGTCGAGTCATAATTAATGTTGATATTGTGGTTGGCACACTGACTAACAAGAAAATTAAAAAATGGCACTTCATATAAAAAAGGTTGCCTACCCCTGCTGTATAGGCTACACAACAGTAATCACCGCGACAAACAGCTATATTATATTTTAATATGATGACCGGAATATCTCACGTTTGTCCGGTAAATTGAAATCTTCCCGGACACGTTGACCGGTGCCATTTTTTTCTAACGGAAACCCTGCCTTTACTGTAGAAAAGCCCAAGGTGCGAAAACTAGGATGATCCACATGATGTCATTAGGTTATAGGTCACATGATGTCATTTCAGGTTATAGGTCACATGATGTCACTTCAGGTTATAGGTCAGGTGGTAGGGCTCAGAACACAAGAAGCCATTTTGAGATGACCACATGGCTTTAACAAAGGGTCGTAAACCCTCCCCTAGCCCCCATAGTCAGGAGGGTCCTTATAGCAAAAGGCAAACTATACAGTTTATACGGTTTATGTGTGCATGTGTGCCAAAATCTACTACAATGGCGCTACGTGTGGACACGGGATTTCTAGACGTTATTTGCGTTGATGGCCTTCCATAGTGGAGAAGCGCCATCAGTACCTAGGGGGTAGTGGTGGTCTAGTGGATAGTGTGTTGGACTTCCGATCGGAAGGTTGTGAGTTCAAATCCCGCCTGAAGCCACACCACTACTAGTGTGCCCTTGAGTAAGGTACTTAGCCCTCAGTTACTCCAGGGGGAATGTCCCTGTAATTCGTAATTGTAAGTCGCTTTGGATAAAAGCGTCTGCTAAATGGCAAAATTATTATTATTAGTACCTCCGTGTGCTCGTCCAGACCAGGCGACACGGACATAAACTGATAACAAGTTCCGCCAACATAATATAGTGTTATATAGCAACATTCTATAGTGTTATATATATAAAACAACATTCTGTAGTGTTCTATATAGATAACAACATTGTATAGTGACAGAATAGCCTATCTCTGCAGACAGAAGTGGTCAGTAGTAACATGTTAGACAGTGAGGCAGCGAGCTGAGACAAAGGCTTCTACTCACCTCCGACACTCAGAGTCTCCCGTTCTCCTTGTTGACTGTTGAGATGTTTTTATACGCAGTAAAGGAAACCAAATACAGAGATGTAACTATTCTAACCGTTCTGGTTCTTCTTGTTCTTTTGGGTTTAGCGGCAGCTCGCATCCCAGATGTTTAGTGATGTGTCCTTCCGTGTCGAGTAGGCGAGGCACATGTTTGTGATCCGCGTATCGAGGCACGTGTTGATGACGTATATGGTAAGAGGCACGTGTTGATGACGTATACGGTAAGAGCCATATGTTGATGACGTGTATGGTAACCTGCCGGTGTAAGTACCCACGAGGTTTTTCCGACCCTACCAGATTCGGTCATAGGTTCAGCCCTTTCCGGCCATAGGTAGCGCTATGATTCGCTATGATTCGCGATGACAACGATGACAACGAAGACCCGTTAGTAGATCTGAAACTGTGTGTTGTGTGTGTGTTTCGCGCGCATCGCACGTGCGCGTGTGTGTGCCCGCGCGACAGTGTGTGTGTTCAAGTGGTATCTTTGTAATCATGACACGGTAGACATTTCTAAGAATGTATTTCACTATTTCTGAGTATTTCACTACTCAGTTATACATTTTCCATAGTTTGCTTCAAATAGCTGTTATGTGATAATAAAGTAATAATAATAATAATAATAATAACATATATTTCAACCCTTTGTATATATACACATCTCTGCATTCTCTGTGCCATTATGCTTGTTAATCATTTTAATTCGTTAGAGTAAACTAATAGGTATGAAATGAAAAAAAGATTCATTACCTTTAGCTATGGTTAATGTAATAGGGTCAACCATTACATATCTTCTCCTATTATCTTTTATCACTTTCTCTTCAGAGAATGGTAGAGATGTATTAATTACTATGGCCACACCCCTCTTCTTACCATATGACGCATGAAATACTTGGTTTACCAAATCCTTTCTCAATGTTTTGTAGTCTTCCTCAATCAGATGTGTTTTTTGTAGTAAAGCAACACGATTTAATGAAATGCAATGAATTTATTGTAAATCAATACAGCATGAAACCATATTTACATAAAAATGGATTGACCATACACATACAAAAACGTATTCATTCACAAATTAGCTGGAATCAAGTAAAAACATTGTGTAGGTTAACCGAAATATAGCATGTGTACATATACATATATATCTTATTTGGGAAATGTTTGGGGCCTGTAGCCACATCTAACACACGCCCATGGAGAGGATGGACTGACTCAGACAGCATGCACGTGTCAAAAGCCCCTCCCTCTGACATGACTCTAACTCTAGCTAGATCCAGACTCTAGCTGGAAGGAATAAGTGAATAAGGCCATCGGTCATCCACCGTTATCATTTGGGGTAATGTGACCAACATGTAGTTCACACCAGGGCTGGACTGGGACAAAAATTAGGCCCTGGCATTTTTGGCCCAGACAGGCCCACCCCAATCGGTCGGACCACACCCACCAGCACAAAAATACTTGCCTTATATACTCGTCTTATATACTGTGCTGTACAGTCATATGACAAACTGTAGTATTCCCCCAAACCACTACAAAGACGACTACATACAGTAAGCAATGGTACCAGTGTACTCAGTGATCAGATTCCAGAGCGAATTTACGAACGCAGCCTTGTTGTTCTAGATTTTTTTTTCCATTATCAACCTATCATTGCGCTTTAGAGTAAAACAAAGCACGCAACTGTCGCGTCTATCTTTTCATGGCAACTCTACATTGTGATTTACAAGGGATATTAACTAATATTAAGTAATATTATTACTTGGTTACATTTTGCAATTGATCCGCGGTACACATACGTGCCGAACCGTGGGGGGCGATCCGTTACACCCCTACACAGCTACCTATATTTTCCTTACCGGGTCAACGGTTACAGGCTGACTCGGCCCCGCTTCTTCTGTATCCTCTCTATCCTCTGTATCTGTACCCTGCTCCCGCTCCTCCCTGCTAGCCTCCTCTTCAACCCTAACCCTAACCCTCTGTATCTGTACCCTGCTCCCGCTCCTCCCTGCCAGCCTGCTCTTCAACCTGTTGCTGTTGCTGCTGTGGTAAACTTGAGGGTGCAGCAAACATGTCCCTAATGTTTACACATTTGGCAGCATCTGCCTCGAGTTTCTTCTTGTTTTTCTCCCTAAGTTTTTCCCAGCCTCCCTTCCGTTTTAGTGTGCTTTTGCGCTCCATCTCTCTCAGTATCTATCTAGTAACTATCCAGGCTAACTACATTTATTTTGCCGGCCGGCTCGGCCCAAAACTACCGCGAAACTGAGACGGAGGTCTGGTGCTGCGTGCGTGCGTGACCCCTGACCCCCCCTTCTCTCTGTTGATTGGGCCAGCCCAGTGTCTGTATAGAAAATTGACCAATGGGCCACTGTCCCTGATTTATGGGCCGTTCAATGGTAGCTTTCGATTTATGGGCCGTTCGATGGTAGCTTTCGGCCGGGCCGGCTGGTAAAAAAATGCCCGGTATGCCAGATGGCCAGTCCAGCCCTGGTTCACACTACTGTTCAGATTCAGGTTTATATTTGCGACTGCAAGCACACTAATTAATCAATCACTCTTCCGAACTGGGAGCCTTGAAACTTGCGCACACAGGGATGCCAAGATTGTCCTTGACCTCTAACAGAAATAAATCATAATCATATTTAAGTTCAAATTCCCCAAAAAATATTTCCAGCAATTCTTGACGTTCTTCTTCGTCTTCAATCAGTGTCAATTTAGCCTCTATTTCCTCTCTCTGTATTTTGTCCAATTGCAGAAAAGCAGGCTCCTGGACCTTCCCTTACAGCCGGTGGGCGTTCTTGTTCATCCACTCCGCTCCCAGGAGGGTGGACTTGCCACGGTCTACAAGACAAAAACAGTTTAAAGTCCTCTTACAGTGGTCCATAGAAACAGTTCTACAGCCAGTGGTGTAGTGGCACCGTTTTCATATAAGGTTATAGTAATATACAGTACTGGTGAAGAGAAACATACCGAAGTTGTCGTCTTCTGTCCTCTTTTTCTTGGCGTCTTCCTCTTGCATTGTTGCGGCATAGCTGTGGTCATTTCTTATGGCATTGCTGCCCACCACACTGTCAGACCGCTCACACTGAAGGAATAAAATGCATGGTGCAATCACAACTATTGAACTAACAAAAAACACTATTATTTACCATTCAGCATCATGCTCACCTCCTGTTCCCTCTTCCGCTTCTTGGGGACCCTGAAAACCGGCTGCAGTGACCCTTGGAGCAACGCTCTGGCCTCATCGGTCCAGTGGGCAAACCTCTGCCCGTGGCTTTGAGTGAGATAGTGACAGAATAAAAAAGTAAGCCAATGTATAACAAATGCGGTTTCGGAAGTTACATTTAAAGTGAAGTCTTACCCCTCAATCTGGAACCGTTCCATTAGAACGATGCACCACCATCTCCTCAGGCGTCCCATATCCCTCTAAAAAAATTGAGAGAAGAAATGTAAAGTCAAAATGGTTCTGTGCGCTTGGGCAATGGGTGTTTCCAGAGATATATACTATATGCTACAACAGCCAAACCGTTATGGTTTAGAATGTTAATGGTAACAGATTTAGTTTCCTCCTTGACTCTCCTCACCGTCGGAGAAGAGAAACACTGACCTCTGTGAACTGAAGTGGAGCGTCAGTGGGGAGACAGAGTGCATACTGTGAAAGGCAAAGATCTGCTTATTAGGTTATGACCATTTCAAATGAACAACATTTTCAATAGAATAGAAAGGAATTTACCATTTACCATGAAGACACCACAATCAATCCCTGCGTTTTGGCGAGGGAAACCCTGAAAGAATTGGACACAGTGTTAATAGCAATATAACAGTTATGTGGTCAAAAGGATAATAAAGACATGTGCAAGTGCATGAGATGCAGGACAAAAGTACCTTGATGTCTCTGCCATACATGGTTGCCCACTGGCCTGGGGCGATGCGATGAGCTAGATCACTGTCAAAATCCAGCATAAGAGTATTTGTGTCAGACAAATTGACTCTTAACTATATGAAAAATGCTACAATACAAGAACACCTAACAATGTCACCTATGACACATAATAAATGTCTCTTTTCCCCCAAATATAGCACCAGAACATGGTATATTAATTACTCTTGCAATATGACTTAGTGAAAGAATGACAAGAGAATTCATATTACTGGGTTTCCTTACATTCAACATACTATTGCATGCTTTAAGAAAGATGAATGTTACGATAGCCACTGAACATGGTGTAAACAAAATAACTTGAAAACAGCCTTTGAACGAGGCTTTGAACAAGGCTTCTTGGAACAAGCCGAACATTATAATTCATAGTATCCTGTTACAGACATGTTGTTTGCTAAGAAAATGTGTTATAAATTAAATTGTATTAGTTGACAACCCTGGTCAATAAGCTGTCTTACTGTATTATTAGAATACTATGAATTATGTAGATTTCCCTTATAAGCCACAGAACAGGGCTGACTATTGTCGTTATGTTACAAAACCTAAAGACGCCATGGTAACAGCTGTCGCCAAAACCATCGGGGTTTAGCGAGTCCACCAAAAGCAGCTCCTTTGCTTTAGGTTTGATGATCTGTCAACCATTTACAAAGCAGATAACATTACATGCTCTCCTAAAACAGAAGAGAAATGTACAGCACAAGTTGAGTACATTTTTACTTTGACTGTTGAGAGGATTTGGATTACACTCACACAAAGCAAATAGTGATCCGCTTTTCCTGGCTGTCGACTCCAGGCAGGGATGACGATGGCATCCTTGTGCAGGAGGTCCTTCTAGCATTTTAGAAGTTATTTTGCATTTTTTTTGGCTTGGGTGGTATCTATTTTTTAATTCCTTTTTATCGATTTCCAAATACCATGATATACATCAATACCGCCCAAGCCTATGTCAATGTCAAGCAACACAGGTCACAGGTAAAAGGAACTTACAGGAAGTCCAGCCATTGGGTCCACAGTCTTGGACTTCCACGTTGGGACTACGTACAAGTCCACAATGTGGATGTCTTTTCCCTATATTGACAGTTTTTCACAAAAAAGAAATGTTGTAATTAATTAGTGCAATATCAAGGGAAAACTGCACTACTTTTTGAAAAAGACGTTACAGGTGTTAATGAATACCGGCATACATCTGCATAATTTATGTTTTAACAAATAACAACACCTTACATGTTTTTGTGTGGCCTCTTTGATGAATCTGAAACATGCGTTTCCAATCTGCAACAGAGTAATATAAGTAAGTAACTTGTGCCGATAAGTTACTGTGAGGACAAGCAATGACAAGAATTCCAATGTACCTGTTCTGGTTATATATGGCAATTCAACTTTCTATTCTATTCTATAAGTACATTGGACTCCATGAGCTGAGGAAGGCCCAAGCTCCAAAAGTCCTTCCGCACCAGGCAGACATCCCCCTCCTTCACAATGATCTCCATTTCAGATCTTTGTGGGTCCAGTACATAATTTAGCTACAAGTAATAGATATAAAACATACTTTAAATCAATAGCAAACATACAAAAGATGATTGCGTATCAAGTAGACATTTATATCTACCAGCATGTCCTGGCTTGGGGTCATAGCGCACAGATACGGAGGGACGACTGGTGGCTCAGGCTCTCTGGACTCTGATGGAGAGGATACAGTATTATGCAAGTATCACATACATACAGTTACTGCACATACACACTTAGTGTATGTCCTTGTATTAACAATAATAATACCTCTCAAATTAGGCCTGATGAACGGCTTCAGCTGGGCAACGTTCACACCCTGCTTTAGCTGAGGCCCTTTGGTGCTGGACAGCATCACCACACCCTTGGGTGAGATGGAGGATATGATGTGCGGCCCAAACCAATTGGCCTCCAGTCGCCCTCCTTTCCGTCCCTCCTTCCTTTTGTTTGCCCGTAGGACCTCATCCCCAACTTTGAAGTCAAAGGATTTGACCCCCTTTTGTTTCTGGGCCTCGTAGGTCTTTTTCTGCCTTGCCTGGGCAATTTGGATGTTCTGGTAAATCTGAAAAATTGTTATCATTTAATTAATTTTCCCTTGAAACATATTCATATTTTATAGCATATATTGCCATTGTATACATATTTGTTATTATTACATATTATTATGCATAAATTGCCATTTTTACATCACCTTTGCATGTAGATCTGTAACTTCGACAGTCTTCGCCTGTACATCCTCCTCTGTCAAATCAACCACAACCACAGCTGAGTCGTCACCCTCCTCAGTCTGTGTTGTGTTGATGACACCTGGGCTGCGAGGGTGCCGTCCGAACAGTGCCATGTACGGGGTGTACCTGGTTGATCGCTGTAAAACAAAACAAAAGTACAATCAATAGCATTTCACCATCTTTCTATATTATTTAAATTGTTTTTTGTTTCTTTCTATGTTTGTTTGAATTGTTTACATATGCAGTTGTTACACAATAGTAGGCTACCTGCTTAGAGGTGTTGATGCTCATTATGACGCCCCTCAAATGGACATCCCAGTCGTTCTGTCCCTCCCCACAGTACTTGGCAAGCGCAGTCTTCACGTTGCGGTTTGTGCGCTCGTCCTGTCCATTGGCCTGGGGGTGGTAGGGTGACGTGATGCAGTGTTTGACACCCAGAGCCTCAAAAACACCACGGTTGACCTGCAGATGCATTAGTGTATGCAATTAAATTAGATTAAATTACAATTATCAAATGTCACACATCACATACACTGTGTCTTATATAGATAACTGTACCTCATTCACAAATTCCCGTCCTTGGTCGGTAATGATCCTCTCTACCAGTCCAAAGTCAAGAAGAATGTTGACTATCTTCCTGGACACCTCATTGGCTGTTTTGGTGTTGAGGGTTTTTGCCACAACCCACTTGGTGAAGAGGTCGGTTGCAGTCAGAATGTATCTGCAATGAAAAATGCAGATTGTTCTCCATTAGCTACAGCATTGCAGCAGCTATTCCTCATGGGGTCCACCAAAAACTTGCTTCATAACTTTTATTGACTTATCCAATACATGATGTCAGCTTATCTCACTAGCTTTAACCAAAAGGGGTTACACATACTTCTGCCCAACATTCAGTAGCTACCTTTTGCCCTTTGCAGTGGTGGGAAGTGGACCAATGAGATCAATCCCCAGGACACTCCAAGCCTCTTTCACTTGGATGGGATGGAGTACAGGTGCAACTGTCTTTATTTTCTCATGATGTTGACAGCGGGGGCACTCATCAACCTTTAAAACAGTGAAATTTCAGAGGAAATTATCTAGAGTCAGAGAATTCTTGATGTGGTTGAGGCGTCATGTTGGTGGTGGTGGTCAGCTGCTGGGCTTAGTGCCTTAGGTGCAGAACCGCTGTGGTTGAGGGGCCGCGGCCTGTATGATGGTCTGGGTGTTCCAGTGCAGAATCAGATTGTGGTCAGTATGAGAATTACACAAGAGTTGGAGATCTTTGAGTAAAAGATCATTGCTAATGGGCAGTGTATAAATTACAATGTTCACACACATCATGCACTAATAACATAAAAAACTCACCCATTTTGTGACATCCTCCTGCAAGGTGGACCAGAGGTAGGACGCAGTCACCTTCTCCAGCGTTCGGCGTCTCCCTGGATGACCCCCAGTCCCATGGTTGTCGTGGCACTCCTTCAGATCAAATCAAACTTCATTTGTATAGCCCATTTCTCACAAAAATGTGACACAATGAGCTTCACAGAGAGCAAAGAAGATAAAACAACAATAGTACAGATGAAACAACAATAAAGACAGACATTTAAAAGGCGAGATTGAATAAGTAGGTTTTGAGGTCTCCAACAATGATAATCTTGTCATAATTGGGAAAGACTCCATCTTTGTTGCACACCACCAAGCGATGTTTGTCCTTGTATTTGTCCTTGTAGTACAACTCCTCACCTGATGCAGCAGGAAAATACAGCATTCATTTAGAAGTGCAAATATCAGTGGGGTAGTGGTGGTCTAGTGGATAGTGGATAGTGAGTTGGACTTGTGAACGGAAGGTTGTGAGTTCAAATCCCGCCTGAAGCCACACCACTACTAGTGTGCCCTTGGGTAAGGCACTTAGCCCTCAGTTACTCCAGGGGGAATGTCCCTGTAATTCGTAATTGTAAGTCGCTTTGGATAAAAGCGTCTGCTAAATGGCAAAATTATTATTATTAATTATAAATATAAAGCCACTGGAAACAGGTTTTATGCACACAATAGTTAGCAGATGCTTAATGAGACACTCAATTTTGATACAGGCCTATGCATTTTCGCCATTTTCGCCATTTCAAGCAGTGGCTTCAAGAGTGGATATAACATAGTTATTCACACTGACTTACCTTTCATCAAGTAATTCTTGGACGCCTTTAGAATCCTTGATTTAAGGTGTCCAGCCTTGGGTATGCCAGGAGGATACATATCATGCATCATGTAAAACTTGAGTGCTGTATGAAACTCCATCTTGTTTTCACCTAAACTCTCTCACGTCGCCAACATCCATGTATCTTAAGGTCGCTATAGAGATTAGATCTATAAACAGCCAAAATTACTGATGGGTAAAAATGGCGGTCATCATGTGATCGGAAATCATCGTCGAATCATAGCGCTACCTATGGCCGGAAAGGGCTGAACCGTAACTGGACCCTCTAAATCAAAAATCAGATTAAAAGACCCGAACTACCCACTGTACATACTTTGTGTTTTGTCCCCCGCCCCCACCTGTGGTGTATGTCCCCACCTGTCCTACCCGCTGTACATACCAGATGTTTTGTTGTATTGTATATCTAGTATTGTTCTTCCCATGATGGATGTATTTTTATCTTGTAGATAGTAATAGTTATTTGTCTGTATTATCTTGTAGATATACTAGTTTTTTTCTCCTGTCTGTCTTACATGTAACGATGAATTGAAAATCAAGGACCCCAATTGAAATAAGCCAGTGGCTTTCTTGGGTTTTTATCCTTTTAGTTGACCTTGTATGTAATATGTACTTTCATGTACCTACTTCTGCAAATCTTCTAATAAAGTTTTCAATCAATCAATCAAACCTATGACCGGATCTGGTAGGGTCGGAAAAACCTCGCGGGCCGGAAATTCCGGTACTTACACCGCCTCAGCCAGAGCCAGAAAAAAGCCAGAAGCCAGATTTTTTTTTTTAATATATAAACTGACTGGCCCCGGAAATACGTCACGACTTAACAAGCGTTTACAACAAGTTTTCATGAGCCAAAATAAGTAATAGGCTAGTAAAGGGTACGCTTTCCGTGAGAGAGAGGCTGGTCATTATCATTATCATAGAATGATTAAAAAAATTAAAATAAATTATTTTTTTCACTTTATTTTTATACGAGAGGGAGTGTGTTATACTGAATATCAGCACGGCTGTGATTCGGTCGTAGGTACGAGGCCGCAGGATGGACTGTTGCCTAGTAACCTGAACACAAACATGTAGTCTAATTAACATGTAGTCTAATTAACATGTAGTCTAATTAACATGTAGTCTAATTAACATGTAGTCTAATTAACATGTAGTCTGATTAACATGTAGTCTAATTAACATGTAGTCTAATTAACATGTCGTCTAATTAACATGTAGTCTAATTAACATGTAGTCTGATTAACATGTAGTCTAATTAACATGTAGTCTAATTAACATGTAGTCTAATTAACCTGAACACAAACATGTAGTCTAATTAACCTGAACACAAACATGTAGTCTAATTAACCTGAACACAAACATGTAGTCTAATTAACCTGAACACAAACATGTAGTCTAATTAACCTGAACACAAACATGTAGTCTAATTAACATGTAGTCTAATTAACCTGAACACAAACATGTAGTCTAATTAACCTGAACACAAACATGTAGTCTAATTAACATGTAGTCTAATTAACCTGAACACAAACATGTAGTCTAATTAACCTGAACACAAACATGTAGTCTAATTAACCTGAACCCAAACATGTAGTCTGATTAACCTGAATAACCTGAACACAAACATGTAGTCTGATTAACCTTAACACAAACATGTAGTCTAATTAACATGTAGTCTAATTAACATGTAGTCTAATTAACATGTAGTCTAATTAACGGTCATTTAGTAGAACATCTGTGCGGCGGAGTGATACGTATAGTTAAAAGTCCCAGTGCTGTTATACTGTATATCAGCACTCATGGAATGCCTCTTGTCCAATCAAATGACTTGGTCGGAACTAACTGTTGTATAAAGATCATTCATTCATTCATTCCTAAAGGCCAAAACGTGTTAGCTAACGTTAGCCAGCTAGCTAATTGGCCAAACGTCGTGCACACTTAAGGTTAATTGCAATAGAATAAATACTCACCTTTGTACAAGATGATGTACCCCTCTCGACGATTTCTAAATATAATATTTTTCTAAAACATCTCTTGTGTGGTATGTTGGTTTTACCGGGTTAGAGTTGGCCCCCAGTATGATGGTGATGTTTTGGCATGGGGTCAATAGTTATTGTTACTTTTGAGGTAGCACTGTTTTTCCCATCCAGCTGGTCCTGTTGCCAGAGGATTTTATGTTGTTTTTTATGATTTTACCAAGAAGGCAAAGTAAGACCCGATATGCCACTTGGTTGTTATTTGTTTTATTAATTTTGTATGGAGAGAATGGTTATGTTGTTTTTATGATTGTAATGATTTTACCAAGACGGCAGATTAAGATCTAATATGCCACTTGGCTAGCCAACAGTCAGTCATATCATTGTGGTTGCTAGCCTGCAGTCATATTAGCAACCAGCAACACAACAATGGTAAGTTATCCTACATACAACGGTTTGTTCATGACGTGATGTATTTTATGGTTACAGTTTAGCTAACGTTAGCTGTACAAAATATTACACTATGTATATTGGAATGCTAGCTACTATGAGTTCCTGAATTATGTTTTTAATCTGCATATGGAGAATAGAGATGATGACTCTCTTACACAGTCGTCCACTTCTACGGAGTTGCCTGTTCAGGGTAAGATTTCAATACCATACTTGTAATGCATAACACTAGTGCAGCTGAATCAACAACAATACCACTAAATTAACTGAATACAGCAGTATTGTGATGTTACCTTTTTGTGGTTCAGGTAACAGTATTCTTAGCTAAATGTGCTACTGTATTTCTTGTCTAGGTGCATCTAGACGTCGTAGACCTCGTAGCAATGGAGCTCATCACCAGCATCACGAGTTCCTTGAAAGGATGCAGCAGACAGAGGCGTTCCAGAGGTTTGAGGGTCAGAGGGAACTGAGCTACGCCAGGGAGGAAAGGCTCATAACAGTTGCTGAGACTACCCGCTCAACAGGGATTTTGATGAACGAAATACTCGCATCCTTGAGCCACTTCCTACCCCAAACCACTCCATAGCAACCCCATGACCCCCTGTACCAAAGCCAAAGTTTCGGATACCCACCTTGGGCACCACTCTACAGCACACACCCCACGCTCACGCACACCTGAAAATGACACGGATGAGTATGAACCAATGTTCTACCGACACATGTAGTGTTATTTGGTTATGGGTTGTTTAGGCCCACACTTGTTTTTGAGGCTGCCACTTGTTTTCATTTTAAGTGTTGCACGTTGCACTTTGCAAACTTTTTTTTTCTTTCTTTTTTTTAAAACTTAAGTTATACTTTATTTAAGTAATTTATTGTAAAATTTACAAAATGCCCCCCCCCCCCCAATTTTGTTTTGAATAAATAAAAGAAGATTGAAATAAAGCTGTGTAAGTGTATATTCAAACTGTGTAAGTGTAAATTAAAAACAAGTGTTTAACTTTAAACCTCAAATATGTGCAACTTCTATATATAACGTGTCCAGCGGCTCCAAGTGGCTGTAGTTCCCATCCACGACCTTGGTGGCATCCCTCATGTAGGCCCCCATGGCCCGCCAGGCAGGCTGGAGTCCAGCACCACGCGGCTCCAGGAGGTGTCTACCGACAGATGTTCTATTCGGTTGTTAAGTCTGACGTCAAACGTGACGTTTAGCAATTTCCGGGTCCAAACCAGAAATTCCCTGCACCAGAGTACCAGTGTACTACAGCGGTAGAATGACAGTTCAATCGTTTTTTAGACTGGGATCTATTCATACAACAAGGGACACAGCACTTTCCCGTTTTTCCCATATTGTCAGCGCCTTTGAGCCTCGGAAAAGCGCTATATAAATATAATGAATTATTATTATTACTGAGGCATTTCGAAGAGAGCGCCTCAGCCAACTTTGGACCTGGAAACACGTCACGACTTAACAACCGAATAGAAGTTGTTATATAGATGTTATGTAGGGTACACGACTCTCCGACACCGCCGCGGACTCCAGACCAGAGGCCCAGCAACAGACCCACCAACAGTCCCAGGCCCCCAGGCCCCAGCTCGAGGACCCAGCCCCTGACCCAACATCAATCCCACATCCAAACTCTGAGTACCACTGAGTTTGGATGACCCCCCTGTACCAAAGCCATACTCATCCGTGTCATTTTCAGGTGTGCGTGAGCGCGGGGTGTGTGCTGTAGAGTGGCGCCCAAGGTGGGTATCCGAAACTTTGGCTTTGGTACAGGGGGTCATCCAAACTCTCCCCTCGACACTCGATCTCTGGATTGTCATCTTTTTCCCCCCTCTCCCCCGATGAGATTCTCACACTTATCACATCAAAGCGGGCAACCACATGCCCTCTTGACCCCATCCCCTCCCCCCTTCTCCAATCCATTTCCGCCGATATCCTTCCTTACCTTACCACCCTAATCAACTCCTCCCTATCCACAGGATCTGTCCCAGCGGCCTTCAAAATAGCCAGAGTCAAGCCTCTCCTCAAGAAACCTACCCTGGACCCATCATCTGTCCACAATTACAGACCTGTATCCCTTCTCTCCTTCCCTTCCAAAACCCTTGAACGCGCGGCATCTAAACAACTGACTGACTATCTCCGGAAGATGGATCACTTAGACCCCCACCAATCCGGCTTCAAGGCTGGGCATTCCACTGAGACTGCGCTCCTTGCTGTCATGGAAGCCCTCCACTCTGCCCAAGCTTCCTCCCTCTCCTCTGTTCTCATTCTCCTTGACCTGTCATGCTGACTTCGACACAGTCAATCACCAGATCCTTCTCTCCATCCTCTCAGACCTGGGCATCTCTGGCACCGCACACTCCTGGTTTTCTTCCTACCTGGCGGGCCGCTCCTACCAGGTGACCTGGAGAGAATCGCTATCTTCTCCACGAACCCTCTCCACTGGAGTACCCCAGGGTTCTGTCCTAGGGCCCCTACTCTTCTCCCTCTACACCAAGTCTCTTGGCTCGGTAATCTCTTCACATGGGCTCTCCTACCACAGCTACGCAGACGACACTCAACTCTTCCTGTCCTTCCCCCCGTCTGATGTACACGTGGCAACCCGTATCTCAGCATGTCTAGCTGACATTTCAACTTGGATGGCTGACCACCATCTCAAGCTCAATCTTAACAAGACCGAGCTCCTCTTCATTCCCGGGAAAGCCTGCCCTCTCCAAGACTTCTCCATCACAGTGGAGAACTCTACTGTAACCCCCTCCCTGACAGCCAAGAACCTTGGAGTGATCCTGGATAACCGACTTTCCTGTGCGGAGAACATTGCAGCAACGGCTCGCTCCTGCAGATTCTTCCTCTACAACATCAGAAGGATACGACCATTCCTTACCAGAGAGGCAGCGCAACTCTTGACCCAGGCACTGGTCATCTCCCGCCTGGATTTCTGCAATGTACTCCTGGCTGGGCTCCCCGCTTCAGCCATTAGACCTCTGCAGCTCATCCAGAATGCTGCTGCCCGGCTGGTATTCAACCTCCCCAAATACTCGCATGTCACCCCTCTCCTTCGCACCCTGCACTGGCTCCCGATAGCAGCTCGCATCAGATTCAAGACCCTGGTGCTTGCATACCAGGCAGCTAAAGGGACAGCCCCTGTCAACCTGAAGGAAATGGTAACCCCCCAAACCCCTGCCCGCTCACTCCGCTCCTCCACCTCGGCTGGCCGACTGGCCCCACCTCCTCTACACAGCAGTCGGGCTGCCCGATCACGTCTCTTCACAACACTGGCTCCCCGCTGGTGGAATGAGCTCCCCACGGCTGTCAGAACGGCAGAGTCACTACCCATCTTCCGTCGTAGACTGAAGACCCATCTCTTCAGGTTACATCTTAACTGCTCCTCCTGAGACATCTTCTGACCCTCACCACTACGTCTCCTAAAGACACCCGCTTTCCCCTCTACTGTGTCCCTAAGAACTTATATTGCCCCCCTTGTACTGTTCCTCAGTTTCTCCAGTAAAAAAATAAATAAAAAAAAATAAAATAGTTTTAGTAGAAGGCAATAATAGGGAGAAGGTTTTTCCTTCTATCAGTGGCCCCGGGCCCGAGCTAGATTACTCTTCCTGCAACGGAAGGTGGTGGATTGCTGATTCACATGCTTAGTATTCAAATGTATTGATTGTAAGTCGCTTTGGAATAAGGCGTCTGCTAAATGCCAAAAATGTAAATGTAAATGTAAACATCCGTCCCCAACACCAATACCAGACCCCACCCCGCCTAAACAAGCCCCAAACAAACTTTATATAATAATTATTGAGCAGTGCAATTACATTTTTATTTTATTTTTGTTATGCTTTTGTTTAAATGAAATGGTGTTGAAGTGATGTATGTGAACAATGTAAAATAGTGTTTGTAAAATATGATGTTGATTGTCAACAATGTTGATTGTCAACAACATCATATTGGGGCCACTATAACCCGGTAAAACCAACTCACCACTCACAAGAGGTTTTTTGAAAAAAATATCGTATATTTTGAAAGTGTCGAGAGGGGTACACCTTCCGCGGGTTCGACAAGTTCTGAAACGTTTAAACGTTCCCGCCTTCTTGTTTTATACACCCACAATACCTTGCGGAAATAAGCCCGGCTAGCTCAGTCGGTAGAGCATGAGACTCTTAATCTCAGGGTCGTGGGTTCGAGCCCCACGTTGGGCGCTACCTTTTCCTTCTGAACCGCAGTATATATATATATTAATATATACATTTCCACACCTCATTAATACATAGGTCCTGTTGGAGAAATTCTGTAGAAGTGTTAAACTACCTATCTCAGACTCAGGCCCTCACACACAACATAGTACTGGCCATTGTAATATATATATAAACCCCTCAAAAAAAGTTCGGAAACGTTATTTTGGTTGATTATTCCTCCCCTTTAATAATACCAATTGGTATTGTATTTTATATCGTTGGAAAGCCTGATTAGTCACCTTTACAACGAGGTACAACTTGTAAGGATCATGCATTCGGGGAATGAGCAACACAGCTAAACGTGTGGGTAGCGGCCCAAAGATATTTGCCAAAATCCCCTATATTCTTCTGTTGGTATTCACTCTTGTAAAGGTGACTAATCAGGCTTTCCAACGATATAAAATACAATACCAATTGGTATTATTAAATATATATATTACTGTATTTACTAAATCACTTAGATCACTAAATCATTAAAGAAAACGATTTAG
>NC_137688.1:3218632-3226132 GCF_963989245.1 Nansenia antarctica | reverse complement strand
TCCAATGGTCTAAACTTGACCATGTGCCCCCTCAGTTGAAAAACTTCGCACTAAAGTGCCCTTTTGAGTGGTAAAATTAGAGGACGTGCCCTATTGGCTGCCCTTCCAATGGTCTAAACTTGACCATGTGCACTGTCCCATGTTGTGCAGTAGGTGTTTTTTTCTTTTCGCCCCTGCCCTTCAAACAGCATGAATCCGCCACTGCTCTTTTGTATATTTGTGGTTATCGTAACATCGTCCTGTTTTCTGTCAGGCTCATGCTTGTGACCTCCTCCCACCAGGTCGCTATCACCACCAAGACGACGGACGACGACGTCAGCACCAACTACACACTGGACCTCACAGGCGGGGTTGTTTCCCAGAAGCCCTCTCACCTCGGGCAAGGTTAGGAAGAAACCATCATCCCCTCAGTTTAACTCATGAGTCAATGTAATGATGTTATCGGTAGGCGTGACCTTTTATGTCTTCCCAGGCACCACGGTTAGCGTGCTGAAGCTTTTTAAGAATCTCCCTGTTAGGCGGCAGTACTACGCCAGCACCAAGCAGCGCAAGGAGGAGCTGAGGAAGGCGCAGGACCTGCTGCTGGCCTACGCCATCGTCAAACCAGCGCTGAGGCTCGCCCTCCATCACAATAAGGTACCAAACTGCATCAGTCGCTCAGTCAGTCCCTCAGTCAGTCCCTCAGTCAGTCAGTCAGTCCCTCAGTCAGTCCCTCAGTCAGTCCCTCAGTCAGTCAGTCAGTCAGTCAGTCAGTCCGTCAGTCAGTCAGTCAGTCAGTCAGTCCCTCAGTCAGTCAGTCAGTCGCTCAGTCAGTCCCTCAGTCAGTCCCTCAGTCAGTCAGTCAGTCCCTCAGTCAGTCCCTCAGTCAGTCCCTCAGTCCCTCAGTCAGTCAGTCAGTCCCTCAGTCAGTCCCTCAGTCAGTCCCTCAGTCAGTCCCTCAGTCAGTCAGCCAGATGAGTGTGTCAGTCAGTCAGTCAGTCAGTCAGTCAGTCAGTCAGCCAGATGAGTGTGTCAGTCAGTCAGTCAGTCAGTCAGTCCCTCAGTCAGTCCCTCAGTCAGTCGCTCAGTCAGTCAGTCAGTCAGTCAGTCAGTCAGTCAGTCACTCTCCATCACAATAAGGTACCATAACTGCGTCAGTCAGTCAGTCAGTCAGTCAGTCCCTCTGTCAGTCAGCCAGATGAGTGTGTCAGTCAGTCAGTCAGTCGCTCAGTCAGTCCCTCAGTCAGTCCCTCAGTCAGTCCCTCAGTCAGTCAGCCAGATGAGTGTGTCAGTCAGTCAGTCAGTCAGTCAGTCAGTCAGCCAGATGAGTGAGTCAGTCAGTCAGTCAGTCAGTCCCTCAGTCAGTCCCTCAGTCAGTCGCTCAGTCAGTCAGTCAGTCAGTCAGTCAGTCAGTCAGTCACTCTCCATCACAATAAGGTACCATAACTGCGTCAGACAGTCAGTCAGTCAGTCAGTCGCTCAGTCAGTCCCTCAGTCAGTCAGCCAGATGAGTGTGTCAGTCAGTCAGTCAGTCAGTCAGTCAGTCCCTCAGTCAGTCAGCCAGATGAGTGTGTCAGTCAGTCAGTCAGTCAGTCAGCCAGATGAGTGTGTCAGTCAGTTAGTCAGTTAGTCAGTCAGTCAGTCAGTCAGTTAGTCAGTGAGTCACTCTCCATCACAATAAGGTACCATAACTGCGTCTCCTCTTAAGCCAAAACTCCACCACAAACATTGCTATTCGCAGAAGGCAGAAATCCAAAGTGTCAGCTGTACATTTTGGTGGGATCTGGAATGTGTCTTATGAATATCATAGATGCACACGTTTTCATCTGATATTTCATACTTCAAGTTATTCAATCAATTCCAGAAACATCAGACATATTTGACAGTTCAGTGTAAACTGACTGTCACTCCAGCCAATTGCAAGAAGCCCCTCAAACATCACACAGCTGAAAGAATTCTGCACGGAGGAGTGGGAAAAATGTTCAATAAAACAAAATTCCAGACGTATTTAAGACATATTTATGAGGTACGGTAGCTATTTACAATTAGGCGTAGTGTTATCTCTATGCACTCTAAATCAGCTAGCTAGTGTTTGGAATTCTTGGATAATTCAGGTGTGATATGTGGAGTCGGGAGATGAGATCAGGTGGCTTTCGATAATTGAACACAACGTGCACAAGGAGAGATACAGCAGACCCAGTGGTGGACTCAGGCTGTTTGAAGGGCAGGGGCGAAAAGAAAAAAAGGGCACCTACTGCACAACATGGGACCCCATCAGTGCACATGGTCAAGTTTAGACCATTGGAAGGGCAGTCAATAGGGCACATCCTCTAATTTTGCCACTCAAAAGGGCACTTTAGTGCGACGTTTTTCAACTGTGGGGCACATGGTCACGTTTAGACCGTTGGAGGGGCACTAATAGGGCACGTCCTCTCATTATTCGCCACTCAAAAGGGCACTTAAGAGAGACGTTTTTCAATCGTGGGGGCGCCAGGAGGGGCGGTCGCCCCCCCCTGAGTCCACCAGTGAGCAGACCCACTACAGGGTCACAAGCAGAGATACAGCCCACCCACTACAGGGCTCCCACGGGTCCTTGAAATCCTTGAAAGTTTGTGAATTTGAGAAAAATAAATCAAGGTCTTAAAAGTTTTTGAAAATAGACATGGGTCATTGAAAGTGCTTGAATTCCCCTCTCTCTCTCTCTCTCTCTTTCTCTCTCTCTTTCTCTCTCTCTCTCTCTCTCTCTCAAAAAAAGGAAAAAGAATGTATTAAAAAATGTTTTACTTAGCTTGTCATCTAGATCTGTCTCAAAATATGCCATGTTGGGTCCTTGAATTTGATGGAATTGAGTCTTGAAAGGTGCTTGAAAGGTGCTTGAATTTGATGTTTCAGAAGGTGTGGGAACCCTGCCAGTAGGTTGAGTAGTAATCCTTGGTGTTGCAGGTGGAGGTGTGGCAGAAGGCGGCGGCGTCGGACCACAGGACAGCGCTCCTGGCCACGCTGGGGGCCGGTGTTGTCGCCAACCTGCTCCCCGTCCACCATCGCCAGGAGCAACCAGAGGTACGTGACACTCGTGATGGAACACATAATGGCTGGCCCGGTTCGTTTTCCTTTCTCCACTGCCAACCGAGCCGTACCGGGCCATAGTACCCGTGCCGTTTTTAGTTCCAGTTCGAGAGGGGTAGCGAAAGTTAGCGAAAGGTACTTTTTTGCCAGGCTGCTTGTGACGCTGCACACCGTTGATTGGTCAATGGAAATCGTCATCCCATATTCATAGATTTCATCGCTAACCGCCATTTTTAAATACCACAACAGATTTCGCTCTCGGAAAATGTCACTTACTGTTTCTGTAATAACTTATTAATAAAGATTTGAAAAATTATGATAACCATCGTATTATCTTAGTTTAATGTCATTTCAACGCATCATAGAACTTTTATTTACAACAAGCATAACAAAAAAAATTGCTATTATGGCGATGTGCTGTGCCCATGCTGTTCCTCAGTCCAGCGCGCTGCCATCCCCCCTTTTCATCCCTTATGTTATTTTATCAATGAACATGGTATTACTGTTATTTCAACATTCAAGCCTCTTTCACACATAGTTCCCTGTAATTTCCATGGAATCCCAAGCTGTGCCATCCAGGCATTTTCGCCGTTCACACATGAGCCAAATGCCGGTAGATTCCCGTTGCTCCCTTTCACACATGTCGCGATTCCCTGTTTGCGAGATCTACTAGAACTACTAGATCTACTAGAACTGAAAGCGGCAAGTAACAGGCACGTAACATCCATATGCTGTATAAATAAATATATTTGACTACCAGCAAGACACCGGAGCACTCGTATCTAAAACAAACGCGGAGATTGTATGAGCCCCGGCGTCAGTCCAATGGAAGCGTCAAGCACAGACTTTCCGTAGAAATACATTGCTCCCTGTCTAATGTTATATATTTAACGGTACATGTTTTAAGGCTGATCTGTGCATGATGGTGCTGCATTTTGACAGAATTCTTATCGCATTTCCCCCCGTTGAGCTGTATAGCGGCACTTATTAAAGTGATGTGCTCTTATGACACTTAACTCCTCCTACTGTCCCCGCTCGCTCCAGGTCTGTTGTGTATAATGGAGAAGCGTTTCTGAAAGTACGGTACGGGTAGGATACAGATGCGTGCCGTACCGGTCTGGTCAATGGAAAAGCACCATAAAGATCCCATGGTACTTATGGTGCAAACCACATTAGCTGCAGAGCACAATGTCGCCCCCTAGTGTCTCTGTTAATTCATTTAATTAGGGGTCCAATAATTGTTAGGATTATTGGTATGGTTATTATTCCTAGACTTATTATTGACTATTTTCCCCCACATTTTTGGAGATACAGAAAGATACAGCTCTTAAATGGTCAAATCAAGATGGACCAAGTTGGTGGGATGGTGTGTGTGTGCGCGTGTTGTTAGGTCTAGTTCCCTGCTTTTGAGAGGAGCTGGCTAGTTGCTCCTGTAGACTTCCATATCAAGGCACAACTGTTCAGTCACTTCAAACTGCATGCAGGCTACTGAGGCATACACATTTAAATCTTTGAGCAATTCCAATGGATCGGCTTCTACTGTACCTCAACACACACTGAACCAAGTCCTTCATATGTGTTAGAGGAAACTGTTAGAGGGAAGATCTCAACGTGCTGTTTGAGAACTATATTATACAAGTATAACAATTATATTGTCCTTGAAATCCTTGAAAGTTTGTGAATTTGAGAAAAATAAATCAAGGTCTTAAAAGTTTTTGAAAATAGACATGGGTCATTGAAAGTGCTTGAATTCCCCTCTCTCTCTCTCTCTCTCTCTCTCTCTCTCTCTCTCTCTCTCTCTCTCAAAAAAAAAGAAAGAAACATATTTAAAAATGTCAACTAGTTCTGTCTCAAACTATGTCGTGTTGGGTCCTTGAATTTGAGGGAATTGAGTCTTGAAAGGTGCTTGAAAGGTGCTTGAATTTGATGTTTCAGAAGGTGTGGGAACCTTTTCTATCAAAATCAGGTTAATTTAAACACAGCCATCCATCTGTAGACTCATACATGTGATGCACCTCTGCATGCTAGAGGGCGCCATTTGCTAAGGAGAGGGACTCTGCGTCGTCTCTCTATCCCTCTATCCTTCTCTCCATCCCTCTATCCTTCTCTCCATCCCTCTATCCTTCTCTCCATCCCTCCCGCTGTGGTCGCTCACACACAGGTGTCAGTCTCTCTGGAGGCAGCGACGTAGAGGGGCCATGTGTGAGACTACCGGAGCTAGCAGGCCCAAACCTGACTGATATGAGCATCCTGACATCCCTGTACAGCCTTAAATATTCATCAACAACTGTGAATGACCAATAACCTTGGCTAGAAACGCAATGCAGGCAGGTGTTTCTGTTTGAGGGTGAGAAAAGCGTTATGAAAAGCCACGTAATGAAAGATTAGATTAATAATAATACGTTTTGTACTGTATTGCAATGTTGCGTCATTTTGCTGTGCCTGCTTAACTTGTATTGTCTTGCTTTGTCTTGTATTGTCATGTAGTGTATTGCCTGTTGTGTCGTTTTGTTGTGCTTGCTGATGTTTTTAATGACACTACACCATTCATTTTGTAATAGCCTGCTCAGGGACTACAGATGGAAATTGGCTCATGAGCTAACTCTGGCACATTTACATTAATGTGGAAACTGATTTGTTGATTAATGTGCACTGTCGCTGGTAAATAAATAAATAAAATAAAAATAACCGATTGCTCTAACATAACCTCAAGAAGGACTGAGCTAGCCGGGCAAACAGGAACTTGCCTCGTATCAAAATGTAACATTTCTGTAACTGTCCCTCATGCTATTTTAACTGAATAAGGCATGTGTCGTCTGAGTGAAGCCCTGTGCATTTGAATGCCCCTAGTGTTAAAAAAAACCTTATTGATCAACATTTAAGTTATGGAGAAGCTGTCAATGATAATATGCATCAAGTGAATAATATTACAATATGCATTTACTCTTATATCCTGTCAACTGGTGTGATTCCCACCTGTGTTTTGGATGACATGCTGCGTCCTTTTTACAAATAATGTGAAGGAGTGCATACTACTCTCAGAACCTGGTAGACACCAAAACACAACCTGGTAGACAACCTGGTAGACACCAAAACAGGTATATGGGGGGGTGGCTGTGGCGCAGGAGGTAGAGCCGCCGTCTAATGATCGCAAGGTTGGCAGATCGGCGGTTCGAGCCCCGGCTGGTCACATTTCAAAGTGTCCTTGGGCAAGACACTGAACCCCAAATTGCTCCCAGTGAGCGGGCCGGCCGGCGCCTTGCATGGTAGCTTGCCGCCATTGGTGTGTGAATGTGTGTGTGAATGGGTGAATGAGAGGCCGTTGTAAAGCGCTTTGGATAAAGGCGCTATATAAGTGCAGACCGTTTATGTCTGTTTGCAGCTTGAGAGGTCAGGAGCTAGGCTAACTCCGGTGACGGGGCTAATATCCCACCCTGACCCTTCTCTCCCCCATGGCCACCGTATCACCCTGGTTACTCATTGGCATAATCCAACCAGCCCACACCTTTCCCTCTGCTAGATCCTGTGGTTTTGTAAGACTTCTGGCGGAAGAAATGGCTTCTGTGCGTTGAGGGTTGGGTGATATAAAAAATGGTTTCCTTGGCTTCAACTTTAGGGCCTTTAGGTTAGAATTGACTCATATTTACAAATGCCTGTTCCTCCGGACACTGGAATCAGACGTAACGTTCTTCTTCCTCGGCGTATGGGTTGTTGTTTCCTCTCCACTCCACCAGGCTCGGGGTCGAGGGGCTACCCTTTTACCACCCCGAGACCTGGTTGAGGGGCTCACCCGGGCTATATTTCTGGACACCCCTCCAGAAGCCACGTCATCGTCTCGTCATCTAATACCGACAGACCATGCATCCCGTTGGGTGGGTGGTACACCGGGCAATCCAGGATAAAATGGTCTGCGGTTTGGTCCTCTGCGCCACACTCGCACTACGCATTTGATGTGCATTGATGAGCGGAAACACCCGACGCCGGTCCGGAGACGATTGAGCCTCACCCAGCCTTGGCAAGTCCATCCCGAGGGGCTCAGGGCTGGCGACTGGGATGTGGTCACGGAGTTTGGAGGTGTTTGCCTCCCACTCCGTGCGCCACATATAATCCGCCCATCAGACGTAACGTTGACCCAGCAGTGACTAAAACACGTAGTATTGTAACAACCTGGCTGTTGGATGAAACATACTTATTACGCATTTCAACAGTCAGTCAAGTCATCCAATTACTGAATTAGAAAAGGCCTGCAACTGGAATATGGGAGTGAATCAGTCTGTTAAAACAATTACCCAACGAACTGATTTGCTGAAAAGTGAATCAGAACAGGTGACCAGTGTTTTTAAGCACAACCCCTTGGTCAGAGTTTTGAACTACTAATAATCTGAGCCTACAGATCTGCATATACAATACCATACTTCCAGATTCTTCCAGGTGCTATGTTTTAAATTGCTAGAA
>NC_137688.1:2968632-3213632 GCF_963989245.1 Nansenia antarctica | reverse complement strand
ATGGATTCATTCCCAAACCTGGAGCGGATTGCTCTTCAACAAGCTCCTGTAGCCCGGACAGGACATTTCTCTATGTGAACGACCGGCCCGTCTACCAGAAAGATATTCTGAAGGTAAAAGCATCCTGTTATGTTCACGTGATATCAGCGCCTTGCAAATGTATTCACCCCCGCTGCATAATTGTAATTGTAATATTTTGTTGCCTCATAGACTGGTATTGAAATACTTTGAATTACATTTCCCACTGATCTACACAGTTTACTGGATAGGGCTGTTACGATTAGTCGACGTCATCGACTACGTCAATACGTCGGTTTGCGTAATATGCGTCGGTTAGTCGTAATTTAAATATTTTTTTTTTTTTTTTTTTTTAAATAAGCAAAGAAAATAAGCAAAAATGAAATGGCCTATCACAGCAGTACGTCTGCAATGAACGAGCACCTCAAGCGAAAGCATCCTGGAGCTCTTTGTGAAGACAGCCACAAGATAGCACCACCGTAAGTCACCATTGTATTTCTGTTCACTTTTCCGGCCGTGTATGAGTGAAAAATGGATAGCTACTAGCTAATGTTACACAAGCAATGTAGCTCACCACAGTTTGTATGTCTTGTCTTCTGGTGTTAGTAACGTTAGCTATGTAGCTGGCTAGCTACGGTAGCATATTGTCATTGTGGTGCTCGCACCTACTGTATGTTATCTAGCTCGTAGCTCGCATGCTACGTTAGCATCAATTTATTTAATCATAACATAGCAGCGAGAGTAACGTTAGCTAGCTATGTAGCTACTAGCTAGCTATGTGTTGTGGTGATGGACAGACTTCTAAATGGCCATGTTGGCATTCAAGTTGGCTAAACATAGCAGTGAGGTGGAAATTAAGGGGCCTACACACGTTCTTTATTTTATTATTTTTTTACAGTCAAAAAAAATATCGTTAAATTAGTCGTTAGACTAATCGACTAACCGACAAAATAATCGCTAGATTAATCGTTAGAAAAATAGTCGTTTGGGACAGCCCTATTACTGGACACATTGAAGCGAAAGAACATTAGCAGGCACTGTACATCATATTCATAACTTGTATGTCACAGTATAAACATTAGCTAGTCACTAAATACGGACACAAAATCCGATGTGCAGTTTGTTCTAGTTTTTAAACTTTTAAACTAATGCTGGGCATACGCTACGTGATCTCATCACAAGTTTGCCAGGTTTTATTCGTCCCAGACAAATGTTCATAATTGGTCAGAGTAGCTAAGGACGCAAGTTATGATGCAAAGTGCCGGTGTATGATATAAGAGTAGGTCAACGACGCATCTTGAATGAGTCTTCAAGAGAGGATAATTTAAGGTACCAATATCATACATCACATCAAGCGTGACACTGGTGAACACCATAGGTCTAGGTCACTGGCGGACTCAGAGGGGGGGCAGGGGGGGCGACCGCCCCTCCTGGTGTGCCCACGGTTGAAAAACGTCTCTCTTAAGTGCCCTTTTGAGTGGCAAAAATGCCCTTTTGAGTGGCAAAAATGCCCTTTTGAGTGGCGAAAATGAGAGGACGTGCCCTATTGGTGCCCCTCCAATGGTCTAAACTTGACCATGTGCCCCACAGTTGAAAAACGTCGCACTAAAGTGCCCTTTTGAGTGGCAAAATTAGAGGATGTGCCCTATTGGCTGCCCTTCCAATGGTCTAAACTTGACCGTGTGCACTGATGGGGTCCCATGTTGTGCAGTAGATGCCCTTTTCTTTTCGCCCCCTTCAAACAGCCTGCCACTGGGTCTAGGTAGATTGGAATGCAATTGCTAGAAACTACAGAACAGACTTCATACCCCAGAACCCCAGGACAGTGAAGCTCTCTCTACCGTTTCTTCAACAAGACTTCACTGGTTTCTCTAGTTTGGCCCTTGATGGATTTGACACGGGAGACACTAGTACCGTCACTAGTGCTTTGTAGTTTACCACCTTTTAATTTGAACTAAAATATGAACAAACATCAACTTGCGTGTGATTCTGGTGAAAACGTGTAATGAGGTTTGATGATTCTATAGAATGTTCTACAGAATACTCCACTACAAGAAAAGTAATTGAATACAGACATGAATTAAACGGTGTAGTGTGTATACGGTACAATTAATTTAGCAGGAGAGAGACACAAATGGCTGTCCGCCCAGGGACTTGTGTCTCTGGCAGCGTGTACAATCTCTCTGTTAATTGGCCACAACGTTGCTGTACAAACATTGCTGCCAGATTAATTATGTGAAGAGTAGCTTATGGGTTGTTCCAATGTTCACACCCTATTATGAAAGTTTTAATGATAACTGTAGATATTTTTTCTATCCAGTCTAAGTCCCACTGAAACCCACCATCCTTACTCCTGTCTCATATGAGAACTCCTTACCTCATTCTGTAATCATGTTATTACATTATTAAAGCTGACCCGTGATCATTCATGTCAGACTGAGCTAAAACATTTCCACCTGTTTCTTCACTGAGAGAATGTGTCATGACTGTTTCTCTGCGCTGAGAGAATGTGTCATGACTGTTTCTCTGCACTGAGAGAATGTGTCATGACTGTTTCTCTGCGCTGAGAGAATGTGTCATGACTGTTTCTCTGCGCTGAGAGAATGTGTCATGACTGTTTCTCTGCACTGAGAGAATGTGTGATGACTGTTTCTCTGCACTGAGAGAATGTGTGATGACTGTTTCTCTGCACTGAGAGAATGTGTCATGACTGTTTCTCTGCACTGAGAGAATGTGTCATGACTGTTTCTCTGCGCTGAGAGAATGTGTGATGACTGTTTCTCTGCGCTGAGAGAATGTGTCATGACTTTCTCTGCGCTGAGAGAATGTGTCATGACTGTTTCTCTGCGCTGAGAGAATGTGTGATGACTGTTTCTCTGCGCTGAGAGAATGTGTCATGACTTTCTCTGCGCTGAGAGAATGTGTGATGACTGTTTCTCTGCGCTGAGAGAATGTGTGATGACTGTTTCTCTGCGCTGAGAGAATGTGTGATGACTGTTTCTCTGCACTGAGAGAATGTGTGATGACTGTTTCTCTGCACTGAGAGAATGTGTGATGACTGTTTCTCTGCGCTGAGAGAATGTGTGATGACCGTATGAGAGTGCACAGGAGTTGGTCCTACGGCTTGGGCCTTAAAATAACCTGATATTTAAACCATTTTCACTTTTCTTTTTTTTTATGTTTGAGACGGGCAGTCCCACTCATATTTTTCTTTTTATTGGACAGATATAGTGAAGACTGACAGGAGAGAGGGTATATCAGCAGGGCATGGGCCGGAGACCACTGGACCACCCCAGGCCACACCATTTCCACTTTTCATCTCTGCATTTCATGAGCTGCTATAATAAATTAGATTTTGCCGTCTGAGAAAGCAAGCTGATAAGGCAAACCATTCTCTCTTCAAACATCCTTCACTAAACATTTTTGGCATTTAGCAGACGCCTTATTCCAAAGCGACTTACAATCAATACATTTGAATACTAAGCAAGTGAATCATCAATCCACCAGTCGTAGCAGGAAGAGTAATCCAGCTCAGGCCCGGGGCCACTGATGGAAGGAAAAACCTTCTTCTATCACCTTCTTCTAAACCTAGGTGTTTTGTTTTGTTTTGAGGTGCACCCTGCTGCTGGTATTAAACCTCTGCCAACTGTAGGGTAGAAATGAGTGTCAGGCAGAGCTGAACTTGGGCATCTCAGCTGGGTTGATACGGTTCACCCATCATTTTATGTCATTTCATATAATCTCAAGTGTTTTTGGAAACGTTGAAACGATCAAATGTGCTGTATTTTGGTTTATCACATTTTCTCTAATTGATTCATCATGAGATGTTCCTCATAATGAAATTATGAAATTAAAGGAAATAATGAAATAATGCTACAGCTTTTGTTTTTTTCTTCCTGATTTGTTCTCTGGTTGGCCTTCAGTTGGTCCGGCAACATTACATGACCCAATACCCAGCAGCCCGGAACCGCTTCCCCACGATGATGCTCAACGTCACGGTTCCCGCCTCGACTGTGGACGTCAACCTGACGCCCGACAAGACCAAGATTCTGCTCCAGAACAAGGTGGGTTCTTTTATTTACTTTGACCTTTGACCTTTGACCTAGTCATCCAGGGATCGACATTAACGCCGTTTTACTTGTCCGGAGCAAGTAACTAGATGATCGTGAGTGAAGATATTATCAAAGCGTACTCGCCTGTCGATCACCCGTACGCTTTGATAATATCTTCTCTCACGATCATCTAGTCTAGTCTCGCGCCTGCGCCGTCTGTTGTTCTTCCTGCACACAGGTAAACATATCCAGGATCTAGCAGCGTCGTCGTGCTCGCGCAAACAAACCCGGCGAAAGTTTTACTTGCTCCGGACAAGTAAAACGGCGTTAATGTCGAGCCCTGTCATCCTTGGCCTAAAGTACAACCCCAGGGACCAGTCTTTATTTAGTTTTCATTTATTTAAGCAATATCACACGAGAGGGAGTGCTGTTATACTGAATATCAGCACGGCTGTGATTCGGTCGTAGGTACGAGGCCGCAGTGTGATATTGCTTTTATACAACAGTTCTACAGCGCCATTTATTAGTTAACAGTAATAAGCGACAACAGATTATGATTTGTTTGTTTATTTAATCATTCTATTTAGGCTCCGCCACCAAAAAATTGTTCCGCAACTGAACTTCAACTGGACTGTTGCTTAGTAACCCGAACACAAACAATAGAACACCTGTGCGGCGGAGTGATACATACAGTTAAAAGTCCCAGTGCTGTTATACTGTATATCGGCACTCATGGAATGCCTCTTGTCCAATCAAATTACTTGGTCGGAACTAACTGTTGTATCATCTTTATTAATAAATCCATATTGGAAATAGTATAAGCATCAGCATGTTATGTCTCTTTGACTCTCAGGAGGCTGTGCTGACCGCAGTGGAATCACTACTGGTTTCACTGTACAGCCCAGGGCCTGTCACCAAGGCTCCACCACGCAGGGCAGTGGATGAGGGCGTCTCCACCGCACCAAGCAGCCCCCCGCACACTGCCTCCTCCCGCCTGGCCGCCCGTAGGGGAAGCGCTGACAGAGAACAGAACAGTTTCATGGACCACAGGCCCGTGTCTCACTGCAACGACACCGCAGCACCATCAGAGGTGCTGGGTGGTGGCGGTGACGCGTCTCTTAACGACCAGACAGCAGCAAACACCAGCTCATCCTCTTCCTTGGCAGAGGACTGGGTTGTCAACCAGATACCACCAGGTATCGACTTTGACTTGAATTTCTCACTGTTCGAGGATCACGACACCGCTCTCACTTGTACTGGCGTGACGACAGGTCCTGTTGCAACATCCCCAGACAACAGTCTCGCTGACACCGAACCTGACAGAGTTACAGACCGAGACGTCGACGACTTCTTGTCGGCAGAGAGTTGGAGCAGAGGCACCGCTCTGACAGACCCCTCGACAGGACGGCCCCTGCAGCCTGTCAGGGTCCACCTGTCTGCTGTCAGTCATTCAGGTGTGGCTGATGGGAAGGGTCAACGCAGCCCTGGCAAAAAGGGATCTACTACTAACGCCATAACGGAGAAGCGAGCGGCGCTGACGGCCTACGACCTGATCAGCAGCCGCGTGGTGAGGACCCCGCTGTCCCCCGAGGCCCTGTTCGAGAGGGACACCCGGGCCGAGGTTGTCAAGGAGAAACCCAAAGCCAGCCTCCAGGAAATCACCACTTCTTTGCAGGAGAGATGGAAACTCTTGGGGGAGGAGGACAGAAAGAAGTGAGTTCCCAGACGTTTTACCCTTCGAAGCAGAAGGTCTGTTTCCATTTGTTGTTATTCGCACAAGGTGGAAGAGAAAGAATAAAAAAAATAGAAAGATCAACCTGTCATTTTGTATGTCTAAAATATGGCCTGGAAATTTAGCTTGGCATGTCAAGAGCTCCTACCCAGAAGGAGAGTTGTTGATATGAGCTATGTTTATGTTCTCCAGACAACTGCATCTGATTATTTGGTTAGATGGTCAATATTTTCCACTGTAAAACAGGTATTCTGCGTTCATGAAATATCTCTCATGGTTTCCAAAGAATCCCATGCATCCTGAGCATCCAGGCTTGTTCTGGTCATGCCATTCAGAGTTATGAATATTCACATTCGCAACTGTCTAGGATTTTGCCACATCTTGATATGGCATCAAAAACAACCAAAAAGATTTGCCCATTAATTGTTTTCATTTCCATAAACACAAAAGAGTTAGTAGCTACCAGGTGAGATTACACGAGTGTGATTCCAAAACGTTGCAGTGCAGTTATTAGGAAATACTAACTACAGCCAGATGCAGTTGACAGGCCAGTAAAACAAAAGTAATATGGAGCGTTGTCTTGTTCTGATCTTCATCCACTGAGACATTTACAATTCAACCAACATGATGGAATAAGGTCATTACTCTCATTCCTCTACTGAAAGCTTCCTTTGACACGATTGTATTAGATTACTGCATACCAATTTAAAGTAATTGAAAGGACGGAAAATGTGTGTCAGCATTACTTGTGGGACTTATGTAAGGTATGGGCGAGTGTATGGAAAAATACATCTGTTAAGAATCGTGTGTTATTGCTGTCTTTAAGATGAAATAAGATGAAGCAAATATTTGGCTGCTTGCTAAGTGGCACACAACTTCTCAACCACTAAGAATCATACTTACATGAATTAATCTGACATGGTTCAGTTGTATGTGTGGATGCAGTGCTGCATGCCAAAGGGATTATCAGATTGGAAGTGTATAGCCAAGTTAGCAGATCTGGATATAGCACTTTTGCTGTTTAGTTTGTGATGATTACATGTGACAATAATACAGAAGGTCTATCAGAATCAGAATCACTTTCATTACATCTCACTGTACGAGTGGGGCGGCTGTGACGCAGGAGGTAGAGTCGCCGTCTAATGATGACAAGGTTGGCAGATCAGCGGTTCGAGCCCCGGCTGGCCACATGTCGAAGTGTCCTTGGGCAAGACGCTCAACCCCAAAATTGCTCCCAGTGAGCGGGCCGGCGCCTTGCATGGTAGCTTGCCGCCATTAGTGTGTGAATGTGTGTGTGAATGGGTGAATGAGAGGCCGTTGTAAAGCGCTTTGGAGCGGCATTGTTACCAATGTGCATTGCGGATCACATAGTCCCCCGATTTCAGGGAACCAGTAGTATTGAAAACTTCTTGACAGGTGTTTCTAGTTAGCCAGGTGTGTTCCTTCAGGTCATTTGAGCAGACAGACAGTGGGCCCTATTATGCACTTCATAAGTCTTAAGCAATAAGACGAGGCGGTAGATCTAAACTTAAGACGTGGAGGCGTGGTCAAGGCCACTTTGCTATTATGCGTGCGGTAGTGGGCGCCTAAAACCCGGCGCTAAGCAAAGAAATTAGTCATGGGTGTGTTTTGGGCGTCTTCTCAATCAACCCAATCAGCGTGCCAGGTGCCATTCCCTTTAAGAACCGGCTGCGTTGAGTCATTAGCGCTATGTTATTATGGAAGTCCTAAGAAGGAGGTCAGCGCGCTTCTCTGCAGAAGAAAGTAACAAGCTCGTGCATGATTATTTTCTGAATAAACACGGCAATACCTCCGCTTGTGAGTTTAGAAGTATTACAGAGGGGTCGCTGGAAGACTGCAGGAATGACAGATGTTGATGTCATTATATTACGCACGGCATGCTCGTACTGTATGTGCACAGTATGCGGAGGCAACATACTGTACAGCGCTGGCCTCTCCCTTCTGAAATAAAGCATTTATACTGTGACCGTAATTGACGTCTTGCCGTGGAGCCACGTGCGTGTTCATGTGTGCCCACATGCATGCGCAAACCGCGGAGGCGCGCTCGTGTTTCAAAACGTGCATGAAGTCTAAACTTAAGAACTTTTCAAACCACTTCTTAGCGCTAGGAGCAAAGTCAGATCGCATAATAGCAGGGGCGCCTAGTGCACTTCATTAACATATGAACACTCCCACAATGAGTAATATATGCACGGGAGTATTACGTCTTTATGTGTGGGCGCCTATCGACACCTGCATAATAGCAGTAGCGCGTATGAAGCGCATAATAAGGGTGGCGGTAGGTCTTAACCTGGCGGTGCGTCTTAATTAAGACTTAAGACGGCAAGTTAAGAAGTGCATAATAGGGCCCAGTATGTCTAGTGTTTCTGACAATATCTTGTATTGAGCCGAGCCTTTTATGTTTTCCTTTGGGAATCTGCTTTTGGTGTCTGTCAACATGAAGACCAAACAGTTGTTGTCACTGCAAGTCAAGGAAGCCGTTATTACCATAAACATAACCAAGACCTTAGGAGCAACAACAGTTTGGAACATCATCCAAAAGAAGAGAAACATTGATGAGCTCAGCAATCACAAACGGCCTGGTAGGAGCAGGTCAGGAGCAGATCAGGATTATTTTTTATTTTTTATTTTTTTTTTTACATTTTTGGCATTTAGCAGACGCCTTATTCCAAAGCGACTTACAATCAATACATTTGAATACTAAGCAAGTGAATCATCAATCCACCAGTCGTAGCAGGAAGAGTAATCCAGCTCAGGCCCGGGGACATTGATAGAAGGAAAAACCTTCTTCTAAACCTAGTTTTTCAGGAAGGCTCTCCAGGAGGCAGGTGTGAACGTGTCAGAGACCACCACCTGCAGAACTACAGGGGCTAGACAGCAAGGTGTGAAAGCGAGATGGCCAGAACATCTCCATCTCCGGATCTCCATTTGCTGAAGACGAGTGAACCTCAAAACAAAACAACTGAAGATGGATGCAGACAGTACAGGCCTGTCAGAGCATCACCAGAGATACTCTCTAGTGTCTGGTGGGGTCAATAGGTTGCAGACTTCAGGCAGTTATTGCATGCAAAAGAGTGTGTGTTGACCAAATACTAAACATGAGTGCTTTATTTGTATATCATGTGATTTTTTTTCCATTACTTTAGGTGCCCTGAAATAGAGGGAGCATCTTTTAAAAATGTTGTAGTCTACTTTCTATTTGATTAAACCAATCTGAAAGAATCACATTTAATTAAAGCCGAGAATCTCTACAGTGGCCCCATAGTAATTGTTTGATTTCAAATCCAAACTGTATGAGTATACATATTCATTCTATGCTTGTATATGTTTTTATATATGTTTATTATATTCACTTTATGTTCTTATTCCTGTTGTAAAGCACTTTGAGCTGCATTTCCTGTATGAAAGGTGATGGATACATAAAGCTTTACTTACTTACTTTAGAGCTAAAAGAAGACAACATGCTTCCTATTTCCAATCCTCACAGGCACTGTACATCCGCTGTGAAGAGAGGGTAACAAACACCCCTGGTGTTCACAGGCACTGTACATCCGCTGTGAAGAGAGGGTAACTCTCAGGCACTGTACATCCGCTGTGAAGAGAGGGTAACTCTCAGGCACTGTACATCCGCTGTGAAGAGAGGGTAACAAACACCCCTGGTGTTCACAGGCACTGTACATCCGCTGCTGTGAAGAGAGGGTAACAAACACCCCTGGTGTTGTGCCAAGGAATGTTGGCACCATTTGTAATGGTTACAGTTGGAACCAGATTGTGTGAAATGCAGTGAGATGAAAAGGCTCCCGCTTGCAAACATTTGGTGACTGAATTACTGACTGCTGCTGCAGCATTAGTGAATGGTTCTCCTTGCAATTAGGAAATGAAGGGTGTGGGAGCTAGGGTGTTCAGGGCATAAAGAACTCAGGTCATGTTCTCACATGAAAGTCTATGGTCATGTTCTCACATGAAAGTCTATGGTCATGTTCTCACATGAAAGTCTATGGTCATGTTCTCACATGAAAGTCTATGGTCATGTTCTCACATGAAAGTCTATGGTCATGTTCTCACATGAAAGTCTATGGTCATGTTCTCACATGAAAGTCGATGGTCATGTTCTCACATGAAAGTCGATGGTCATGTTCTCACATGAAAGTCTATGGTCATGTTCTCACATGAAAGTCGATGGTCATGTTCTCACATGAAAGTCTAAGGTCATGTTCTCACATGAAAGTCCGAATCAGGACCCGGAGCAAGTGGGTGAGTTTGCAACGTTGTTGCATAAATTATTTCTCTGATTTGCGTTCTCACAGCCCTTCATGTAAACGAAGTAACATACGCAATCGAAGCAACAGACGTGGTAGTTGACTGCTCAGAAAAATAGAAAATTGCCCGTTCGTCCTCCCGCTCTTATCCAGATCAACACGCATGCGCTGTTGTTTTCCTATGGACAGCCTCGATGCGTCGTTTCTAACCAGAGCGAAAAAATGCCAAACACAGAATGCTGCAAAAGACGTGTGAATGGATTTTTGGGTGGAGTGTATATACTGTATCCATATGCTAAACATTTATTTCCTCACGCTTTAAGACAGAAACAATAGCAGTTTCTTGCAAGCTTATGACCCAGCCAACTTTTGCCGTAACGTTGTTACCTGCAGTGTTTCCTGGGGGAGGGGGAGGGGGGGGGGGGGGTACACTAGTGGGGAAAGAATCCCAAACGCTGTGCAAAAATGCCCAGGCGGAAATATGTTGCACACGAGAGCTGTAAACAAATCACTGTTGCTAGGTTACAATTTAAACAACCTGTCGGCTCTTGTGCCATTTTGGATGAATTGTTAGCCTAGCTATCCACTCAGAGAAAAACTCATGTGATCAACTCGAAGTGATAGTCATAGTAGCCATCATAGCTAACTTGGCACTTAACACTGATGCCAGCTCTGAGTAGAACAGCCCCCTGCCTCATTTTGGAGTGAATGCCCCCACCCCCTGTCCACCCCCATCTGGACACAAGTAGCAGATGTTTTTATCTTGCTGGTTTCTGGACATTTTCTATGCTATGATTTACTGCTCGCCCCTGGGACTGGCTTAGATTCACTTGAGTAAATTGAATCAAGGTTCCACATGTGAATTGGTTATGAACGCTTATATTAGAAGGGCTAATTCTATACAGATTAGGGTCTTGCGACAAAAATAAAATAGATCAAATACACTAAGAGCAAGGTGCAGTACAAATAAAAGTGAATAAAAGTTCACCAGAGAATATACCCAGGGTATGGTGTGGTCAGTGGGTCGCAAACTTCAGGCAGTTATTGCATGCAAATGCTTGTCGACTAAACACTAAACATGAGTGCTTTATTTTGACATTATATGATTTTTTCCCCCAAATATTTTTGGAGCCCTGAAAAAATAAAACATCTAAATGGTGAAACCAATCTAAAAGAAAAACACATTGACTTTTTGTTTGTTTTATTGAGTGGGCTCTTCAACACTTAAAACAACATTTGTTTTTGTCATTTGCGCCACTTGAAAATTGCCGGCATGCAGACCTTTTCGGACCATGCCACTTAAGCAATATCACAAGAGAGGGAGTGTGTTATACTGAATATCAGCACGGCTGTGATTCGGTCGTAGGTACGAGGCCGCAGGCCGAGTACCAAAGACGATCACAGCCGTGCTGATATTCAGTATAACAGCACGACCTCGAGTGTGATAGTGCTTTTATACAACAGTTCTACAGCGCGATTTATTAGTTAACAGTAATAAGCGACAACAGATTATGATTTGTTTGTTTATTTAATCATAAAAATAAACAAAAAATAGTTCCGCAACTGAACTTCAAATGGACTGTTGCCTAGTAACCTGAACACAAACATGTAGTCTAATTAACGGTCATTTAGTAGAACATCTGTGCGGCGGAGTGATACATATAGTTAAAAGTCCCAGTGCTGTTATACTGTATATCGTAACTCATGGAATGCCTCTTGTCCAATCAAATTACATGGTCGGAACTAACTGTTGTATAAATATGCTTAACTGGGTCCAACATTCGGTCTGGTGAAAAGGCAGACAAATGACCGTTACAACCGATCAAAGATGACAGAAGTCAGTGCGACAGGATAGAAGCTACGATATTTAATACCTTTTCATTAATTTGGATCAATGATTTCTGGTTATTTCAGGTATGAGGAGAAGGCCAAGAAGCTCTCGGAACACCACGACCTCCAGTCCAAGTTTGCCTATGACCGAGGCAAGAGAGAGTCCGAGAGGCAGTCGAGTTTGGGCTCCAAACTGTGGACTCGGCCCCAGGGCCAGAAACGCAAAGCCCCACTATCCACCAACCAGCAGTCCCTGGACCAGCTCCTCTCCCCCCAGGCACAGAAGAAGAGGTGCCCGGAGACCAAGCCCTCGCATCCCCTCCCGTTCAGCCTGGCGACCCTCAGGCAGCGGCTCCACGGCCTCTCGTCCCGGGGGGGCCCGACAGCACAGCCTGGTCTCTGGCTTGTTAAACAACTGGCCTCTCAGAACACCTGGGTCATCCTACGTGGCAGAAAGCTCATGTTGTTAAACCCGTTTCGGGCGGAGGAGGCCTTGCTGTTTAAGAGACTTCTGGAGAAGAATATACTTCCATCAGTGAGCCTGCAGAACCCCATACTGTTAACAGACAGGTAACACATATTATCACTCATTTTGATGATGATTTTTATCATAAATTTCATGAATAAGTGTAATATATTTATAAACGGTGTACGTTATGTTGATATTGAGGATTGTCGTATTTATTCTGTTCTTAATTTCGGTTGGATAATATAAATAAAGACCGCTGGTCCAAACAAAACAAAACAGCTTTCTAAAATCTGGTGTCAAGCACCGGCCATGACATACCTATTTTACGTTGTTAAACGTTTGTTTACAAGGGTATGCACATGTTTGCAGCTATTACAAACTGTTGTAAACTGTTTTATAGCATGTTTGAAACTGGTTCAGTATTGTATACGTGTTTTTATTTGTAACTTCAAGGCAAGGATCCTTGTATAATAATAAAATATAAAATATAACATAACAAAAATAGGTACAGTATGTTAAAGGCCAGTACTCGACCACGACACCCAGTTTTAGAAAGTGCTTTGTTTGGACCAAAACAGCACTTTTTTTACAAATATTTTTATTGCAAACAAGTCATAATCAATCAGCGGGATGAAGGAATAGCAGTAATAATCAGAAAAAAAACTATACAAAACAGACACAAGACAGAAACTGACAGAAACGGTGTCCTCAAACATATAGGTATCCTTTTAATTGTATGTTTCTGTGTTTTTTAAGTAATCTAGGGGGAGCTGAGTATACCCAGACCCTCTTGGCCATGGAGAGAGGACCTCCTGAGCTGGATGGAGCCGCATACTATTCTGATTTTAGGCTTGTGGCAAACGGGTTTAAAATCAGACTTCATCCAGGTAAGGAGACATGATTTAACCCTGCTTACTCCACGCCATTATGGTATGTTCTACTGTTCACTATTCACCAGGCAATTGAGATAGTTAGCGAAAATCACATGCATTATGCACGTAATGCATAAGTGCTGATTTTTCAAGGTTTGTACATCCATTCCTAAAACATACACAAGACAAACAAAGTTTTTGCTGGTGTTTCACCTGGTTGATTTTGAGGGAGTTCTTCATGTTAACATCATTGTCACTGTTAACTACTCTGGTGGTGGTGTTTTTTTTTTATTAGTTTTTTACTTCCAAGCAAGTTGCTGGGCAAACTATGTGGGAAACATGTAGTTAAAGTAACCTGGGAGACAATTGGACTGACTTATATAGCGCCTTTATCCAAAGCGCTTTACAACGGCCTCTCATTCACCCATTCACCCACCAATGGCGGCAAGCTACCATGCAAGGCGCCAGCCGGCCCGCTCACTGCGAGCAATTTGGGGTTCAGTGTCTTGCCCAAGGACACTTCGACATGTGACCAGCCGATCTGCCAACCGATCTGCCAACCTCGCGATCATTAGACGGCAGCTCTACCTCCTGCGCCACAGCTGCCCCCCAACCCTGAAAGGTTTACTGTAGGTTTCCATTGAAATTGTCGGGAGTAAGGTTGGAGATTTTCTGAATCAGGGTATTACTTTAGGAAATGGTGCATCGTAACTTGGATGCGGCAACGTTCAAGGACAGAAATCTGAACATTGGATAAAGTCAGGTTAAAAATTATTGTTTCATCTTGTTGACATATTAGAGTCAAGGGCCTCTGTAACAAGGGATTTGGATATCTCTTTTCATCACTCCATAAATCTGAAAATGCTGTCAACAGCCATAAAAAGTAAATTTTCGCCATGTTTTTAGGAATAAATGTTACATAAATCAGGCTATGAAAGATATATTAACAAACCCCTTTATAGCAGACTTCAGAATCTAGATAGGAATACAACTGGAACGTTTGGTGTATGTAAGTGCTACTGAAGTGGAGATTTCTGGCTCAGTATGAGAAAAAAATCATTTTGAGAAAACAGCGTTTATAAAATGTAAAATGTTTTTCATTAGAAACCACTATTTACAGACACAATATCTAATCAAATTATTAGCGACAACAATATAGAACATCTACAAACTGATAACTGAACAACACAGGATGTATTTTGTGTTCTGTAATTGCTGTGTGGATTGTAAGGTCCGGTTTCATTTCATTTCCATTGTCGGTTCATCTGAACAGAACCAGTCTCACGCTCTCTCTCACTCACTCTCACTCACACTCTCACACACACACACACACACACACACATTGATTGATTGATTGAAAACTTTATTAGAAGATTTGCAGAAGTAGGTACATGAAAGTACATATTACATACAAGGTCAACTAACAGGATAAAAACCCAAGAAAGCCACTGGCTTATTTCAATTGGGGTCCTTGATTCTCAATTCATCGTTACATGTAAGACCGACAAAACAAACTAGTACTATCTACAAGATAATACAGACAAATAACTATTACTATCTAGTAACACACACACACACACACTCACACTCACACTCACACTCATACACACACACACACACACACTCTCTCTCACACACACTCTCACACACACTCACACTCATGAATGAATGAATGGTCTTTATTGTCATTAATACAGTACAGGTACCATACAATGAAATTTAGGAGGGGGGGCTCCCCTGGTGCTTGGAAAAAAGACTAAAAACAAGAGGGCCACGGGTAAAATAAAAAAAGGGAAAAGAGCTGGTTTACATACATAAAGGCTATGTACACTATCTACTATACTATACTACTATACTATACAATAAAACACTGTGCTGTACTCTATGCTATGCTATAAATATCCTAACTGTTTCCTATATCTGAACCTTATGTACACAAGGGTTGTCATATTGCACATAGTATTTTTTGCACATTAATTAAAGTGTCGCAGTTAGCAGGTTTAGAATGTTCACAGTTGTATTTCAATATTGCACTTATGTTTACAATCTAGTAGCTGCCATCAAATTGTCTAGATTGTCCAGGGCCTAGAACCTAGGTCTTTGCTGTGTTCAGGGCCTGAATGGCCCTGGGGTAGAAGCTGAGCTTCAGTCTGTTTGTCCTTGCGAACATGGTCCTGAACCGCCTGTCTGAGCGCAGCCAAACAAAGTGTTCGTTCCCAGGGTGGGATGGGTCCCTGGAGATCTTGGAGGTCTTCCTCTCATACACACACACACACACTCTCACACACACTCTCACACTCATACTCACACACACACACTCTCACACACACTCTCACACTCACACACACACACACACACACACACACACACAAATAGAACTGCGACCCTAGTTTGTTGTATGTCCAGCCTGCTCCATATGTATGTCCTTCATTAGCCACTGCTGTGTCCATTGACCACCCCCGCATACTAACATGTTGCATACTGTACAATGTGAACGTGCTGGCATACTCAAATCCAAGTCATATTTAGTATGAGTAGTATGCTAGTAGGAGTAGTATGCTAGTAGGAGTAGTATGCTAGTATGAGTAGTATGCTAGTATGCCATTCCGAACACGGCCAGAAGGTTTGTAAATAATCAACAAAACACGGGACACCTGTAGGAATGGAAAGTTGTTGCAGAAACGCTGCAAGTTGTTAACCCATTACTTGTTCCCTGAAAAAGGCCTTTTTTATAACTCTGAATTGTACGTTATTTTGTCAGTGTTCGGTAACCTAAACTTTTTTTTTATAACCTCTGGCAAGTTTACTGCTTAAGTTTTGGAAAATAGACATGGGTCATTGAAAGTGCTTGAATTCCCCTCTCTCTAATATATATATATATATATATATATATATATTCAAAAAATAATAATACTCGTCAACTAGATCTGTCTCAAACTATGCCATGCTGGGTCCTAGAATTTGAGGGAATTGAGTCTTGAAAGTCCTTGAAAGGTGCTTGAATGTGATGTTTCAGAAGGTGTGGGAACCCTGTGCTGACCTTTGTTCCATTTCAGGTCATTCACTGACTGGACTTGAATTGCTTAAATTTCAATAAAAACTGGAAGAATGTTCTAAAACGTTTGACCAGTAGTGTACATAATATTGGTTTCCATTCCATATCGGTGCTCATTACCAAAAAGTCAGATGTGTTCCGTCACATAATTTGAGTAGGCTTGAGAGAGCTGTCTCTAGTATTGATTGTAGACTTCTTGGCATTTGCCTTTTGCAGTCTTGAGGTCCGTGTGAATGTGTCCGAGACTACATCACCAGCTGAACTGCACAACAGCTTCGCGGCAACGTGCTAACCACCACTAGCTCTCCTCAAAAGGGGGTTGGTCAGGTTACAATTAGCACAAAAACAAATGTACCTAAAAAGCCTGCAGAGGTCTGGAAAAAGAAAAAGGGTTTTGTGGGCAGATGAGATTAATATTATGATGTACCAGAGCTATTCGAGTGGAAAGTGTAGAAAATAGGGATGGCCAAGAGTTACAGCATACCTCCTCTGTGGAACATGGTAGGGGGGCTGTTATGGTTTGGGCATGTGTCGCTGCCACTAGAACTGGCTAACCTGTCTTAACTGGTGATGATGTAACTGCTCACTCCAGTGTACAGAAAGACTGTCTGCTTGAGTACAAGCAATTGCCTCCAAACTGATTGGATGGTTTCATTATATGACCCCAAAACATACTGCCATCATAGTACTTATACTGCCAAGTTCTTGGCTGGCACAAATACTATCAAACGACGATCTGAGAATCTACTTTAACTGCCTAGTCATTGTTTGATTTCAAATCCAGCCTTTTGCCGTTTAGAGCCAAAAGTAGGAATACATGTTTCACTGTCTAGTTACGTACAGGGCTGTTCTCAGCCCCTACCTTTCTACCTTTCTACCTTTCCCCCTGGGAGAAAACAGGCCTTTATTGTGTTTTGATTCATGCTGCTTAAAGGTCTCGAGGATTGTCCAATTTGATTTAACAAAGGTTGGACATCATTAATGTCATAGTTCACAAATGATTTAGAAATGTCAAACATAAGGCCTTGGGTAACAGGATTATCTGAAATTAAGTATTGGATTAGCACCAGTGGACAGGACCGAAAATATCCAGTTTCCCACAAAAATGCTCCCACCATATGCAATATATTGAATAATATTGTTTGTTATAGGTGCTAATAATGGACTTCATGTCCAGTTGGATTTTTATATTCTTACAAATGTACCTGTGCAAAGACCTCACTCATGTGGGTGCAGATTTGGAATCCTTAATTTAACATAATTTTAAATACTTTAAACTACAAATACTGTATATACAGTGTGCGGCGTAAGTAATGGGTAATTGTAGCTTTACACTCCAAATTTTAAAATAAAACAACAAAAAATTACTGTTTTTACTGTGAGGTTATTACAGTAGAGAAAGCTTTTATTTGATGATGAACACTTTTTATGTGTAGCCCCCCTATTTCAGGGTACCCACAATAACGGAACAATTCGCTTGAGGTATCTTTGGTAAGTCAGGTAATTTTATTAATTTAATTTTGCCATTTAGCAGACGCTTTTAATCCAAAGCGATTTACAATTACGAATTACAGGGACATTCCCCCTGGAGTAACTGAGGGCTAAGTGCCTTACTCAAGGGCACACTAGTAGTGGTGTGGCTTCAGGCGGGATTTGAACTCACAACCTTCCGAACACAAGTCCAACTCACTATCCACTAGACCACCACTACCCCTACTACTACCACTACCTCAGGTGTGTTCTGTCCAGGGATTAAAGTTCTCCGTCGCTACGACGGATTTCCGTCAATTTTTTCCAAGTCGCGACGGATTTCCGTCAATTGGCTACATATGTCCAGTGTACTAGAACCACTCTACTACGGAGTGTTTGTCCGTGAATAACACCGGCTATGCCCCGGGGTAGAAACACAAGACTATGGCTGGATAAGGTCTACAGGTCTCCACGGTCATTTTAAGCCGTCAACCAGCCCGCTACGACCACGGGAAGTCATGTTAAAAGTGAAGTTACTTCTGTTAAACTGGCGCTAAGCTAACATCGCTAGTCGCTAACTCCCTCCTGGCCTTAAAGAGACAAGCGCCCTTTTCTCATCTCAATCTCAAAGAGCTTCATTAGCTCACCACATCTACACATTTGGTCCCACACACTCCAGATTTGAACCCAAGGTTCTACCCAGGGTTAGTTACCCCTGGTAGAAAGCCCTTTGCTCTCAGACCTTCAGAACCCATTGAAAGTAGTGGAGGTACTCCAGAAGTCCAAATGCATCTCTAACCCTAGGAAACCCTAGGAAGCCCTAACCCTAATGGCATGAAAATGCAACATGTTGTACTCCCTGTACCCCTGTACGTGTGAGAACATGTCTTTTTACACTAGGCACTTCACATCAAGCATTAGAGCTCCCTACAGGTTCCCGCTAGCTCGCGTGCAAGGCCTCCCAGGAATGGCCTAGGACTCTGAAAGTTGATTTGGTACAATGTAGGGATACAATCAAGGAGTGTGTAGAGTTTGGTGACTGTGACTCTTTCCATGCCCGTTCCCTGGGCCCAAACGTACGCCAGCAGCAGCCACCCACTTTAATGAAGGCTTTTCCGGCCTAGTGGTTAAAGGAAGGTTAAAGGACTTTAGCTCAGCAACCACAAGTGCCACAGACACGGTTCAGATATTTTACGAATCGGCTCGGCCCCACCGACAGGCCACACCCACTTTCATACAAGCCACTCCCCCTAATTGTCTAAGCCACACCCATTATCTGATTATTTGTATATCAGAGTCAACCCTTGCAATAAGTATCAATTTTATTTCATGAATTGAAAACAGCATTGATATCACATAAAAGCAAACTGGCAATAGAAAAGCTGTTCAAAAGAATCTTCTTCCCTTAAAACGCTAACGTTCTAAAATACAAACATATAGTGGAGGTTAAAATGAGAATATGACTTGGCTTGAACACATTTTCAGTCAGGAGATTTTTTTTTGCTTTAATCCCTGTCTGTCACAACATTTGTGCAGGCATAAGAGAGCTGTCAATATCTAGCATCGTTTCTAGTCTCCTGGCTGCAGTAGAGGCCTGGAACAGCATCTTCAGAGAACACCCCCAGCGTCAGTTGGGCTCGACGGGTCACAGACTTCAGGCAGTTATTGCAACGCAAAGGATTGTCGGCGCCAAATACTACTAAACATGAGTGCTTAATGGATGGGACATTTCACAAATCTGTGTTGGTGTCCCATCACTTTCGGGTCCCCTGAAACCATCTAAATCTCATCATCCACACCATTGCCACTTCTACTCTCGTTCACACCCTCCCGCTGGGCTTGGCAGGGAATATTCCGGATTCTCTAAAGGGCACACGAGAACGCTGGTACACGCCTACTGTGAGGGCAGAGTGCCTGGTCACACGCCAACGTCAACTGAGGTGACCCATACCAGACTAACTACTCCATCTACTCTCATACTGTCATCACACTTTCTCTCACAGCACAGAGACGCAGGGGGGGGGGGGGATGTTTCAGCCCAGTTTGACATGAATAATAATAATAACTTAATAAATTTCTATAGCGCCTTTCAAAAACCCAAGGACGCTTTACAATTCTAAAGGGGAATGGTCAGACAGACAAAACAGAAAACAAACAAAGCAAAACAGAAACAGTGACTAGGGGCCAAAGGCCTTGGTGAACAGGTAGGTTTTAAGGGCTGATTTGAAGGAGTCCAGGGGGTCATTCCACTAAAGGTGGATCAGTATAGCGGCGCTATAAATAAATGCGGCGCTCAGAGAACTCGAGATTGGAAATCAAGCCTCAGGTGATTCCTCGAACGAGGATCAGCCTTGTGTCATCAGTGTTCACAGAAGACAGGCTTACAAATCTTCGATATGGGCGCGTGCACGCAGACATAAAAAGCCCTGAAGTGTTGATCTGTCGAAATGAAGATACTCCACTCTGCAGGGGTACTACATTTGCGCAGCATTCCGAATTATTGATTTTTATGAAGACGGAAAAATAAGATGTAAAATAGTGCAATACTGCCGCAATTAACAAGGCGAGGGAAATGGTTTGGCAAGAAATTGCTGACCGATTAAATGCGTAGGTCATACTAGCCCCAGTTATTGTTATATGTTCATATTTTAATAAATGAATATTACTACTGTGGTGATATCCGCAGCAGGCTACAAAACGTCATATCGCCACAATGGCCTAGTGGTATTGACTGCTGCCATAGGATTTAATCGTCATTTTATATCAGTGGTTCGAATCCCTCTTCAGGCGCACTTTTTACTGCATTTCGTTGTCTGAATCTAATCTAAAATCTCATCTAAAAAAGTATTGTAGGCTATAAAATTATGGTGCAGGCTAATTTACAAGAACTGACACGATTACAATGGTGTTTGAAACCTTTGCATGAAATCTTCGGTTAAATGTAAAAAAAATAAAATATGAATGACTTAGTCAAGTCTCGAACTCGCAACCTTTGGAACTCCAGTCCGCAGCCTTAACCACTACGCCAGCCAGACTGCTGTGATGACAGCAATGCAAGTTGAGACAATAACTTTTTTTTTACACTCTTTTCTTTATTGATATATCGATTTATCTATCACACTTTCAAAATATCAAGTTATCTATCACACAATCAAACTATCTATCGATCGATCACACTTTCAAAATATCAAATTATCTATCTATCACACAGTCAAACTATCTAATCTATCTATCTCGTGTGAAGTGGGAACTAATATTTCCTAGGGAGGAACTATCGTTCGGGATGTAGTTTCCGCCTGTGAGCCTTTTTTGACGCGCGTCTCACTATAGCCTGTGTTTTAGCCTGGTCGCGACCAGGCTAGTTATATCTGACTCAGAAGGAGCTCAACCAAGCAGCGAATTATTTGAGCCAGGTTGATGGCACCGAACGCAAGCTAACATTTTCGAGGCTTAAAACTTTATCGAGGCTTAGAACTTTATCGAGCTTCGTGGAATAGGGCCCTGGGTGGGAGCGTTGCGGATCACTATGGGGAGGGAGTTCCAGAGGGTAGGTGCGGCCACGCTGAATAAGCACAAGTCAGCTGTGTGTGACAGAAGGGACAGGAGGAGTAAGGATGTTGGGTTGCAGTGGGATTGAGTACAGTAGCCTACAGTTAACATGAACAATATCATCAGTAGCCTACAGTTGTGATCATTAACAATGAGTGCAAACGTCGCTACGTCACATTTTCAGCAACAGCAGCTTTCTCTCGTTCTCACAATGTAACTGACAATAATGAAGTGTTTATTTTGTGTTGCGCTTTTTGAGGGAGCGTTTTGATGAAAAGTGTTGGATAAATTGTCACGCTTTTGTTAATTCACAGTTTTTACCTCAAAAGAGGTCGTCCATGTGAACCGTGTAGATCCCCGCCTTCTGAGAGACTAGTGTGCTATTAAAGGGGAGGTAAAAAAAAAGTGTGGGTAATACACATTTAGAGAGTAAATTGCATCAAAATGTGCTTACATAAGGCCTTTACACATTTTCCTGAGGGAGGACTTATAGACCTCACCCACTTTTTAATTTGAAATATTTTGGTTATCGAATCTCTGCCCCTTAATACTGCTGTACTCATTTGCACGTCACTATTTTGAGATTCCAAAACTAGAGATCTCTCAATGCCAACCAATTTGTCCAGCTACGACATCATCACCGCTCTTGAAATGCATCGCTCTTGCACCTGACTCGATTCTGTGAAAGTGAGATCCTGTCAGACGACAACGAAATTAATTAACTATTAAATCATCCTCAGCCTCCACTTGACTTCTTCCTCCTTCCCAGTCTGCTAAGATGTTGCAATAATCATTTAGCAGTCGTATTTGGCCCACTACTACTTGTTTGGTTTGGTCCCAAAATCCAAGGGGTAATTTACAATATTTATTTATTATTCTTTCCTGCAGGTAGTTAGTGTCTGGAGTATATGAATCACTGTTGTCTGCTTTCTGCTTTCTTTGGCCAGGCTCCCTGTCCGCTGAGAGACAGCTGGAAGTGGCCGCGATGGCAGACTGCGTCCCTTTCCTCTGTGTCGACGACCTCAGGGAGATCTTGACGGCCGTTCTGGACAGAGATGCCAAGACGGTGCAGGAGTGCCGGTCGCTTAAAGTCACCAACTATCTTCAGGTAATAAACACTAACGCTCGTACCTTAAAATATGGCCTTTTCAAAGCAGGTTAACGCATGTTGTTTTCAGAATTTAGAGCTTATAGTTAATAATAATAACAATCATTTTTAGACCTGTTCCTAAAACCCACACGGCGCACACTTTTTTTTTCTTCTTCTTCTCCTTTTGTGTTTTTCTTTTCCAGTAGAAGGTAGTAGGTAGGGGATATGAGCGGGAGGTGGATGAGGTGGAGACAAAGATTAGAAGGTCGTGAGCTTGAATGATAAGGTTCTATCTCCGTTTAGAATGATAAGGTTCTATCTCCGTTTAGAATTATAAGGTTCTATCTCCGTTTGTATTTTAAGGAATTACTAACAAAAAAATGTCAACATTTCAACATTTTTTAAATAACACCACACAGGCATTAATAAACACCTAATGGATCAGATTATGTAAAAAACGAAATTTTGACAAAATGGAGAACCTTATAATTCTAATGTCACGAGGTGACAAGATTCAGACGTGTTGCCGAGGTGTAGGCAGGATATGCAGAAGCCCCCACCACAATATTGTTGCCTTGATTCTTTCACATTTGGCACAGATGCATATTTTGACAACGTTCCTTTCTGCGTCACAGAAAGGAAAAGTAGTATAACGTACTAGTATAGGCCCATGCATGGTCCTGGTCAGAGGGTTAAAGGGGCACTTCACCACTTTTTAACCTCATATTCATCATCTCCAGCACCATGAGTGTCTAGATACAGTTCCCTCTATGTAAGTATTTGGACAGTGATGTATTTATTTTTTCTTCTTTTGGATTTCAAATCAAATAATTAATATGAGGTTAAAGTACAGATTGATGTTATTTGATGTTATTTGTATGAATATTGCTTTCACCATTTGAAACACTTTTTATTTGACATAGTCCCAACTATTTCAGAAGCACTCATGTTTAGTGTTTGGTGGCTTTTTCTTTGCATGCACCAGCAACTCAAGTCTAAAGTCATGTTCTCACATGAAAGTCCGAATTATGAACCGGAGCAAGTGGATGAGTTCGCAACATTGTTGTATAAATTATTTCTCTGATTTGCGTTCTCACAGCCCTTCATGTAAACGAAGTAACATACGCAATCGAAGCAACAGACGTGGTAGTTAATTGGTCAGAAAATTTTAAAATTGCCCGTTCGTCCCACTCTTATTCAGATCAACACGCATGCGCTGTTCGCGAAGCAAAGTGATGGATGCGTCGTTTCTAACCGGAGCGAAACCACCCTTTTCAAGCGGAGCATGCGTCGGTTGTTTGCTCCGGGAGCGACTTCGAATGTGCGTTCTCATCAGAAAACTCTGATTCCAAGTGAAGCAAATGTTCTAGTCAGAACTGACCAATCAACTACGTCTGTTACAAGCTGGCTGTTGAGTCATACTGTCCATACTGTACACTGCACCTGCAGAGTGTGGGAGGATTTTTTTCAGCGGGAATATAACAATATGTATCACATTTAAACTTCTGACCCATTTTAGCCTCCACTTTCACTGCCAGGTACCAGGAGCTGTGTGTGTGTGTGTGTGTAGGTGTGTAGGTGTGTGTGTGTGTGTGTGTGTGTGTGTGTGTGTGTGTGTATGTGTAGGGGGGGGGGGAGAAACTGCAGGGTCAGAATGACCCAACAACAGTCTCTGTGATATAAACATGCCGGTAGTTTTTTTTTGCAAACACATGCCATGAACCATTTTCATTTACATGTTTATTGCTAGTTACTATTTAAGGCAAGCAGAAGAAGTTTCATACAAACAAAATAAAAAATAAATATATATGTTACGGTACATGTGGGAATACGGTACATGTGGGAAAACTAGGGTTAGGTGCTAGGGTTAAGGTTAGGGTTAGGGGTAGGGTGAGGGTGAGGGTTAGGGTTAGGGTTAGACATGCCAGCATGTACCAAGTCACCTACCGTATTCCCACATGTACCGTAACATATATATTCTTTAAAGTATTTCTCCTAGATTTTCAAACTTTAAAACGGGTCAATTTGACCCTGAACGTAACAGGAGGGTTAAACACTACTGATAGGAGCTACAACATTTGGGGAGTAGTAGTAGTAGTGGTTCTCTCGAGTATGGAAAGAGACTATGTTTAGTTGGCTATAATGCATTGTTCTGGTGTGTCCTTCCGGAAGGGTGAAGCTGTTCGATTGGCCCGGCAGTTGCCTGTGACCTTCACCGAGGGCGAAGTGGAGGACACACTGTCACGTATGCAGCAGCAGCTTGAGGAGACCTGCCAGACATGTCCCCATGGTCGACCCTTTTTCCACCACCTTTCTGATGCTCCTGACATAGAGTAGAAGGCTAAGATCAGGTCCAATCCTGTGTAGCTTTGGAAATTGCACATGCAAAGTGAAATGAAATTGTGAAAAAAACGGCATAGCTTTGGAGTTCTACCATGGAGGTACAGAGCCGTTTGAAAACCACTTTGTAAGATGTGTCTACAAACTGCTAATAAACAGTATGAGTACTTTGTAAATACATTGCTTGATTTATTTCTGTCCACAGGCCCTGAAACTAAGGATGTTTAATTTTATTTAATTGAATGAATACATCAACAAAATATGTATTGTAAGATATAACAGTTTACAAACCTTATAAAAATGATACGGTTCGTAAATATTTTTTTTAGAGAGTATAGTGTGTGTGTGTGTGTGTGTGTGTGTGTACATACATACACACTCACAGAACAAATGATTAGGAACGCCTGTACACCTTCTCTTCAGGTGGTGTCATCGTGTGAGGAATGTTTTCTTGGCACATTTTGGGTCCTTTCATAATGCCAATCAATCATTGTATTGTTGCTGACCATGTGCATACACACACCCACACACACACACCCTCGGCCTTCAACGATGTTAAAACAATGTGCCCAGGAACAGTTTCATAGGCTTGGCGTTGTAGCCTACGGGTCGTGGCGTTGTAGCCGACGGATCGTGCCACATTCAAATACAATACACCCATCCAAATGCAATACATGTATAACACTAAATACAATGCAAAAATGAAATCAATACAGCCATAATTGTATTTCGTGATGTGTACATTACATTTCGACATCAGTGCATTGCATTCGAGTTTTGCCACGGTGTTAATTGTATTTCGACATGGGTTTTTGGCACGATGGGGGAGTGGCTGGAAGAGACTCATTTGCATTGTATTTCGACATCAGAGCAACGCATCTGACTATTTTGCCCTCCTGTCATGCCCCTGCCCCCTTTTGGGTAGTAGAAGTGTTAGGAGTTTGACCGGCGGTCAATACAAATTTGTGGTCTTTGCTAATTTAATGCGATGAAATAAGAAAACAGTATTGCTTTTTAGCTATTAGGAGCCCAAATCCGATGACCAGTCAGGCAAACAATTATGTACCGGTACTGTCGTTGCCGATCAATGATCAGCTTCGTTATATAGAAAACAATATCGAAAAAGGGGTTGATGAGCGTCCTTTCAGTCTGCCTTCATCCATGTGGATGAACTACCCGACTGAAAGGCGTGATGTGTTCATATCCTGACCTACAACTACCGTATTGAATGTCCAGGTAATGTAATTTTATAATAATTTTGCCATTTAGCAGACGCTTTTATCCAAAGCGACTTACAATTACGAATTACAAGGACATTCCCCCTGGAGTAACTGAGGGCTAAGTGCCTTACCCAAGGGCACACTAGTAGTGGTGTGGCTTCAGGCGGGATTTGAACTCACAACCTTCCGATCCCAAGTCCAACTCACTATCCACTAGACCACCACTACCCTCTGTATTTCTGACATCTATCACTTTTGCTGTCGTTAAGATACTTTATTTTCCTGTTTTGGTAGTCTGTCCAATATGACTAGCTAGCTACGATTTATCATCAAAATAATGAACAGCAAGCTATATCCTATGCTTTTTAAAGCAAAAAAGACAATTTTTTAACATAGGCGATGTGCTTTGTTAGCCGCTAGCTGTTAGCAGCGCTTGTAGCTGTGGTTGCGTTTAGAGTCACTTTTCTCCCATTCAGTGTTTGAGGTGTACCAACATTCAAATACGCCTGTGTCGTGTTAAATGTTTCTCCGATTTCAATATATGACACATCATTTGAAAGCTTACAATCTGTAGTTTAAGGACATGAAAAATTACTTCGGCTACTGGTTGTATGTCACATATTTGGTGTTTCATCAGTGAATAAATACTTAATCATTCTCTTAAAACGGCCTACGGTGGTGACCAACGACTAGCTTTATTTCCTGCTGAAGGCATGGACGCTAAAACCTCTTCTCCCAAAAAATTGTGAACCTCCAAAACTAATAATTGCTGAAATAAATGATAATAATTGTATCCTTCACTTTACGCACTGTGCAGCCCAATAATTGTTGGTCATCGAATCTGGAACCCTATTAGCCTACATGGGTCTGAAGACGAAAAATGCTTTGCCCCCACCACACACACACACACACAAACCTTCAGCAAAGTTAGGCACCCATGATTCTATGTAGCTACTACTCCCTAAAAATATCTCATCAATATTATTTTGAGATGTCAAAATCTATCCAGCCACATCGGACAAATACCTGATAGTCCTCTTCATCCGGCTGTCGGAACTGCAGAGGAATGACGCTGGGAGACTGGTGGTTTCCACAATCCAGACATGTTGTGTCTCCTCAGAGGAACATCTATCCTCCATCATTGTCAGTCCGCTGCCCCCTGAGAACAGCCCTGGACCTGGGCTGTCTGTACGCCACGTTTATGTCCTTGTGAACGATGATTGATACGGAGACATTTCGTAAACATGACGGTTTGTATAGGAAGGGGGAAAAAAGCGAACTGTCATTTCAGATATTTTATTTTAAATTCGAATCCTTGAATGGACTACCCCCCCCCCAAAAAAATCCCATCTCCGACTTCCCCGTGGCTTTACAATGTCATTAATCATGCAATGGTGTCACAGAGGTCAGTTTAGTTTTGGGATAGTAAGTACTGATTCTTCCCCTAAGTGAAAAAGCAAGCACTGTGTGGACGGGCCGGATAAATCATTCAGGACCGACGACAGGTAGCCTCCAACAGCTGGACGCCTGGCTCCCCGCTGCTGCAGGCTGGGACCTTTTATTACTTTTCATTGCTTTCTTAGTGAGTGAGACTTTCCTGAACAACCTTTCAGACGGCCTCAGATTCTCATCCTCTGATGGATATTTGAGTGACATGCAGGCACAGTATCTTGTAAGCAGTATGAGGATTGTGAGGTCCAGCTTTAAAAAATAAAATAAAAAATAAAATAATGTAATAATGCAATTAACTTGTCAATCAGTTGTTGGAATGTGGTATTTTTTGCTCTAGGCACAGGGTCGGCGGCCCTGGAGCAATTAGGGGTTAAGTACCTTGCTCAAGAGAACGTCGTTCAGAGCATGGTGCAAATGATTATCCTGCTCAAGGTGGCTGATGCTGGCCTGCCAACCTGCCTTGCCCCCCTTTAGCTATGTGTTCTGCTCTACAGATAGATACTGTCGATAGATAGATAGATACTATAGATAGATAGATAGATACTGTAGATAGAAGATAGATAGATAGATAGATACTATAGATAGATAGATAGATAGATAGATAGATAGATAGATAGATACTGTAGATATATAGATAGATAGATACTGTAGATAGATAGATACTGTAGAAGATAGATAGATAGATAGATAGATAGATACTGTAGAAGATAGATAGATAGATAGATAGGTACTTTGTTGTTCCCCAGGGGGAAAATAAGGCATTACATCAGCTCACACCACAAACAACAAGAAAATAAAGTGACAATTGAATAACAGTATAAAATACTAATAACAAAAATAAAAAATAGACATTAATAGACATCTGAAACAATAGTTACTGTGACAACAGTTCAGTTTGATGTAACATCCTGGTCACCCCGATCAAGCCAGCCAGAGGAGGAGATTCACAGTCTTATTGCTGCACATACTGTCCTATGCACTGGCGGACTCAGGGGGGGGGGGGGGGGGGGGGCAGAGGGGGCAACCGCCCCTCCTGGTGCCCCCACGGTTGAAAACGTCTTGCTTAAGTGCCCTTTTGAGTGGCAAAAATGCCCTTTTGAGTGACGAAAATGAGAAGACGTGCCCTATTGGTGCCCCTCCAATGGTCCGGTGGCGGACAGTGGCTGTTTGAAGGGCAGTGGCAAAAAGAAAAAAAGGGCACCTACTGCACAACATGGGACCCCATCAGTGCACATGGTCAAGTTTAGACCATTTGAAGGGCAGCCAATAGGACACATCCTCTAATTTTGCCACTCAAAATGGCACTTTAGTACAACGTTTTTCAACTGTGGGGGCACATGGTCAAGTTTAGACTATTGGAGGGGCACCAATAGGGCACGCCCTCTCATTTTCGCCACTCAAAGGGCCATTTTCACCACTCAAAAGGGCGACGTTAAGCGAGACGTTTTTCAACCGTGGGGGCACCAGGAGGGGCGGTCGCCCCCCCCCTGCCCCCCCCTGAGTCCGCCAGTGCCTAGGACAATAAAACGGACATGTGACTTCTAAGACAAAGGAATGCTAATTCATAAAAGCTACGGTAATTCTTGTCAATGGATTTCGGCATCACAATCAACAGGCAACGGTGTTGCACTGGGTCCAGTCGCAGCCGTGTGAACCATCCCTGCAGTCTGCACGTGTGTGACAGACCATCCCTGCAGTCTGCACGTGTGTGACAGACCATCCCTGCAGTCTGCACGTGTGTGACAGACCATCCCTGCAGTCTGCACGTGTGTGACAGACCATCCCTGCAGTCTGCACGTGTGTGACAGACCCAAAGGGACCAGTACATGGGCTGCAGACGTCAATCCTAACAAGGACCTCACCGACAGAGCGGTGACTGTGCTTGCCACCCGACACACATAGAGAGCCATGAAGCCAACGCTTCTCTCCGTCTGTGCTGATAGACTGGCTCTCATCTCAATTAGTATCCAATTGGATGCCCAGATAGGTGAACTGTTGAGCTGGCCATGGAGCACTCTTTGTCCAATTGACTGCGAGTCCCCAACTGAGTGAGCTGTTGCACTACTAGTGAGATTGCGTCTTGAGTCCGGAGATCGGGCCACAACCAGTAGGTCGTCAAGATATGCCGCGTTGGGCTGTTGCTGACGGACGTGTTGCCGTGGCAACGGTGGTGGAACGAGAGGAGGTTTCGTCTGAGGAGGGAGGTGCTTCGCCGTCTGCTTCCTAGCCTCCTCACGACTAGCAAGGCTCTCCATTGCCGTGTCAAGGCGAGGCCAAATAGACCTTTCTCTGACACAGGGGGGGGGGGGGGGCATTCAGCAGTGGCATCCTGTCCACTCCTGCCATGGTTGTTAGCGATAGCCACAGGTGCCATTGTTGGACAACGCTGTCCGCCATAATTCTACCACCACAAATCTCCGTCCCCTCGGCGAGATGCAGGACAGCCGGGTAGCACAAAAACCCCAAAACATTTTAGTCTAGCCGTGGTCAGCGATGAAAACTCGACTAAAATGTTTTGGGAGTTTTTGTGGACTGAGACTGCACTGGAATGTTTTCAGTTTTCATCAAATGGAACTGGACTGGAACTGAGAAGAAAAATGGAGGTGACTTGGTGTGACTAGAACTGGTGTGCATCTTCATCTAAACACCAAAGACTAAGTGACTAAAAAGCCTGACGAAATTAACACTGTTGCAGGGTAAAAGTGATGCATGGTATACGTATATTCAATTGTTAACTGACCTTTAAGAGTTTGTTTTGTTGTGCGTGTCTGTCAGAGAGAGTTCACACATCTGATTTAAACACCACATACCGAATATGGTCGAAAACTGAATTCCAAAATTCTGACTGAGCCTGTAAATGAACTGCACTTTATCCAAAGCCTTTATCCAAAGCGCTTCACAATGGCCTCTCATTCACCCATTCACACACACACACAATGTGTTTTTTTGCTGTTCAGACAGGCTTCATGATCATATCACTTTAGCGAGACTTTGACAACTACATCCCTTCTCATCACTATGAAACCTGTACCTAGTGAGGACGTTCCTTTTCGCCCTCAGAGGGGACCTGTCAAGGGAGCGAGAGCGTTTTGCCAGATGGGTGTTCTCCTCTTTCCTCTTACTCAGTGTCTCTCACCCGTCTGTCTTAAGCCTCCAGATGTTTCCAACAGCACCTGGTCCCTATTCCCCCTTGTTCATAGCCCCCCCCCCCCCCCTCCTAACCACGGATCCCAGATGTAGAGGGAATCCTGGGCCCAGCAGTAAACCTCCAACCTCCAATCCCATAACATGGTCTCCAGCCACCTATGGGCTCCCCCCCTCCTATGGGCTCCCCCTCCTGCACTCCCGTTTTCTCACTCTCACTTCCTCACCTGTCAAAAGCGGAATGTCGTTGGCGGCCGCAGTCCTCTGGAGTCTCTGTGTGACAGATGTAACGGTGCTCAGGCCAAACCTCCTGTTCATCTAGACTAACCTGGCACCGGGAGAACTTACCCTCACGCTCCGCAGAAGTGAGGTTAAGCAATTTAGATCGTTTTCTTGGGACGTGAATAACATGGTTGAGTCTTGATTGATTTGTTAGTATTAGTATAGTGTTCCTAATAATAAAGTCCTCTGTGAGGAGTGTGAATAATTCAAACCAAATTGTGTGAGTATATCAGTATTTGTGAGATATCATAATATGTGTATTTTGGTTATATGCAATTCATTCGTGAATTCATTTCCGAATAATGTGCTGTACAACCATGACAAAAGGTCACTGCCTGACTTCATGCATAGGTGTGCTTTTCAAATTAATTGAAGATTTGTTTTATAAATGAAATAAAGTGCATTACACACACACACACACACACACACACACACACACGCACACACACACACGCACACACACACGCACACACAGAAACACACACAGGTTTCAAGCCAGGGCCATCCACAGTCCAGCGCCCCTGGAGAATGTACAGCTGAAGTGAATGAATACACTGACATGAATGAATACACTGACCCTAATCCTAACCCTAACACTGACCCTAACCCTAACCCTAGTCCTAACACTGACCCTAACCCTAACCTAGTCCTAACACTGACCCTAACCATAACCCTATCCTAGCCCACCTATGAAATATTAGAAATGTGGGACCATTGGGCTGTGGGAACATAGGGATGACCCCAATGCTTTTGTAATGAATGGTAATGTTGTGTGGAATCAAAAATAATTGTATGCACACATGGCAATACAAAAATCATGAATCTTTAATAATTATTATTATTATTATTATTATTATTATTATTATTTAGCAATTTAAACATGTCAGCCCTGCATGTTTGTTTCCTGAGCTGACAAGCACACTGACAGATGACAGGTAGATAATGACAGGTAGTGTTAATGGGGGAGTGGTTGTCTTGAGGGAGTGGTTGCAGTGGAGTTAACCAGCTATTGTTCCCACCCATTACCTACCTGTGAAAAAAGCCTGTGAATACTTTGAGGGCGGATTTCTCAGCTTGGTATCAACATTCAAACATGCATGATTTCTTCAAGTTGTTTCAGATGTCAATGTATGAATGTAATGTAATTTGAAAGCTTATAATCTAGAACAAACTGAAAAATTACTTTGCCCTACTTGGGGACCTTTTCATCAGACCCTGTCACTTATATTATTGTTTAGTTATAACCCCGCCTCTGTGTTCTTTATTGAAGCTGTCTCTGTGCTCAAAGAAGCAATTGGATAATGTGGCATTTGAATCTGCTCTACCAATAAAATGTTGCATGTTTTACATTACATACTCAAGAGACACAGATAATCTACACTAAAGCTAAGCGACCAAGACTTGAAACAAGAAACAATGACCTGGTGAAGAGTGGATGGGAAGCTGAGGTTGTTTAAATACTGCCCGTAGATGAGATGATGAACCCCAGAAGTGAAGACCCAGCAGGTGGAGATGATGAGACTGATTGCTGGAGCCTGGGCCATGCCCATACACATACACCCACAGACAGACAGACAGACAGATACCGGCACAGGCTAGGTGGATGTGGAGAGGGCAGGGCATGACCAGTGTCACCTGACCCATCCTTTTTTAGAGGATAACTAGTGGTTTGCACCTTGTACTGAAGTGTCTGTTGGCTGGTGACGAAATTCAGTCTCTGACACCTTCATGCCAACCTCTTGGAGAGTGTTCCTGATCTGTGGGACGGTTGTTTTTGGGGTTTCTCTTAATTATGGTGAGCATCCTTCGGTCATCCACTGTGGAACTTCCTTCCTTGGCCTACCAGCCCCTTTGCGATTGCTCAGCTCACCAGTGCTTTCTTTTTCTTTTTAACGATGTTACAAACTGAGGAATGTCTGAGGCGCATCTTCAGAATCAGGTGGCCGGACAAAATCAGCAACAAGGAGCTGTGGCAGAGAGGGAGCCAGGAGCCAGGAGCCAGTAGAGAGCCAGATCCGGAGAAGGAAGTGGGTATGGATTGGCCTTTACACCTTACGTAAGCCAGCAGACACCACCACACGCCAGGCCCTGACTTGGAACCTCCAGGGGAAGCGGAAGAGGGGAAGGCCCAAAAACAGCTGGAGGCGACGGGACACGGAGGGGGAGCTGAAAAGACACGGTACCAGCTGGGGAGAGACGGAGAAGATAGCCCAAAGCCGTGCTGGAGGGAGAAGAGTCGTCAATGGCTTATGTTCCACTGGGGGTTAAGGGCCTAAGTAAGTAAGTAAGTACAAACTGTTGATTTTGGTAAAGTCTGATATTTTAGCCTCATAACGTCTTCCTTGACATTCGTTGACATTTCTTTGCCTCTCATGTTGACAGAGACCAGCACCATGCCTGCACACATGATGCGACGGAACACACCTGCCTACCCAGACACTTTCTAAACGGTGAACCCAATCTGAAACAAAACCCATTGAATTCATGCTGAGAATCTTTGCTTTGACCCCATAGTAATTGTTTTATTTCACTGTTATAGAGCTCAAATGAGACAACATTCCTCTTTCCAATACTTATGGAGGGCACTGAATATCCATTAATTTCAGAGACAGATCAGATGTTCTTCTAACTTCCTGAACAGCTAATAATTCCAAGAGTAAAAACAAAACACGGTGCAGCAGCTTTCAGTCACGCTGTGCTGCATGCTCCTGGAACAAACTCCCTGAAGAAAACCAAACAAGCCCAAACCCTTAAAATATTTAAATCTAAGCTAAAAACCTTCAGATTCAGATTCAGATTCAGATTCAGATAACGTTTATTGCCATTATGCATACACATATAGGAATTTGCTTCGACATTACAGTAAGTGCGTTTATACTTTTTTCACGTGTCAAAAAACAGGACAACACAGGACAGACAGCAGTGCATTGGATAGTGCAATGTAATGGATAGTGCAATGTAAAGTGCAGTGCAGAGTTTTTACAGTGAGTCCAGTGCATCAGTCCTGGGCAGACTTGGGGGCGGGGGGGAGGGGGAAGCCAGAGTCATTTATCAGCCTGGCGGCTGAGGGGAAGAAACTGAGCCTGTGGCGGGCCTTCAGTGCCTTAGGCAGCCGCAACCTTCTTCCAGAGGGAAGCAGGGTGAGGAGGCCGTGGCCGGGGTGGAAGGGGTCTGCCATGATCTTCCTTGCCCTCCTCAGAGCCCTTCATGTTTTGCACCAGTTATGATTAAACACAAACACTTCTATCAATGTCTTTTCTCCATTCTTATTAAATGTTTTATCTATTTACTTCTTATATTTGCTTTTATTCATTGTAATTTTAGTTTTCTTACTATGCTCCTCTTGCTGTATTTTTAAATAATGCATGTAAAGCACTTTGAATTACCCCTGTTGTATGAAATGTGCTTTACAAATAACCTTGCCATGCCTTCCATCGGTGTCACAGCAGCCGGAGCAGACGTGAGGAGAGCGGAATGTACCAAGTCTGTCTAGGGGAGGGCTGAGATAAATCATTGTCACAGAGTTTGGCAACAAAACAACTGCAGTTATTCTAATAGTATTACTATTTCCTTCACATTGCACTTTATGTGTTTTGGAGAATAAGATTGTAACTTTTACAATTTAATTGATCCCACAACGGAAAAAATAAGTATCTATGTGCAGTGCACTGGACATGTGGAATTCCCATTTGGCATAGAACAAGTAACTATACAAATAAATACATGTCAATCAATGTCAATATCAGACCTTCAATGCAAAAAAAAACAAACATTTTAAGTGACATGTGAGATTTTATAACCGAAAAATATATTTAATTGATCACCAGAAAAAACAATATCCTTTGCAGTGACAAGATTTTCCAACATACTCAGCTTTGACTCCTGTTATGGACCATACACACATCCCGCCTGGACTATTGTCCTGTTCGGGGTACCCACCAAAGCCCTGGACAGGCTCCAGTATGTTCGGGGTACCCACCAAAGCCCTGGACAGGCTCCAGTATGTGCAGAACTCAGCTGCCAGGGTTCTCACCCACACCAAGCCCTGGCAGCACATCACCCCCACCCTCACTCACCTCCACTGGCTTCCGGTCAAGTCCCGCATCACCTCCAAAATCCTCCTCCTCACCTACAAATCCCTACATGACTGTGCCCCCCAGTACCTAACTGATCTTCTCTGCCAACATACCCCATCCCGGAACCTGCGGTCTTCAGACATGGGTTTGCTTTCCACCCCCCAAACCAACCTACGAACCTTTGATGACAGAGCTTTCAGTGTGGCAGCCCCTCGCCCTTTGGAACTCTCTCCCCACAGTGATCTGCAAAGCCCCGACCCTGGACACCTTCAAATCAGCCCTCAAAACCCACCTGTTCTCCAAGGCCTTTGGCCCCTAGTTTAGTGTTGTCGCTGTCTCTGTGTTTTCTGTTTTGTCTGTCTGACAGTTTTTCTGTAAAATGTGTAAAGCGTCCTTGGGTTCCGTGAAAGGCGCTATATAAAACCAAGATATGATTACGCAATAACTGCCTGAAGTTGGCCATTTCTGCTCTGCCAGGCCTGTACAACAATCTTGTAGGTGTTGTTGTTTGTTTTGAGGATGCTTTGCCACCACAAGTCTCCTATTCAGCAAATGAAATGCATGTTTAATAGGATTTAAATCTGGAGATTGAATCGGCCAGTAGACAACCTTCCCCTTTTTTGGCCCTGGAACACTCTCTAGTTGCTATGGCAGCATGTTTTGGGTTCTTGTCCTGCTGCGTGATGAAGCTTCATCCAATGAGTTTTAAAGCATTTGCTTGTACTTGGGCTGACGAGATGTTTCTGTATAGAAGTCATTCTGCTACTGCCGTCGACAGTTACATGACGACAAATAATAATAATAATAATAATAATAATAATAATAATAATAATAACTTTATAGTTTGTAATTTGTATAGCACTTTTCCTGCAAACGTTGCAGCTCAAAGTGCTCCAATCATTATATAATCATCATTTAATTATTTAGTCATTTAAAGGCAATATTAAAAAGATGGGTTTTTAGTCTTGACTTGAACATAATGTGCTGAGGTTGCATCCCTAATGTAAACTGGCAGTGCATTCCACAATCTGGGTGCATAACATGAGAATGCAGCCTCACCAAATCTCTTCTTTTGTACATGTGGTACACAGAGAAAACCAGCGTCAGAAGACCTGAGAGCTCTATTGGGCTGATATGCTAGCAGAAGACCTGAGAGCTCTATCGGGCTGATATGTTAGCAAAAGGTCTTTCAGATATTCTGGTGCTGTGCCAGTGAGAGCTTTATAAGCAACTATACATGCCTAAGCCATAACAGCCCCTCCACCATATATCACAGATGTGATGGTGGTGTGTGTGTGTGTGTGTGTGTGTGTGTGTGTGTGTGTGTGTGTGTGTGTGTGACAGGGTATGCTGTGAATATTGGGCACTTTCTTCCCCCCCCACACTTTACTCTTGCCATCACTCTGGTACATTAATCTTTATGTTAATCATTGTGTCATCTGTCCACAAGACCTTCTCGCAGTTTGTGATTTCTGATCTCACTAGTGCTTTCTTTCCTTTTATTGATATAATAATAATAATAATAACTTTATTTGTATAGCGCTTTACGTCAAAGTGCTTTACAGTAGGTAAGCAACAATTTAAAACAATTAAAACTATTCCAATTAAAAACACACATAATTACACAACACAAATACACAGGCTATGACATATAGACAACAGAAAACAGGTGGGTCTTCAACTTGGTTTTGAACACTTCCACTGAGCACTGAGCCTGTCTGATGTCCAATGGAAGAAGGTTCCAGAGAGTTGGTGCACGGAAAGAAAACACCCGCTCACCGATTGTCTTCTTCCTGACTCAGTCAACAGACTGTGATCTTCCAAACGGTTTATTTTGGTAGGATGAACGTTGGGCTTTGGCTTCTGATAGATGTTTTCTGACATTTCAGCCTCATAACGGCTTCCCTGACTTGATGTCTCTTCGGTCCTCATATTGACAAACACCAATAGTATCAACACTCGATACTAGACGTTGAGAGCTATATTATGACTGCACAAATTATGTGACTGAACACAAGACCTGTCAAGCCAATTGTCCTATCACTTTTGGGGTACCCTGAAATAGGGGCACTATACATAAAAGGCGTTTTTGTTTAGTTCTGGTGTGTGTATTGTTTAGTTCTGGTGAGTGTATTGTTTAGTAGACCAACAACCTGCCTAGTAGTGAGTGTATTGTTTAGTTCTGGTGTGTGTATTGTTGAGTAGACCAACAAACTGTCCTGTAGCAAGATCCAAAGCTAAGTGTGCTGGAAAACCTTGTCCGTGCCTAGGATATAGTTTACTGGGGCTATTCTTTGTCAGCCAGAGAATTGTATGTGTCACGTAACGTAAGACATAATAGTTTTGCATTTAATAAGCCTTTTAAGGGGTGTGGATAGCAATAGGAAAGGGATCGTTTTCAAAAACAAGTTAACTCTCAAGGAAAATAAATCTCTAGGTTTCTCTCCCAGGCACCCTTCTGCCGGAGGCCCACCTAATCGTTATGGCAGCCGTCCAACGCACAGCAGGAAAGGAAGTCACTATCAGACAGTGTCCAGTTCGCCCTCTACTGGGCGGAAGTGAGGCCTCCATGAAGCCATTAAGCTGTCTGTACTATACAGAGTTCACATCCTCTCATTAGACTGCTCGCTTCCATCCCTGACTGGAAGCTGGAAAAGCAGATTGGGAGAAGTTGGCGTAAATGACGGCTAACAACACATTAGTTTGTATTGATGATTGGTAATTGGCTATTATGAATGTTTAGTTCGTTATACTTCTGCATACACCAGTTGAAACCATTTGACTGTTTGCAAAGTCCCATTCCAAATGCTCCACCCCCCCCCCCCCCCCTTTAAATTACTGTTGCTGTGTCCAACAAACATTTATCTCAAGGACGCTGTTTTCATTGAAAACCTACTGAGAGGACCCGGCAAAGTTATACCAATGTGTATTTATACTGCTTGATTCATTTTTAACAGATTAGCCTTGTTTAGATTAGCCTAGAATTAACCAGTTACTGTGGACTGTCATCTCAATCACTTCATGACAACCTGGCTAAAAGAAGCTTGTGTGGCTGACTTGGAGCTCTGAATGGGGCGGCTGTGGCGCAGGAGGTAGAGTCGCTGTCTAATGATCACAAGGTTGGCAGATCGGCGGTTCGAGCCCCGGCTGGCCACATGTCGAAGTGTCCTTGGGCAAGACACTGAACCCCAAATTGCTCCCAGTGAGCAGGCCAGCGCCTTGCATGGTAGCTTGCCGACATTGGTGTGTGAATGGGTGAATGAGAGGCCGTTGTAAAGTGCTTTGGATAAAGGCGCTATGTAAGTGCAGTCCATTTACCATTTAGAAGCTTGTAACATGGTTACAGACTTGGAGCCTGTGGCTCTGAACATACTGCCTGTCAGGAGTCCTCTCACCATCGCAGGCTAAAGACAACTTGATGCTAACGCTCTCAAACTTCATCTCGACATCAAAGCATTCCGAGTACAGGTGAGGGTTATATTGACAATATCAGGTAGCAAACATTTTAAAGATGCCATTAATGTTTGCTACCTATTAAGCATGACAGTTAATATGGCTAGCCACTCTATGGTCTGGATCTGATGTAGGATCAGATGTTATAATATCCCTTATGATGTAAACCTGTCCATGTTATAATATCCCTTATGATCTAAACCTGTCCATGTTATAATATCCCTTATGATCTAAACCTGTCCATGTTATAACATCCCTTATGATGTAAACCTGTCCATGTTATAATATCCCTTATGATGTAAACCTGTCCATGTTATAATATCCCTTATGATGTAAACCTGTCCATGTTATAATATCCTGGATCACCAGTCCTAAAAAGCACCAAAGTATCAACCATCAACACACACTGCATATCAGTGAGTTGGACTTGTGATCAGAAGGTCATGAGTTCAAATCCCACCTGGGAACACCCCCTTGAGTAAGGCACTCAGCCCTGAGTTACTCCAGGGAGACTGTCCCTGTAATCTCTAATAGTAAATCATGTCATGCAAATGTAGGTTCCTCCACAGAGACCTGCTCATTGTAATAGTAGGTGTAGGGTTATACTCTGGGTAGTACAACTCAATCAAATAAAACAATCATATGTTTACGTCCCACATCCCTCCCTTAGAGCCAGCACTACCAGGGCTCCCAGCGACAGCCCAGACTAGAAGTACATTGTGTTGTGGTACATTCATATATCTTATATGATTTGGGACCCTATGGATATGTTGGACACATAATATGTTTAGGGTTAGTTAGTTAGAATGTGTGTATCACGAGATAAACGTTATTTTATACAGTTAGTTGGTTAGTTCCGACCAAGTCATTTGATTGGATTTGATTGGACAAGAGGCATTCCATGAGTGCTGATATACAGTATAACAGCACTGGGACTTTTAACTATATGTATCACTCCGCCGCACAGATGTTCTACTAAATGACCGTTAATTAGACTACATGTTTGTGTTCACGTTACTAGGCAACAGTCCATTTGAAGTTCAGTTGCGGAACTATTTTTTGTTTATTTTTATGATTAAATAAACAAACAAATCATAATCTGTTGTCGCTTATTACCTGCGGCCTCGTACCTACGACCGAATCACAGCCGTGCTGATATTCAGTATAACAGCACTCCCTCTCGTGTGATGTTGCTTAAATATGAAGAGAATGACATGACTGAGGCTTGTGACCAAATGCTGATAAAAAGGAACGTTATAGGAATGTTAATCAATGTTAATTGAAGTTAACATTAATTCATGTTAAACTGTAGGGCTATGCTCTTTCATACTCAAGGCATTGAGATACCAACTACCATGTGCAATAATTGAACTTAACATAATATAAGCAAACACCTTTATTCGTTTAACAGGTATATAGAGTTGCTATTGTACAGTTGTCTTCCTAGTTTGTGGTCTTATACATTTACCAACAGTGGTTTAGAAAGGCTAATGGAAACAATGGCATATGTATACAATACAAATTAGCAAACATATAAAAATCAGTTTTTACAACTTTTGTAGCAACCAATTCTTTCTATTGGTTTGCCATAGTGCAAACTGTGTTGTTTGTTGACATTAGCGTGATTTTAACATTCATACTTTTTCCTAAATAGATTTCTCTGTCTCAAACATGTGTCGACTGCATTCTTTGTGCTTCCAGTTCAAGTCGTCCTGTCCAGTAATGTTGATTTACAATAGGAATAATTCAAGTGTGCAGGCAGTACAGGCAGTTGAATGGTGGTGAAGCTATGATGATTAGGAGCTGGATACGGATGTTCTGCAGGTGTGTGTGTATGGGCTGTATGGCACTGCAGGGAAGGCCCGGTCCCAGTCTTTTTCCGTGCCCTTTTTAAAAGTCCATGAGGATTCCTGCTTTCACTCTGAAACGTTGCTAATGTGATTTTCACACCGACTGTTAAGCATAAGCTGTAAGAAAGCAAGCAAAATAAAGTAGGTGTGTGTGTCTGTATGTGTGTGTGTGTGTGCGTGTGTGGGGGGTGGGGAGGGGGAGTTATTGCGAAACATTAATATGTCTGTCTGTGTATAACGTGTGTATTCTGTTTGTACGGTTGCATAAGTGGAGCGCAAAGTTTTGTAGGGAGAACGTGATAGATAACTCCGCCAAGTCCAACGTGAGCTGTCTTCCTCCAACTTCCTCTTTAGGCCTCTGTGGTGAGGACGTGACGTTAGGCCTCTGTGGTGAGGACGTGACTTTAGGCCTCTGTGGTGAGGACGTGACTTCAGGCCTCTGTGGTGAGGATGATGTGACTGGAGTAAAGAATCAAATAACAGACATGTCCGTTGTGACGAGTGCTGCTTTATTTTTTTTCTGTCACTATTATCCTGGCTCTATTGCACTGTTATGCAGAAATTCTCTGGATGTAATTCTGGATCTGGGTCTGTCATATTCATTCATAAGTCCAGGGTTGGAGACTGGGCCATCCCCCCCCCCTATCCCTCCCCTCCCCCCTATCCCTCCCCTCCTAGGGCTCCATGCTCACGAGCAGCCACACTGGTCCACCACCATGGAGGGGATTTTGCCGTAGATGATTTGCTCCTTGCGGTTGAAGTAGAGCATGTTGATGGGGGACATCTTGGTGGGCGTGCAGCAGGGGCCGGCGGTGCCCCGGGGGTTGGCCTTGTTGACCAGGTGTGTGTGGGGGTACTTCTGCAGGTGCATGTACTCACACTCCCCAGAGCAGTAGTTGGCCTTGTAGCGTTTGGGGGCAATAATCCAGTCCCATCCGAAATCCTCAAAGTCCACCGTGAGAGGGTAGCGGCAGCAGCGGGACTCCGGGGAGTTCTCGTCACAGTCCAGACCCGAGTCCCTCCTGGAGCGTTTGGGGCCCTCGGAGATCTTCACCTCCATGAATGGCAGCTAGAAGTGGTTGAGATGATGCAGAGTGAATGTGTGAGAATGTGCATGAGACAGTTAAAGAGTCAGTACGGTACAAGAGATTTGGAAAACAGAAATAACACATGTGACGTTAGAAGTTCTATCTCCATTTTTGGTCAAAATGTAGTTTTTTTTTTTTTACATAATCTGATCCATTAGGTGTTTATTAATGCCTGTGTGGTGTTATTTTTAAAATGTTGACATTCATAAAATACAAAGGTTCCATCTCACAAAACATAATGGAATGTAAAAACGTTGACGCTCAATATCTCTGAACTACCCTAGACGGAGATAGAACCTTATCATTCTAAGCTCACGAACTGTTGAACTCCCAATCTAACATTCCTGACCCCCTTACCAACTTTTGGCCGAACGTGGTATTGTGGACTGTCGGACACTTTAGGAGGCGGTTTCACAGACGAGGCTTAAATGTAAAAATCTCTGTTGAAGATGGAGATAGTCTAGAATTAGACTTAAACCGTGTCTGTTAAACCGGCGCGAGATAATTTAATGCTTGATTAAGTACAGCCCTTAATGTATTCTAATTGGCAGCTGCAGGGTGTGATGATACTAACAGAGGGTGTTGGCAATTACTCCGATTTGCACAGTTACAGTGAAGACGTTCTGGTATTTTGGGGGTTGTGTGAATAAGGTGAACTTTTATGTAATACTGCAATCGTTTGTGAAATGATTGATGGACAGGGGAAATGTGTAGCACAGGTGAACTGTAATCAAGATGTTCAACACTTCATTGACGTTCGCTAAACAAAAACACAGGGCGATTCTTCCAAATAACTACAGTATTTTCTTTTATAGTCAGCCAACAATGTGTATTTTGGAACAAGGATTGAGGATTGGAAATCAGTCTGACTAGAAACTTACAGTACGTTCTATTTGAAGTTACATTGTGGAACAGTTTGCCACAGGCGGTGTTCTTAAAATGGTCCCTTAAAAAAGTCTGAAATAGTGTCCAGAAGGTACCTTCATCCTATTTCGCCAAAGTGTGTTAGCCTAAAACTAAGGGTTGTATGGTTATAGATTAATTCCAAATATAAAGGTCCTTGTCTGAGACAACACAATTAGGGAATGATTCTGATACTACCCCCCAGCACTGCGTCTCCTGAGACACCTGCTTTTCCCCTTTACTGTGTTCCCTAAAGCCCAATGCACACGGCGTGCGATTTTGTCGCACTGCGAATTCGATTCCATTGTTTTGAATGAGACAATGCACACGGCGTGCGATGCGATTTTGTCGCATGACAACATTCGATTCTCCATTCACACCCACACACTTCGGTGGTGTGAATTGAGAATCGAATGTTGTCGTGCGACAAAATCGCACGCCGTGTGCATTGGCCTTAAGACTTCTACTGCCCCCCCTTGTACTGTTTCTCTGTCTCTCCAGTGTCTATATAAAAACTAAAAAACAACAGAAAAACACTTTATTTGTATTTATTTTTTCCTTCTATCACAGAGACTGCCAATGGCCCCGGGCCTGAGCTAGATTACTCTTCCTGCTGCAACTGGTGAAATGATGATTCACTTGCTTAGTCAAATGTATTGATTGTAAAAGTCACTTTGGAATAAGGCGTCTGTCTGCTAAATGCCCCCCAAAAATATAAATGTAAATGTGATGCGATCATCACACTGTAGGCCTAATCAACTCTGAACTCAACTCACCAGTCCCTCTTTTCCCGCTTCTTTAGAGGTAACGGCCAGGTCATTCCCTTTCAAGTCGTAGGCGTTTATCTCGGTCCCCCAGTTGGTCTCCGGCTGCCGCAGCCACACCGTCAACACTTGTTTCACGTCTATGCTTTGCCAGGAGCTGACTCCTGCATTCACATCGATCTTCAGAGAGCGGATCCGTATGTGTCTGTTCCCGTCAGTGACGGGCATCAGGCGGGAGATCTGGAGGAACACGGTGGTGTCGTGGTCGGCCGGCCGGAGGTGGACCCAGAGCTGGGCCCTCACCACGCGGCTGGCCTGGATCTTCGGACTGAAGGAGAAAAAGCAACACTTGGGTTTCCGATCTACTTGGACGATGGATTCAGCTGCAGAGAGAAAGAATGAATGAATGAATGAATGAAAGCTTTATTTCGAACATGTGAAAAAAGAAATAGTTATAACAACAAGAAAAAACAAGAAAAAACAAGAAAAAACTAAACAAAACAAAAAACACTATTTACTTAACATGTCCGAAAAGGAGTAGGAAGTAGCATATTTAAGCTTATTTAATCCTACTCCTTCTCCAATACTCAGAGATTAATAATTAATAATCTTCAGTTAAAATTATAGTTAGTTAGTTTACAGTTAAAAGAGAGTTTAGATAGAAATCTGCCGGAAATTGATTCTTTGGTAATTGCAATCAATGAATGTCGCCTAGGAGGAGTTCATAACTCCTGAACCATAATCAGATCAGTAGCCTATAATATAAACACATAAACACAACTCAAGATTGACAGTTTGTGGCAAGCGTTTCAGAATATATATATTTAAAAATATATTGTAGAAAATACTGAACAATTACAACATATTGAAATACCTATATAATATCTATATAGATAGGTGACAGGCTTACATAGTTGTACACAGTTCGGCATTGCTCAGAAATCTGTCGCAGAACTCATGCCTGGTCGTGCGTAATGACCCAACCGCTTGCTGCTTATATAGGCTACAAGTCGACAACTGTTGAATGTAAACTTGATACGATTTGATGTTTTTTGAGGTATATTATATTATTTGATCAACCTATTCCGAGTTTTAGGGGGTGCACTGCACGCAACACGGGGACACACGGGCGACCTGTCCTACGCGCTCCAACGACGCGCTCCTGGAGCTGAAGCCTTTCCATGGTTCAATTACGCATGGTGAAGCAATGAAACATATTGTAGGTCTCTACTGAGTGTATATACAACTATAACACTTACGTTCAGTGGCCATCGTCATGATAGTTTCTGTGACAGCATGTTCATCATCTTCCTCCATAGTATTGTCCTTATTGTCATCTCCAAGCACGTCGTATTGGTCCAGAAGTTGCTGCAGTGGCGGCGCCTTGGGCAGGAGCTGGTTGACCACGTCCCGGCTGATGTTGGGCGCCTGCTTGAGGCGCAGTTTGCTGAGGATCTGGGACTTGATGGCGTGTAATCTCATGTTCCTGATCTGCTGTCGGACCTCGCATGTCGAGCACTGTTCTCCGTCTTCCGTCACCGAGGAGGGCTGGACGTGCGTCGTCTGATCGCCAAGACCCAGTGGACCGAAAGCAACCATCCAACTCAGATAAATCAGGATCTGCGTCAGATGCATGGTCTATAGTGCGAGGATTGATTGATAAAAAAGGCTCCTTAAAGTATGATATAATAAGTATATACATATAACAGAATGACCTGTGTTTGAATTCAGGGTCCACACTGATAGCTGTCATACTTTAATTCCCTGCAGCCCTTTTTATACTGCAACTTCAGCCTCTTTTTTTTTGTGTGTCGTCAAATTCTATGATTGGTTGGGCTGGCAACAATGAATTAAACGGACAGACTTTTAACGGCATGTGTCTTTTCTTCAAACTTTAAAGAGGTATGGCAAGGGATAGGAGGAATATTTTGGAGACAACGACACAATCAATCAAAGACAAGACAGTTCTGCAAAATGGTCAAATTATAATTTCGAGTAATTGCATTAACAAGGCAAAGTCTGCCACTGTAGAAATGCCAGCCAGAGAGGTAAACTTGCATTCATAGGCTAGTTCGTCCGTTTTCATCCACACTACAGGAGTTAGTACCTTCATTTGGGTTATACATTCGCCTCTTCTCTGTCTCTTCCCTTGGTGTTTTCATTTACACGTTGTCAGGATGACTTGAATCACTTTCATATTCGGTTAATCAAGTGCCTTATTCTTTAATCAACATTCCATCAAAATTAAACAACAGCGATATTTTAAAAAAATAAAATCGTTTGAATAATCCAAATGATTTGCACATTGGATTAGCACATTGTGAATGAAGAAAACTTTAGGAGGTCTGCCACTACTTAATATGACGAGGACGCAAAGATCCATCGTTTGACAGTTATGAAATGAAGATAGTAGGCTACCACATAAGGAAACGTTTCTGCACGTGATATTCGTCTACTCATAGCCAATCATAAAACCCAATAGGCAATACACGAGACTATTTCTAATTTTCCAAATGCATAGGCGACGAAATTGACTGAAAAGCAAATCCAAACTACAATTGCATTCGAATACATGGACATAGGTGTCATACAGTATTGTAGTGTGAGGTTCTGTTTTAGTCCATGTTGTTCTGGCGCCACCTTGCGGTACACCAGTAATACTATTCGATGCATAGGTGAGCTTTTTAGTCAAGACACATTATTGTCCTTCTGAATGAATGAATGAATGAATGAATGAATGGTCTTTATTGTCATTGATATAGTACAGGTACCAAACAACGAAATTTGGGAGGGGGGGCTGCCCTGGTGCTAGGAAAAAAAACTAAAAAACAAGAAGGGAAAAGAGCTGGTTAATAAAGGCTATGTACACTATCCACTATACTATACTATACAAATAAAACACTGTGCTGTACTCTATGCTATGCTATACCTATTCTAACATTTCCTATTCTCTGAACCTTATGTACCCTAGGGTTGTCATATTGCACATAGTGTTCACCTTTGTTTTCATTTGAAGGTTGTCCGTCCTGCACAAGGCATATTGATGGTTATATTTAGTGTGGAAATTAATGGTGGAATAATTATTTAATCAGATAACGAATGATAGTGTTTTGATGCACTGCTTTTCAGACTTTTTTCTATTCTTAAGTTTTAAGAGCTGTAGTGCATTTTGCAAAAAAAAGTGGTGTTTTAGAAAAACATGTTTAGGGGAAAGTGTTAACTGTTTTGAAAAGTTGAATAGGTATAGCATAGCATGGTGCACTTCATATCTAAGCACTTAGAGGACCCTACCTCCTATGTCCGACTCCCATTTGTTGATTTCAGTTCTGCTTTTAACACGATACAGCCGCACCTTTTAATTGAGAAGTTAACATTTAGACATGTTCACTATGGGGTGTACTCACTTTTGTTGCCAGCTGTTTAGACATTAACAGCTGTGTACTGAGTAATTTTCAATGGACAATAAATCTATACTGTTATTCAAGCAGCACACTGACTACTTTAAGTTATATCAAAGTTTCATTAAGATAGTGTAATCCCCTGAAAGGATATGACAGAATATTAGCAAAAATCTAAAGGGTGTACTCACTTTTGAGATATACTGTATATGTATGTGCATTTGTGTATGTTATCTGTATATATTAAATGTTGTAATTGTTCCATCTTTGATACCTGTCTCCCCAGCTCAGTTATTTAGTCAGTGTCCACCATTTAAATCCAATTTAGTCTATATAGAGTGTTAGTGTTAAATTAGTGCCACTAAGGTTATAATAGTCCACGGGTGTGTATCCCCCCGATACAATGATACTGTTTGAAAAGTTTGTTACTGCAGCTGTCATTTTGGCTGTCTCCCTGTTTTCATTATCATGATGAAGGTTAGGGTTTGTGTTGTGTTTTGAAACAAATAAATATTAACTGAATTACCAGTGTCATTGCATTCTTAAATACAGTACGTATCAAGCAAATATAGAGAATTTAGTCTCCTGCGGGCCATTCTTTATACGTGTAGGTCAATGAGATTTGAGAGAACAGCGTCCAGCGATGTAGCTAAGTAGTCCACTTGTAGGATACCTGAATGGCATAGGGAGAAAGACTGCGGCATTAGAAAATATCTCATTTATTTTGTTAGAAAAAATGTGCACATGCACACCCACACAATATTTCGTAACCATCAATATAGGCTGATATTTCTTTTCATAAAGCTAGCACACAATTGCAGACTTTTAAAAACATTATGGTTTTGAAGACACCATGGGGAAAGCTTGCACTGTTTGATTATACATTTTAATGTACAAAAAAGGCAGTCTGAAAATCAAGTATACAGTAAACATTTAAAAACAATTTACAAATGGACAAAGTACAAAAAGAGCAACAGTCACTCAAACAATATGTATAGAAGGCAGCAACTGAAAACCTATGGTTCATGACTTGAACATTTTTACATTTATTGTCATTTTTAAATGCCTGTTACTGTAGGCTGAGAATTGTACAGAAAGTTATACAGAATGCTTTTTATACATTCTTTTTTGGCAGTCTCAGTTCAAATCTCATGTAAGTAGTTCAGAAAAAGCAGTTTCTGTTAAAGGTGGATGGAAAGATGGAATGGTGAACAAAATGATGTAGGAGATGATGGTGGGGGGGAAAAGTTTCATTTCACATACTGTACAAACTCTGGACCAGAGACATAGTTGGACATCTGCACAATCCTTGAGGATAGTATATTGATAAATACATTGGCTTTCAATTCATCATACATTCACTACTCTATGTGCTAGTTGGGTGTTGATACAAATACAGTACTTTTGCCCAGTGCCACTAAAAACACAGCCTGGCATACAGAAATAGCTCAGTTCATACAAAATATGTCCTTGATTTGAAATTGACCATAGCCCACATAATGTAAGGATGAGCCAGGCCGTCCACCACTTTGTATTTGGGCTGAATCGCTCCCTCAGTCTCATTGCAAGACCACTACCTCCATGTCCAGCAGCATTGTAAAGCCTCCTCATACTAATGGCACTGTCTGTCATTGTCAATATCCAAGTCACAGCGTTCAACTAAAGAGTCCCTGATGTCAATTTGAGGATGGAACTCTGACGCATTATTCTTTAAACAGTTGAGACACTCTGTTGAACACACCCAAGCCACTGAAGCTGTTATCATCAGTGTGCTGTTACAGCACTTTCCCCCTCAGTGGTGAAAACGGTCCACTTCAATGTGGTTTCCTGCTGGACCTGTACTCCCATGTGAAGGACTATGAGACTCAGTGTCCTTCCAGCATTACAGCCAGTTTACCAGTCAGCAGCTCCTGCAGTCTGGTCCATAGACCTCTCAGAGAGAAAGGCCTCCCTGCTCCTAGAAGTGCTGAAACTCCAACCAGAGAAGAAGAAACCAGTAAAGCCGAAGGGCTGGTCAGATGGAGAGAGTGAAGTCAGGAGTTTCCTTCAGTGTCTGCCCTACGTCTCACAGCTCAGGTCACGTGAGTGGGTTAATTAAATTAGTTCCTACTGAGTATGTCATGTCATGTGCGGCATTGAAAGTGTCTAACAACTTTGCAGCTATTTAGCCTTTGCATATGAATTAGACAGACCAGTCTCAGGAGTTGAATAATTTGTTTAACATTGTTTCACTGATTGTAGATCACACACCCATGGCACCACTGCTTCCATCTGGGATGATTGTAGATCAAACACCCATGGCACGGCCTCCATCTGGTATGGTTTTAATGTCCAGTGTTGGTTCATTTTCTTGTTCATACTGGTTTGACTTTTTTTGATTGATTGAAAACTTTATTAGAAGATTTGCAGAAGTAGGTACATGAAAGTACTCACTCTCATATCTTTCTCCCTCAGTTTCCTGGATTTCAACCACCTGTTCATATTGGTTTGAGTCACTCTCAAACCTTCTTTGTGCTGAACAACTCCACCCAGCCAACAGACACCGTCCGGGCCACGGCCACATGGCAGGCGAGGTCGCCCGTACGTGAACGCCTCCGTCCGTCGGCGAAACGACAAACCAGTAATACTATTCGATGCATAGGTGAGCTTTTTAGTCAAGACACATTATTGTCCTTCTGAATGAATGAATGAATGAATGAATGAATGAATGAATGAATGGTCTTTATTGTCATTGATATAGTACAGGTACCAAACAACGAAATTTGGGAGGGGGGGCTGCCCTGGTGCTAGGAAAAAAAACTAAAAAACAAGAAGGGAAAAGAGCTGGTTAATAAAGGCTATGTACACTATCCACTATACTATACTATACAAATAAAACACTGTGCTGTACTCTATGCTATGCTATACCTATTCTAACATTTCCTATTCTCTGAACCTTATGTACCCTAGGGTTGTCATATTGCACATAGTGTTCACCTTTGTTTTCATTTGAAGGTGGTCCGTCCTGCACAAGGCATATTGATGGTTATATTTAGTGTGGAAATTAATGGTGGAATAATTATTTAATCAGATGACGAATGATAGTGTTTTGATGCACTGCTTTTCAGACTTTTTTCTATTCTTAAGTTTTAAGAGCTGTAGTGCATTTTGCAAAAAAAAGTGGTGTTTTAGAAAAACATGTTTAGGGGAAAGTGTTAACTGTTTTGAAAAGTTGAATAGGTATAGCATAGCATGGTGCACTTCATATCTAAGCACTTAGAGGACCCTACCTCCTATGTCCGACTCCCATTTGTTGATTTCAGTTCTGCTTTTAACACGATACAGCCGCACCTTTTAATTGAGAAGTTAACATTTAGACATGTTCACTATGGGGTGTACTCACTTTTGTTGCCAGCTGTTTAGACATTAACAGCTGTGTACTGAGTAATTTTCAATGGACAATAAATCTATAGTTATTCAAGCAGCACACTGACTACTTTAAGTTATATCAAAGTTTCATTAAGATAGTGTAATCCCCTGAAAGGATATGACAGAATATTAGCAAAAATCTAAAGGGTGTACTCACTTTTGAGATATACTGTATATGTATGTGCATTTGTGTATGTTATCTGTATATATTAAATGTTGTAATTGTTCCATCTTTGATACCTGTCTCCCCAGCTCAGTTATTTAGTCAGTGTCCACCATTTAAATCCAATTTAGTCTATATAGAGTGTTAGTGTTAAATTAGTGCCACTAAGGTTATAATAGTCCACGGGTGTGTATCCCCCCGATACAATGATACTGTTTGAAAAGTTTGTTACTGCAGCTGTCATTTTGGCTGTCTCCCTGTTTTCATTATCATGATGAAGGTTAGGGTTTGTGTTGTGTTTTGAAACAAATAAATATTAACTGAATTACCAGTGTCATTGCATTCTTAAATACAGTACGTATCAAGCAAATATAGAGAATTGAGTCTCCTGCGGGCCATTCTTTATACGTGTAGGTCAATGAGATTTGAGAGAACAGCGACCAGCGATGTAGCTAAGTAGTCCACTTGTAGGATACCTGAATGGCATAGGGAGAAAGACTGCGGCATTAGAAAATATCTCGTTTATTTTGTTAGAAAAAATGTGCACATGCACACCCACACAATATTTCGTAACCATCAATATAGGCTGATATTTCTTTTCATAAAGCTAGCACACAATTGCAGACTTTTAAAAACATTATGGTTTTGAAGACACCATGGGGAGCTTGCACTGTTTGATTATACATTTTAATGTACAAAAAAGGCCGTCTGAAAATCAAGTATACAGTAAACATTTAAAAACAATTTACAAATGGACAAAGTACAAAAAGAGCAACAGTCACTCAAACAATATGTATAGAAGGCAGCAACTGAAAACCTATGGTTCATGACTTGAACATTTTTACATTTATTGTCATTTTTAAATGCCTGTTACTGTAGGCTGAGAATTGTACAGAAAGTTATACAGAATGCTTTTTATACATTCTTTTTTGGCAGTCTCAGTTCAAATCTCATGTAAGTAGTTCAGAAAAAGCAGTTTCTGTTAAAGGTGGATGGAAAGATGGAATGGTGAACAAAATGATGTAGGAGATGATGGTGGGGGGGAAAAGTTTCATTTCACATACTGTACAAACTCTGGACCAGAGACATAGTTGGACATCTGCACAATCCTTGAGGATAGTATATTGATAAATACATTGGCTTTCAATTCATCATACATTCACTACTCTATGTGCTAGTTGGGTGTTGATACAAATACAGTACTTTTGCCCAGTGCCACTAAAAACACAGCCTGGCATACAGAAATAGCTCAGTTCATACAAAATATGTCCTTGATTTGAAATTGACCATAGCCCACATAATGTAAGGATGAGCCAGGCCGTCCACCACTTTGTATTTGGGCTGAATCGCTCCCTCAGTCTCATTGCAAGACCACTACCTCCACGTCCAGCAGCATTGTAAAGCCTCCTCATACTAATGGCACTGTCTGTCATTGTCAATATCCAAGTCAAGGCGTTCAACTAAAGAGTCCCTGATGTCAATTTGAGGATGGAACTCTGACGCATTATTCTTTAAACAGTTGAGACACTCTGTTGAACACACCCAAGCCACTGAAGCTGTTATCATCAGTGTGCTGTTACAGCACTTTCCCCCTCCGTGGTGAAAACGGTCCACTTCAATGTGGTTTCCTGCTGGACCTGTACTCCCATGTGAAGGACTGTCTATGAGACTCAGTGTCCTTCCAGCATTACAGCCAGTTTACCAGTCAGCAGCTCCTGCAGTCTGGTCCATAGACCTCTCAGAGAGAAAGGCCTCCCTGCTCCTAGAAGTGCTGAAACTCCAACCAGAGAAGAAGAAACCAGTAAAGCCGAAGGGCTGGTCAGATGGAGAGAGTGAAGTCAGGAGTTTCCTTCAGTGTCTGCCCTACGTCTCACAGCTCAGGTCACGTGAGTGGGTTAATTAAATTAGTTCCTACTGAGTATGTCATGTCATGTGCGGCATTGAAAGTGTCTAACAACTTTGCAGCTATTTAGCCTTTGCATATGAATTAGACAGACCAGTCTCAGGAGTTGAATAATTTGTTTAACATTGTTTCACTGATTGTAGATCACACACCCATGGCACCACGGCTTCGATCTGGGATGATTGTAGATCACACACCCATGGCACGGCCTCCATCTGGTATGGTTTTAATGTCCAGTGTTGGTTCATTTTCTTGTTCATACTGGTTTGACTTTTTTTGATTGATTGAAAACTTTATTAGAAGATTTGCAGAAGTAGGTACATGAAAGTACTCACTCTCATATCTTTCTCCCTCAGTTTCCTGGATTTCAACCACCTGTTCATATTGGTTTGAGTCACTCTCAAACCTTCTTTGTGCTGAACAACTCCACCCAGCCAACAGACACCGTCCGGGCCACGGCCACATGGCAGGCGAGGTCGCCGGGGAGGTCGGTCGTACGTGAACGCCTCCGTCCGTCGGCGAAACGACAAACCACCGCTGGCGACCGTCAATAATCCCCAGCAATGTGCGGTGACGGTCCCTGCTGCCTAAAATGGATTCAACCTGAACCGGATCCGTGTCATGGTCAATCCCGAGCTACGTGTCAACAACACGAAGGGCTGCTTTGAATACCGAGACGAGGCGAATCTCTTGGTTCTGACCGAGACGCACGTGGCTCCACCAGGGAATCCCAGACTCGCTGCTGATCAACCTGGATGACTACAGACCGCACCGCTGCAGCTGGGAAAGGACACGGCGAGGGGGCTGTGTGTCTACGTGACGTGAGTGACCGGTGGAGCAGCCAATGGGCTGTGTGTGTACGTGAGTGACCGGTGGAGCAGCCAATGGGCTGTGTGTGTACGTGAGTGACCGGTGGAGCAGCCAATGGGCTGTGTGTGTACGTGAGTGACCGGTGGAGCAGCCAATGGACTGTGTGTGTACGTGAGTGACCGGTGGAGCAGCCAATGGGCTGTGTGTGTACGTGAGTGCCCGGTGGAGCAGCCAATGGGCTGTGTGTGTACGTGAGTGACCGGTGGAGCAGCCAATGGGCTGTGTGTGTACGTGAGTGCCCGGTGGAGCAGCCAATGGGCTGTGTGTATACGTGAGTGACCGGTGGAGCAGCCAATGGGCTGTGTCACACAACTGCTGACAATCCTAACAACTCCAACTCGGTCTGGAGCAGGACTGTGATTACTGGTCAAACACACCTCATCTACTTCTTCTATTTGCTTTTATTCATTGTAAAAAATAAAAATCTTACTATGCTGCTCTTGCTGTATTTTCAAATAATGTATGTAAAGCACTTTGAATTGCCCCTGCCTGTTGTATGAAATGTGCTATATAAATAAACTTGCCTTACCTTGCCACATGTTCCAGTAAGACTCATACCTCTTCGCAGAAGTTCAAGCCGTAACGCAAACGGACCAGTATTTGCAAATAGGGCTTAAGAGACTGCAAGACCACCTTAGACTGTGGTAAGAGACTGCAAGACCACCTTAGACTGTGGTAAGAGACTGCAAGACAAGACCACCTGAGACTGTGGTAAGAGACTGCAAGACAAGACCACCTGAGACTGTGGTAAGAGACTGCAAGACAAGACCACCTGAGACTGTGGTAAGAGACTGCAAGACAAGACCACCTGAGACTGTGGTAAGAGACTGCAAGACAAGACCACCTGAGACTGTGGTAAGAGACTGCAAGACAAGACCACCTGAGACTGCGGTAAGAGACTGCAAGACAAGACCACCTGAGACCGTGGTAGGCAGGGGCGGACTGGAATCAAAAAACAGCCCTGGCATTTGCGACACAACAGCCCTATTTCCAAACGCAACACGCAACACGGATTGTTAACATAAAAAGTCAGAGGACAGATGCCAAACTACCAACATGTTTGCTGTAATTATATGTATTATCAGTAGGCAGTCATCAGTCAATATCTCTTTCAATAGCCTTTTCACACCGAATGTACTTTTTTGTGCTATTTTCGGCCCAATACATGCGAATTTCGGTGCATTCCTACTTCCAACTACACTTGCTCCCTGCATCCAGTTGTTGCACATTAACTGCATCGCTCTCATCAAATTCCCCCATTCTGAAAATGAAAGCAGTGTAACGTTAACTGCTGTTATAAACGGAATGATGACATGAGGTGCGTGTCCACTGGCGATATAGAGCTGACTACGATAGTTATGGAGATATACTCCAGTTCGATGTCCGCGCCCGCCCTGGGGTGCTATAAAACGGGCGTCCTCCGTTCCCTCATTCTCCCAAACATACAATACAGCCGGGTTTGAACAAGTCGAAGTGGGCCAGCAGCCCGATGGGGCTCCGCTCCACTCATAGAACTGGAGTCTATCTCCATAACTATCCTTCCAAATCGTGGAGCTCCGCCCCATAGGGGAGCTCTGCTCCTATTGGTTTAGGGCCCTGGGCATACGCGCAGAACTGCGTGGATGGCCCGGCCGATATAAAATGTTTTGGGCCGCGGTATGCTGAAATAAGTTATTTTCAATGAAAATCACCAGAGACAAAATTACAAATATATATATATTTTTAATATAATACATTCTGAGCGGCCCAGAGTCTCGCGGCCCTCCTGGCATTTGCCAGGCTTGCCCGGTGGCCAGTCCGCCACTGGTGGTAGGTGTGTCGGGGTCATTGTCAGTGCTTACACTGCTGATGTCTGTAGGCCGACAGACAGCCACAGTTTAGAAAGGTCCACACGGGGGTGATATTGTCCTTGCAATGAAACGAGCCAGGGTGAATGCGCACAATTTACCTACAATAATAGTTTTTTTTTTTTACTGTCTATTGTCATTATTGTTTTACATGCCAGGATACAGCAGTGTCGAACAACAGGTGCAATAGCCTACCGTGTCAATCATTGAGCAACGACTCATGTGGGATATTATTTCTGGAATAATAATAATGGCAAATGGCTTCTCACTCAATGCATTCGTTGGTGGGCACTTAAGGATCCAAACTACCTCTCTTCCAAGTACTCGAATCGATTTGTGGTGGTGGAAAAGGATGTGTGGCGCTAAAAGGATGTGTGGTGGTCCAGCCGTGGGGAGGTAGAACCCAGTGGGGTAGTCTAGTGTTTTCTAGTGGGTATAATACTGTGATTTTCCCCTCCCAGTCTCATATCGTTCATTTCGGAACGCCATAAAAATAAATCTGCGCTCCCTGTCTAACTTTATATACATTACATGACATGTTATAAGGCTGATCTCATCTGTGCATGATAGATAGTGGTGCATTTGGACATATTTCATGTCGCATCTCCCCCATGTTGATGGTATATGACGCTATAGGGTGAATTTTATGAATGAAAGTGTGAAAGTTCTGTCACAAAACGCCGTTTAGTTACGTATCCTCACACGTGTTTAAGTGGGTATATGGAAATCCTTGTCCTTTCCTAGTGGGTCCTTTCCACTGGTATAACAGCCACGGCGCACCTTCCCATGCCCAGACCAGGCTGCTGCCATCCGACCCGGCGATGATGATGAAGGAGGACGGGATAACTGGGGTTTGGGTGATGAAGAGCTTCACACACCTTCTTCTTCTGGATTCAAAGCAGCATTTTGGGGGGAAACTTAGTATCGTTTAAGAGAAAACAACTGTGTTCACTCTGGATCATAGGCTGGATCGTAGGCTGGTCACGGAGGAAAGAAACGTTTGTGGATAATAATAAAAAAAAAAGACAACGACCCCGTGGATGTATGGATGAAAATCAAACCCGCATCTGGGGAAAGTAACGGAGCGCGTCTTCTGTTCGGGTGATGTTGACATGGTGGTCTGTCCATGGAGGAGGATGGTACGTATTCAACTCGAGCAAGTTCATGAAATGTATTTATTATTTATGTTATTATCATGTGTTTATATGTATATCTAGTCTATCGTTTCTTGTCGCTTAGGCTATAATCATATCGCTTTTATATATTCGTTTCTCCTCGCCTATCATTTCAACGCAGACTATTTCCATGTCGCTCATCAGAACGTTTTTCGTTGAGTTTTCCATGTTAAATGTGTTGATAAGGAGACTAATGTCCTTATTAAAGTAGCCAAACGTCCCCCTGTCCCAATGTCATCTAACATGCGTGTGTGTGTGGGGATGTCCTGGAGATACCCTGACACCTGGACTCATTGCTTACAGATGTTGTTTATTAATTTATGTTACAAATAACTTCCCTTACGCACGTTTATTACGCCCTACACTTATAATGATGGCAGATATTTATTCAGAATATTCAGAGTTACAGATTCAATTCAACAGCAGCCATGGGAAAACAATTATATTCCTATCATCCTCTTAAATGCAATGTAAGCATTTTACTGTAAAACATGATCCTCTTATGAGATGGAGCCCATACACCACATCAATGACATCTGTCTACCTGGAGTCAGACAGTCTTTTTTTTATAAACGTTCTGAGACACTTGGCAGCAAGAATAAGAAGAAAACAGCACCTAGATCACTGATGGAGGACAAAACGCACAGATCACTGTTGTCTTCTTCACTAACTTCAAGGTCACTCTTGTAGCCTGGAATCTTGGAATCGTCCTATGCAGTGTGAGTTAGTTAGATAAGCTATACATGCAGAAACAGGGTCACAGAAATATACTGTGAAAACAAATTGTTGGCCTTCCAATCCTTGCCTCTGCCATCTGGTATTTTCTAAGGCTGGCTCTGATGGGAAATAAATCACGGAAATCCTCTCTCTCTCTCTCTCTCTCTCTCTCTCTCTCTCTCTCTCTCTCTCTCTCTCTCTCTCTCTCTCTCTCTCTCTCTCGCTCTCTCTTTCTCCACAGCGCAAAGGAGGTATGAATGATGAGCTCGGGAGCGCGGCTGACCGTCTGGACTATTTCCACGCCGCTCGGTACAAACATCGACAGACATCAGCCTCCTAGGCGTGCGTCCCTAGCCCTCCTCCCCGCCAGCTAACCTCTCCCACTAGCACTACTCTGAAACCCCATGTTACATTATTTAGATATCATGGGATGCGTCAAATCCAAGAAAAGCAATCCGACCCACAATGCCAACTCGGTGGAGAAAGTGCCGGACGGCGGCAAGCCCAAGGCGGACGGCAAGCCGGTCCTGGTGCACTCAGAGACGGTCGGGTCGGCAGAGAAGGAGGAGGACCAGGACCCGGCCCGGGTTGACCCGGTGTTGCTGGCGTACGCCCAGCGTCTGTCCGAGGAGATCGTGGCTCGGGCGGTGCAGCAGTGGATGGAGGTGGACAGCCGCTACAGCGACATCCCCTACATCGAGTGTGACGCGCCGTGAGGGACCAGGAGAGTAGGAGGCCCGGACAGAAACAACAAACCCTGCGGTGGCTTTCCCCCCCTTCCCTGCTCCTCCTCCTCTCTCGCCGTGGTGAGACAGACGGACGTCCAGCGACTACCGGACGCACGGACGGCAGACAGTTCTGTTTTGCGATTCTGTAAGTCCATAAGACGTCCTAAAGACGTCACCTGGACGTCCTAGGAAGACATCATCTGGACGTCCTAGAAAGACGTCATCTGGACGTCCTAGAGAGACGTCATCTGAACCCACATTCTGGCTTCCCTGAGGACGTCTTTTGGACTCTTTGTTTACCGGGAGGGCGATTACACAACAAACATCTGCCTGCCTACCCAGAAATGACCGGAAAAGTTGCCGTTCTATCGTCCCTCGCCATTTTACGTCTATTGATTGATTGTCTGATTCATTCGGAGCGTCTTTGTGTCTTTAGTCTAGTCCAGTCTCCACAACCATTGACATTTCGACTTTCACTACTGAACAAACATGTTGGCCAATCTGGTGTCGTCATACTGTAACTGCATTGAGAGCATGTGCTCACTTCCATCAGGACACGTCCATCTGCGATGGTCCAAGCCGATAGAAGGACTAGGACTGGTCATGAGGTCAAATCCCACCTGGGAACACCACCACAAGTGTGCCCCCTTAAGTAAGGCACTCAGCCCTACGTAACTCCAGGGAAACTGTCAAACTGTAATCTCTAATTGTATGAATCTTTAGATAAAAGTGTAACTGCTAAATGGTTCAAATGTAAATGTTCTTCCTTCCAGTGTCAGTCTATACTTGAATTTCAGTTCCCATGTAGGAAGTGACTTAATAATAAACCCCTCAAGTGGCCAAGGCTTTCACTTGAGATGTGAACACACACACACACACGCACGCAGGCAGGCAGGCAGGCAGGCAGGCAGAGGCAGGCAGGCAGGCAGGCACCCACGCACACACACACACACACACACACACACACACACACACACACACACACACAGACAGGCAGGCAGGCACCCACGCACACACACACACAGACACACACACACACACACACACACACACACACACAGACAGACAGGCAGGCAGGCAGGCACCCACGCACACACACACACACACACACACACACACACAGACACACACACACACACACACACACACACACAGACAGACAGGCAGGCAGGCACACACACACACACACACAGACACACACACACACACACACACAGACAGACAGACAGGCAGGCAGGCACACACACACACACACACACAGACACACACACACAGACAGACAGGCAGGCAGGCACACACACACACACAGACACACACACACACACAGACAGACAGGCAGGCAGGCACACACACACACACACACACACACACACACACACAGACAGACAGGCAGGCAGGCACCCACGCACACACACACACACACACACACAGACACACACACACACACACACACACACACACACACACACACACACACACACAGACAGACAGGCAGGCAGGCAGGCACGCACACACACACACACACACACACACACACACACACACAGACACACACACACACACACACACACACACAGACACACACACACACACACACCTCCTCCCTCCCTTCACCCTTCTACCCAGACAGCGGTTCCTGGATCAGGGTAATGGCGTCTCCAGTGGGCCTGTGGTGGACTAGCAGAGAGGAGCTCCCTCCTCCACACATCCTGACCCTGCTGCCTAACGGACACTTTTTTTTTTCTTCTTTCCTAGCACCAGGGGAGCCACCCCTCCTAAATTTCGTTGTTTGGTACCTGTACTGTAGCAATGACAATAAAGACCATTCATTCATTCATTCATTCATTCATTCAACAAGGACCTCACGGTCACTTTGTGTAAACCGTCTCAGAGCATCGTTTCAGTTTCAGCACCTACATGGGAACTGGAATATGAACGTGCGTCTGTCTGTGTGTGTGTGTGTGTGTGTGTGTGTGTGTGCCTGCCTGCCTGTCTGTGTGTGTGTGTGTGTGTGTGTGTGTGTGTGTGTGCCTGCCTGCCTGTCTGTGTGTGTGTGTGTGTGTGTGTGTGTGTGTGCCTGCCTGCCTGTCTGTGTGTGTGTGTGTGTGTGTGTGTGTGTGTGTGTGTGTGTGTGTGTGTGCCTGCCTGCCTGTCTGTCTGTGTGTGTGTGTGTGTGCGTGTGTGTGTGTGTGCTCACATCTGAAGTGAAAGCCTTGGCCACTTGAGGGGTTTATTATTAAGTCACTTCCTACATGGAATCTGATCCATTAGATGTTTCTGTCCTCATGCCACTAGGAAGGAACCAGACACACGTTTATCCTTTTATCCTGGACACAGAATGGGTTTACAAAAAACCTTTTGTTGGAGCCAAAATTGTCTGGGCCCAAATAACCACGGTTCCCTGTCGTAGCATGAGGGTGGTTACCATGGTTCCCTGTCGTAGCATGAGGGTGGTTACCATGGTTTTAATATGCTATATTACAACAACAAAAAACTATCGCCATCTGACCAATATAGTATACAACAGCACACAAATGCAACTCTCATGACCTCTGACAGTAGTTAGGAGTAGGCCTCCGATGCACAGTCACCATGGAGAGCTGAATTATACTGAATAGGGGACCACAATTCGTGACGTTGGAATTATAAGGTTCTATCAAAATTTTGTTTTTTACATAATCTGATCCATTAGGTGTTTATTAATGCCTGTGTGGTGTTATTTTTTAAAACGTTGAAATGTTTTAGTTAGAAATTAATAAAATACAAAGGTTCCATCTCACAAAACATAATGGAATGTAAAAACTTTCACGCTCAATATCTCTGAACTACCCTAGACGGACATAGAACCTTATCATTCTAAGCTCACGAATGAACGTGTATACTTAAGCACAATGTGTTTTATGGGCTAGCTAGAACAACCTTGGTCATAAAAGGTTTTATGACAGAGGGGAAGGCAATATCAGTTTGGTCAGTTAAGGTGTGTCAGAACCTACCGTACCACAACTGATGTTCAGGGAGCAGAACAAGGCAATCAGGGAAACAGGAAACATCGTCAGTTTCATGAAAATCCATCATGGTAAATAAAAGAGTGTTATTGAAACAACTATTTCACTGGAAAAATAAAGAGGAACAAAAAAATGAGAAGATTTGGAAAGTTTCCAAACTCTCTCCAACTTGGTGGCAGACTGTCTTGTCTCCCATTCAGCAGTCATTAAACAGCAACCAAAGGGGCTTTGTCACAAGTTACATTGACCTCCACCCAACTGTCGTGCTACGTAAGGTGTTATTAGTATTGTAAACTGCGGATCAGAATAAAAGTTCTATCACAGCCATCATAGCGATCACTTGCGACAACTGTTTGGGAAAAACCCCAATTATGAGATGGATCATAAACATTTGACATGGTATATTACATGGTTTCACAATGTTTGCTTTTATGAGCTCTTAGCCAATAACTGAGGAAACATTGAAGGCACGTTGGATAGGTGGAGTAACCCCAGTGCACAACGAAAGATTAGCTCTGATTCACCTAAACCTCTTTCAACACAACACATGGCAACAGTTAAAAGTCTGCCTATTCTCTCTTATTCCTCCCCAGTTTCCTACTGCATTCATACATTTCTTTGCGGCAGAGGTCAGAAAAAGCTGCAATTGTCAAACGATGACACATTTTTACGATGTTAAATGCATAGAGCGTCTGACCTCGATTTGAAACATTTTACAAAGCTTTATCTAGCACTGCAGTCAGGAGGAGGACCGGCCATGTTATGACGAAGACACTTGGATTCGCGTTTTTCAACAGTTAAGTGGCAGTTGTTTTGGTTGCTACGGCAACGTGCTGTAAGCAGACCTGCTTTTGTCTTTGGCTAGCTCTCAAACAAACGGCTGAAACGTAAAAACTATTAATGTTTGGGCTTATATGTTGATATTTGATGTGACAGTAAGAGTTGCTCTACGTTTCCATGTAACAATTGGGACATATAGACATACAATTGTAACCGTGGGAGCAGTTTGCAAAATGTGTAAAAAAAACAGAGATCAGAGGTTTTAAACCCAGTAAACAAAGAGTCCAAAAGACGTCCTCAGGGAAGCCGGAACGTGGGTTCAGATGACGTCTTTCTAGGACGTCCAGGTGACGTCTTGTCCATAAGACGTCCTAAAGACGTCATCTGAACCCACGTTCCGGCTTCCCTGAGGACGTCTTTTGGACTCTTTGTTTACTGGGAACGGACTTTGAACCTGCGTCCAAATTCTCCACCCTTTTGTGACAGTGTCCACACCCCAACATCTACTAAAAGCATTAGTAGAAGCGACAATGGGATATTACACAAATGCTATGCAATGAAGGGTGGTGGTGATGTTTAATAAGTCGTAAGGTCAGCAGAGTGTTGGTTTGAACCCCGGCTGGCCACATGTTGAGGTGTCTTTGGGCAAGACACTTAACCCCCAATGGGCGGGCCGGGGCCTTGCGTGGTAGCGTGCCGCCATTGGTGTGTGTGGGTGAATTGAATGAAGGCATTGATAAGCATTTACCATTTATAATTGCTCCAGATAAATGATGATTAGGTGATAAAAGATCGGTTACAAGGAAGCAGCATGTCGACTGAATATCATCCATGTGTCTGATAGCCTTTTTTTTACCAAAGAGGTGATGACACAGTAGTATGTTAACAGTAGTAATCAAGTACTTCCATTCTAAATATGATGTCATTTGATAACATTGGCAAAAAAGGGTACATATCATCTTTTACAGTATCTATCATGAACAGCTGCCTTCCAGTCAACCCGTCATCAGTGTCATTGACTGAAGGGCGTTTATCAGTGAGCGTGGTATTACGGCTATTTCAACATTTCGTTTTGCGCATATTGAGTAAAATACTGTGGGCGAGGAAGGGGGCACGCACACATGCAATGACATTTTTACCAAGTCACTGACACTGAAGTCACTAAGTAAGTAAGTAACGTTTAATTTAAACGTTTTATTTATATAGCACAACATTTACAACGACAAGAGCCGCCCAAAGTGCTTAACAGATAAAAGATAAAGATAAAAACAAGATAAAAGAGATAAAAAACAGATTAAAGAAAACTGATCAAATAGAAAAATACACTAAAAGCAGCAAGGTGCAGTACAAATAAAAGTGCAAAGAGTGCAGTGTCGGGAAGGCAGGCTCACCTCAGGTCAAAGGCCAGGGAGAAAAGATGTGTTTTTACTAGTTTTTTAAAAGCCTCAATGCTCTCACTGACGCTGTGGGGATGCTAAAATTGTCTCCATATGATAAAATCCACCTGATGTTCTTTTACAACTTGAGTACTGGTGGTGTATATATATATTTCACCTGCCGCACTGTACAGCTTTGTAAATAAGTCAATGAAGGATAAAACACTGTGAATAATAAATAAATGCAAATAAATCTGTGTACTTCCACTGAATAAGTTTCCTTTTAATTAAACCTGCATGCAGACAGTTCTTCAGCGGTCAGCTCAGATCAAAACGATCATGTTTGTTAGATTCAGTTTACTTTCTCTCACATTTCTCGAAACCGATTACAATCCAGATCATATTTATTATACAGTTGGGGACGTGTGTATTCAACACATCAACACTGGATGTAGCTGCTACTGGGCGTCATCGACGTGACGGAGCTGGTCTGCAGAACTACAACCCAGCGCTGCCTATGAGGCCACTGCTACATGTTTAAACAACGTTGAGGCAGTTCCCAAAGCTCCTCTGCACTCCCCTGTCTAATGTCACTGTCACATTATATTAGCTGACAGACATGTCTCACTGTCACATTATATTAGCTGACAGACATGTCTCACTGTCACATTATATTAGCTGACAGACATGTCTCACTGTCACATTATATTAGCTGACAGACATGTCTCACTGTCACATTATATTAGCTGACAGACATGTCTCACTGTCACATTATATTAGCTGACAGACATGTCTAATGTCACTGTCACAATATATTAGCTGACAGACATGTCTCACTGTCACATTATATTAGCTGACAGACATGTCTCACTGTCACATTATATTAGCTGACAGACTTACCTCAGCAGATCAGTTAAACTAGCTTTGAAGAATCACATAGCTGACGCAACGAATTAGAAAGAACACAAGGAAAAGGTTGGCCCTTGCAGTATACCGAGTTACTTTTCCTTGGTGTTGTAGTTATTATGATAATAATAATAATAATAATAATAAGTAATATTAGGTAACAAGCAAAGTGTTGCCTGGCTGGCGCCATTTGAAAGGCAGATCATAACCCTAAACCATAACAGCTTATCTCTGACACCAAGAGAATGATGGAGCCTCCAGCCTTGTTGCAGTGTGTTAGTGGTGGTTTGTTGCAGTGTGTTTGTGGTGGTTTGTTGCAGTGTGTTTGTGGTGGTTTGTTGCAGTGTGTTTGTGGTGGTTTGTTGCAGTGTGTTTGTGGTGGTTTGTTGCAGTGTGTTTGTGGTGGTTTGTTGCAGTGTGTTTGTGGTGGTTTGTTGCAGTGTGTTTGTGGTGGTTTGTTGCAGTGTGTTTGTGGTGGTTTGTTTCAGTGTGTTAGTGGTGGTTTGTTGCAGTGTGTTTGTGGTGGTTTGTTGCAGTGTGTTTGTGGTGGTTTGTTTCAGTGTGTTTGTGGTGGTTTGTTGCAGTGTGTTTGTGGTGGTTTGTTGCAGTGTGTTAGTGGTGGTTTGTTTCAGTGTGTTAGTGGTGGTTTGTTGCAGTGTGTTAGTGGTGGTTTGTTGCAGTGTGTTTGTGGTGGTTTGTTTCAGTGTGTTAGTGGTGGTTTGTTGCAGTGTGTTAGTGGTGGTTTGTTGCAGTGTGTTAGTGGTGGTTTGTTGCAGTGTGTTAGTGGTGGTTTGTTGCAGTGTGTCTGTGGTGGTTTGTTTCAGTGTGTTAGTGGTGGTTTGTTGCAGTGTGTTTGTGGTGGTTTGTTTCAGTGTGTTAGTGGTGGTTTGTTGCAGTGTGTTAGTGGTGGTTTGTTGCAGTGTGTTTGTGGTGGTTTGTTGCAGTGTGTTAGTGGTGGTTTGTTGCAGTGTGTTAGTGGTGGTTTGTTGCAGTGTGTTTGTGGTGGTTTGTTTCAGTGTGTTTGTGGTGGTTTGTTGCAGTGTGTTTGTGGTGGTTTGTTGCAGTGTGTTTGTGGTGGTTTGTTGCAGTGTGTTTGTGGTGGTTTGTTGCAGTGTGTTTGTGGTGGTTTGTTGCAGTGTGTTTGTGGTGGTTTGTTGCAGTGTGTTTGCGGTGGTTTGTTGCAGTGTGTTTGTGGTGGTTTGTTGCAGTGTGTTTGTGGTGGTTTGTTGCAGTGTGTTAGTGGTGGTTTGTTGCAGTGTGTTTGTGGTGGTTTGTTTCAGTGTGTTTGTGGTGGTTTGTTGCAGTGTGTTTGTGGTGGTTTGTTTCAGTGTGTTTGTGGTGGTTTGTTGTAGTGTGTTTGTGGTGGTTTGTTTCAGTGTGTTTGTGGTGGTTTGTTGCAGTGTGTTTGTGGTGGTTTGTTGCAGTGTGTTTGTGGTGGTTTGTTGCAGTGTGTTTGTGGTGGTTTGTTGCAGTGTGTTTGTGGTGGTTTGTTGCAGTGTGTTTGTGGTGGTTTGTTGCAGTGTGTTTGTGGTGGTTTGTTGCAGTGTGTTTGTGGTGGTTTGTTTCAGTGTGTTAGTGGTGGTTTGTTGCAGTGTGTTTGTGGTGGTTTGTTGCAGTGTGTCTGTGGTGGTTTGTTGCAGTGTGTTTGTGGTGGTTTGTTGCAGTGTGTCTGTGGTGGTTTGTTGCAGTGTGTTTGTGGTGGTTTGTTTCAGTGTGTTAGTGGTGGTTTGTTGCAGTGTGTTTGTGGTGGTTTGTTGCAGTGTGTCTGTGGTGGTTTGTTGCAGTGTGTCTGTGGTGGTTTGTTGCAGTGTGTCTGTGGTGGTTTGTTGCAGTGTGTTTGTGGTGGTTTGTTTCCGTGTGTTAGTGGTGGTTTGTTGCAGTGTGTTTGTGGTGGTTTGTTGCAGTGTGTTTGTGGTGGTTTGTTGCAGTGTGTTTGTGGTGGTTTGTTGCAGTGTGTTAGTGGTGGTTTGTTGCAGTGTGTTAGTGGTGGTTTGTTGCAGTGTGTTTGTGGTGGTTTGTTTCCGTGTGTTTGTGGTGGTTTGTTGCAGTGTGTTAGTGGTGGTTTGTTGCAGTGTGTTAGTGGTGGTTTGTTGCAGTGTGTTAGTGGTGGTTTGTTGCAGTGTGTTAGTGGTGGTTTGTTGCAGTGTGTTTGTGGTGGTTTGTTGCAGTGTGTTTGTGGTGGTTTGTTGCAGTGTGTTTGTGGTGGTTTGTTGCAGTGTGTTTGTGGTGGTTTGTTGCAGTGTGTTTGTGGTGGTTTGTTTCAGTGTGTTAGTGGTGGTTTGTTGCAGTGTGTTTGCGGTGGTTTGTTGCAGTGTGTTTGTGGTGGTTTGTTGCAGTGTGTTTGTGGTAGTTTGTTTCAGTGTGTTTGTGGTGGTTTGTTGCAGTGTGTTTGTGGTGGTTTGTTGCAGTGTGTTAGTGGTGGTTTGTTGCAGTGTGTTTGTGGTGGTTTGTTGCAGTGTGTTTGTGGTGGTTTGTTGCAGTGTGTTAGTGGTGGTTTGTTGCAGTTTGTTTGTGGTGGTTTGTTGCAGTGTGTTTGTGGTGGTTTGTTGTAGTGTGTTTGTGGTGGTTTGTTGCAGTGTGTTTGTGGTGGTTTGTTGCAGTGTGTTTGCGGTGGTTTGTTGCAGTGTGTTTGTGGTGGTTTGTTGCAGTGTGTTAGTGGTGGTTTGTTGCAGTGTGTTAGTGGTGGTTTGTTGCAGTTTGTTTGTGGTGGTTTGTTGCAGTGTGTTTGTGGTGGTTTGTTGTAGTGTGTTTGTGGTGGTTTGTTGCAGTGTGTTAGTGGTGGTTTGTTGCAGTGTGTTTGTGGTGGTTTGTTGCAGTGTGTTTATGGTGGTTTGTTGCAGTGTGTTTGTGGTGGTTTGTTGCAGTGTGTTTGTGGTGGTTTGTTGCAGTGTGTTTGTGGTGGTTTGTTGCAGTGTGTTTGTGGTGGTTTGTTGCAGTGTGTTAGTGGTGGTTTGTTGCAGTGTGTTTGTGGTGGTTTGTTGCAGTGTGTTAGTGGTGGTTTGTTGCAGTGTGTTTGTGGTGGTTTGTTGCAGTGTGTTTGTGGTGGTTTGTTTCAGTGTGTTAGTGGTGGTTTGTTGCAGTGTGTTTGTGGTGGTTTGTTGCAGTGTGTTTGTGGTGGTTTGTTGCAGTGTGTTTGTGGTGGTTTGTTGCAGTGTGTTTGTGGTGGTTTGTTGCAGTGTGTTTGTGGTGGTTTGTTGCAGTGTGTTAGTGGTGGTTTGTTGCAGTGTGTTAGTGGTGGTTTGTTGCAGTGTGTTTGTGGTGGTTTGTTGCAGTGTGTTTGTGGTGGTTTGTTTCAGTGTGTTAGTGGTGGTTTGTTGCAGTGTGTTAGTGGTGGTTTGTTGCAGTGTGTTTGTGGTGGTTTGTTGCAGTGTGTTTGTGGTGGTTTGTTGCAGTGTGTTTGTGGTGGTTTGTTGCAGTGTGTTAGTGGTGGTTTGTTGCAGTGTGTTTGTGGTGGTTTGTTGCAGTGTGTTTGTGGTGGTTTGTTGCAGTGTGTTTGTGGTGGTTTGTTGCAGTGTGTTTGTGGTGGTTTGTTGCAGTGTGTTTGTGGTGGTTTGTTGCAGTGTGTTTGTGGTGGTTTGTTGCAGTGTGTTTGTGGTGGTTTGTTTCAGTGTGTTAGTGGTGGTTTGTTGCAGTGTGTTTGTGGTGGTTTGTTGCAGTGTGTTTGTGGTGGTTTGTTTCAGTGTGTTTGTGGTGGTTTGTTGCAGTGTGTTTGTGGTGGTTTGTTGCAGTGTGTTAGTGGTGGTTTGTTTCAGTGTGTTAGTGGTGGTTTGTTGCAGTGTGTTAGTGGTGGTTTGTTGCAGTGTGTTTGTGGTGGTTTGTTTCAGTGTGTTAGTGGTGGTTTGTTGCAGTGTGTTTGTGGTGGTTTGTTGCAGTGTGTTTGTGGTGGTTTGTTTCAGTGTGTTAGTGGTGGTTTGTTGCAGTGTGTTTGTGGTGGTTTGTTTCAGTGTGTTTGTGGTGGTTTGTTGTAGTGTGTTTGTGGTGGTTTGTTGCAGTGTGTTTGTGGTGGTTTGTTGCAGTGTGTTTGTGGTGGTTTGTTGCAGTGTGTTTGTGGTGGTTTGTTGCAGTGTGTTTGTGGTGGTTTGTTGCAGTGTGTTTGTGGTGGTTTGTTGCAGTGTGTTTGTGGTGGTTTGTTGCAGTGTGTTTGTGGTGGTTTGTTGCAGTGTGTTTGTGGTGGTTTGTTGCAGTGTGTTTGTGGTGGTTTGTTGCAGTGTGTTTGTGGTGGTTTGTTGTAGTGTGTTTGTGGTGGTTTGTTGCAGTGTGTTAGTGGTGGTTTGTTGCAGTGTGTTTGTGGTGGTTTGTTGCAGTGTGTTTGTGGTGGTTTGTTGCAGTGTGTTTGCGGTGGTTTGTTGCAGTGTGTTTGTGGTGGTTTGTTGCTTACTTCTCAATCTTTCCGGTGGGTCACTTAGCCACTCTGGGCCGACTCCTCTGGGAGTGTGCAAGTGCACTTCCAAATTGTGTACACAAACTGGGTCTGAGTGCTGCAAATGGGATATGATATAAGCAATGACCATTTTGTGCTGGGTACATTTCAATTGAGAAGGCCGGATGTTGTCAACCCGACGCTACCAAAATGATTAGCTCATGCACTAATAACTCACAACCATTTCATTTAACGCTAGTCTTCCCAAACGGAGGTTCATGGGTGCGTGTGACACTTATTGGGAAACCCAACCTCTTTCCCTGACTTTCCGTAAATGCCTTTTTTTCATTTTTCTGAGTGGGGCAGTCCCACTCATATTTTTCATTTTATTAGACAGATGTAGTGAAGACAGACAGGAAAGTAAGGAGAAGAATGGAGAGAGGGCATGTCAGCAGGGCATGGGCCGGATTCGAACCCATGCCGACATGGGCATATGTGCACTGTAGACCGCAGTGCTAGACCACTGGACGACGCCTTTTTTTTTTGTTGCTACAATTTCAAAATCACACAGAAAGAAATCTGGAAACATTTCCATGTTCTACCACAGCTTCCAGCCAACATCTCCATATCACATCCTGAGGCACGGTGAACACCTGCTCTAACGGTGGATTGAAACTGACCGTAGTTATGAATTGCTTTTTCATTTCCATAAGAGCGATATCAGCAACATACACAGACAGACAATTACTTATTATTGTTATTTACATGATCAAAGTGATTACATGTGGATGCAGTTTTCTCTCAGTGTCTTTAAACCTTGTTTTCAATGAGCATCCTACGATATCTCCTCCTGTGTGTGTAGGCTACAGTATGTGTGTGTGTGTGTGTGTGTAGGCTACAGTATGTGTGTGTATGTGTAGGCTACAGTATGTGTGTGTGTGTGTAGGATACAGTATGTGTGTGTATGTAGGCTACAGTGTGTGTGTGTGTATGTAGGCTACAGTGTGTGTGTGTGTGTGTGTGTGTATGTAGGCTACAGTATGTGTGTGTGTGTGTGTGTGTGTGTATGTAGGCTACAGTGTGTGTGTGTGTATGTAGGCTACAGTATGTGTGTGTGTATGTAGGCTACAGTATGTGTGTGTGTGTATGTAGGCTACAGTGTGTGTGTGTGTGTAGGCTACAGTATGTGTGTGTGTGTGTGTGTGTAGGCTACAGTATGTGTGTGTGTAGGCTACAGTATGTGTGTGTGTGTAGGCTACAGTATGTGTGTGTGTGTGTAGGCTACAGTATGTGTGTGTGTGTGTAGGCTACAGTATGTGTGTGTGTGTGTGTAGGCTACAGTATGTGTGTGTGTGTATGTAGGCTACAGTATGTGTGTGTGTGTGTGTAACCAGGGAGTAGCTGAAAAGGACTGTATAATTTAGGAAGGGGCTGGTTATCTAACTAATGGAGCTAAATAGGCAGTGTAGGAGGATACAGGCAGGGGGCGCCAGCAAACCGTTAGACTAGCAGTTACTATCGTTAGCATTAGCATGGGAACTAGCATTAGCATTAGCCTTGTAATTAGCATTAGCATTTAGCATTGGAACTAGCATTAGCATTAGCCTTGTACTTAGCATTAGCATACAAACAACTAACACACGGTAACGGTATCACTTATGAACAACACATTTATTATACATGACTGATGTATACATCCCCAAATATACATTCCCTCCCCGCCGGCCACACACACACTCAATCACTCACTCATAGTCTCTGGCCTGAACAGGCTTATAGTCCAGGGCGGTGGTGCGCGTTGAGGCCTGGTTGGATGGCATGTGCGTCGATGAAGTTAGCCGACGAAAAGGGGGGGGTGACGTAGCAACGCGGAGGGAAAGGGCCGTCTTCGTGGTCCACAACGAGGTGAAGGGCCCAGGTCCGGTGGTCCGCGTCGAAGCTCCGCTGGAGTCAGTGTTCGGTCGCAGTCCGCTCGTGGAGGCGACGATTATGTCCAGCTGGCGTCTCGCTTGGTCCAACGTTGAACAGCCGGCTGCTGGCAAGGCGGTCCAACGGGAACACAACTAAACGGGCTACAGTGGTACACTCAATAATCGCTTTCCTGGCGTCTTCAGCTGCTGCACGGTGTGCGTGTTGCTGAATCCGCCATCTTAGATTGGCTTCTCTTTACTCTCTCTCGTTCGGTCTCTCTCGTTCTGATTCTCATCACACACTGACTCGCGGACTACTTCCGTCTCTTATATATACACCACCGAACCTAACATCCGGGTCACGGACACACCCCGGATATACTACGTCATTAAACATATACATAAACAGTACAATAATAATACATACACCTTCATAAACGTACAGAGATAGTATGAAAATAACAAAGGAAATAACTGGGGCGAAATAGGGCTGGTTTGGGGAAACTAAACTGGCACTAAACTGTGGGCCTTCACAACAGCCGCCCCATGAAACCCTCGGTTTCAGTTAACTAAGAAGGCACACTGGCTATGCTGCTCTAGCAGCGTGAGGTAGGAAGGAATAGTGTCTTTCGTAATTGGAGGGAGCTCAATCAGGCGTGCCACAGGTCGGGTGTAAGTGCGACCACCAACGTCCACGATGGCCGTCCGCACCCTTCCATCCGGACCCGGCAGGACCTTGGTCACTCTGCCTGTCTGCCGGGCGGCGCGTGGAAGGGACTGGTCGATCACCAGTACCACGGCACCTTCGGACAAGTTGTCTCTCTCCCTCAGCAGAGTCTTCTGCTTCTCCTCCTTCTCCAGGGCGCGGATGTGCACCTCGAAGCAGATCAGAGCGTCTTCCTTGTCCATGTTCTGCAGCGCCTCGTACTCAGCGAAGGTGGGGTTGTCCAGCAGGTACTGCTGGGCCTCGGACCAGGTGGTGCGGTAGGTGACGTTGGCCATGTTGTCCAGAATGCTCTTCAGCGCCTCCCAGTTCCTCTTCCTGAGCTGCTTGGCTTGTTCCTTCTCCTTCTTAGCCTTGTAGGCCTTAAACGCTTGCTTCTTCTCACTCAGCTTGGGCAGGGCGCTGTAGCGTGGGTCGTTGATGATCATTCTCATGGCTTGCTCCCATGACTCGTTGGATGAAACACTCTTCTCCTTCAGAAGCTCTTTGAAGGCCTGCTTGGCCTCCTCTTTTGGGTTCCACTTGTACGTCTTCTTCGCCAACTCCGGCCTTTCCTCCTTGGAGGCGTCTACAATACTGGCTGAGACTTCCATGGCTGACGTGTACTCGACGGAGTTGACGGGTGCGTCAATGCTGACCTCGGCCACGTGAGGGTGCATGGCCACCTGCAGGTGTTCCTCGGCAACAGCGGTTGCCGCCATGGCACGGTAGCGCCACCACCGGGACTCCTTAGTCTGGGAGTTGTAGTAGTAAGGCTTTCCCGTGTCAGACTTATGCTCTGTCCACAGAGACTTCTTCTTTGGTTGGTCATCCTGTGGTGAACCATTTGTGGTACTAACTGTTCCAGGTGCACTGGCAGCAATAGATTCCACTCCAGGCGGTCCGGTTGGTTGGTTTGCTTCTTCGGTTCGGACATGGAGGGATGACGTAGCTCTCCCGTCTCTATCTCTCCCCTCGGTAGCGCCTTGGAGGGCCCACCCAAGCGCAGTCTTAACAGCCATCGGGCAGCCTCGTGGTCCTCTCAGCGGAGGACGGAGCGACACGATCAGGTCAGCGTTGTCCGAGCCGATGAGAAGGGTTGGCTCCGCTCCTTCTATCGGGTGTAGGTCTACTCGCCGTAGGTGGGGATATCTTGCGCGTAACCTCTCCAGGGGGTAGTCGTAGCGGGAGAGCGCTAGCTGGTCCGCGGTGAAGACATTCCGAAGTCGATATCTGTCCGACGGCCGCCCCGCCGGGGAGATAGAGAAGTGGATTCTCGCCCCGGTGACCTCTTTAAGGTCGCGACGTATCGTGCGCAGAGTCAGCTTCTCCGCAGTCCCTTGGAGCCCCAACTGGCGCGCTGCCCCCTGGAGAAGGATGGTCCGTTCCGACCCGTCGTCTAGAACGGCGTACGTGTCGTACACAGCGTTGTTGTGGTGCAGTCGGACCTTCACCACCTTCAGTAGGACCTTGGAGCCGCTGCTCCGGGCTGGGTCTAGGTAGTAGACAGGGGTTTCCTCTTCCGGTGCGCGACCGGACCTAGGGCTTCTGGTGCCCTCCGTGGACCTGGCGAGGGAGACCTCGTGTAGAATGTTGAGGTGGACCTCCTCACAGCGATTGCACTTTCTCCTCAAGGTGCAGTTCTTAGCCAGATGGTCGCGCCCACAGTTCCAGCACCTCTTGTTCTCCTCGAGCCACCCCTGCTTGGCCTCGGTACTCAGGTTGTTGAAGTCACTGCACTCATTGAACCAGTGCTCGCTGGTGCAGTACGGACATGGCGGTGGACCTCTCCGTCCCTTTTGAGGGGGTTGAGAGGAATCCTTTCCCTCAGGTCGGGTGGTCCTCTCTCTCCGAGGCTCCTCCTCCGTGTGCAGCACTCCTACTGGGCGTCCTCTGTTCGAGCTCGGCCCGTCCCAGCGGTCTCCCTTCTCCCTCTCCTTCTTCGGCTCAGCGTAACCCATGGCGTCTACGTTGGTGTCATGCACTTCCTCCAGTAGGAACTCCGCGAAGGCAGCCATGCTCAGACCCAACTTCCCGGGGTTACGAACGCGCTGCTGTCGCCGGAACCTCTCCTGCCGGAAGCGTGGGATCTTGCGGAGCAGCCGCTCTACGTTGGAGGTGCTGTTGATCTCGCTGGCGCCAGCTGGGCCCTGCGTCTTCAGCATTCCAACCAAGGTGTGCACGCGGAGCGCGAAGTCATCCAGCGCCCGGTCATCCTTGATGGGGGCCTGCTGTTCGAGGGCTTGCAGTTCAGCAAGGGCGTGGTTCCAGGGACGACCGTAGCGGGCATCCAAGTCGGCGAGCGCTCTGGTGTAAGGTGTCGGTGCGGAGGCATGGGCCAGTACCATGTTGTGGGCTCTGGGGTTCCTCACATGCTGAAGGAGAATCGCATATTTGTAGGACTCTGAGCAGGAGTCGTCCAAGAGCGTGTCTAGGCAGATGCGTAGCTCCACATACTGGCTCCTGTCCTCGTCCTTGAAGAAGGGGAACTTGGGTCCCTCCACCTGGGGGAACATCCTGTAGTGGATCATCGGGGCTGGAGTGACGGTCTGGGTGTCCGGCCTGCATGCATTTTGGTGCACTGGAGGACCTAGGGGTGTGCTACGCTCTTGGGGGATGGCTCCCCTCCCGGGCAGCGACGCTGGCTCCCTCTGGGCCGCGTAGCGGTCGGGTCCCTGGTCCTCTTCCTTCCAGGTGGTCAGCTGGGCCTGTAGTTGGACAGTCATGGCGGGGGTCATGGAGCCATCGGCGGGGGGTTCAGGAGATGGCACTCGAGAGGGCCGTGCGGATGATGCTCTGGAGCTACGGGCCGACGGAGTTCTGCTGATGCACACGTCGCGCATGGTCTGCATCATTTCCTCCATCTTCTCTGCGTGCAGTTGCTCTCTCGCCATCTGGAGGCGGTCGCGCTCCATCTGGAAGCGTTCACGTTCTAGCGCCTCCTGGCGCTGTCTCTCCGCCTGGAGGCGGTCGCGCTCCATCTGGAAGCGTTCACGTTCTAGCGCCTCCTGGCGCTGTCTCTCCGCCTCGCGTTCCGCCCCCTCCATCTGCCTCTCCGCCGCGCGTTCCGCCCCCTCCATCTGGAGGCGCTCGCGCTCGTACTGGATGCGTTCCCTCTCTAACGCCTCCTGGCGCTGTCTCTCCGCCGCACGTTCCGCTCCGTTCATCTGGAGGCGTTCACGTTCTAGCTGGAGTCGTTCCCGCTCTAACGCCATCTCGGCCTGTTGGCGCTCCCGCTCTAACGCCATCTCGGCCTGTTGGCGCATACATTCCGACAGCGCGGCACTACTCCCTCTGGAGTGCAGGCTATCCGCCCCAGAGGCAGAACTGCCCACAGAAACCCTGGACCGGGAGGAAGCCACTGAGCGGCAGGAGCGAGGTCTCGAGCGCGCCGTACTGGGAGGCAGATCGTTAAGGCTGAGGCCCTCACTCTTCCGCCCGCAGGCGCTGTCGGACCGGGCCTCTCCTTCCTGCTCTTCCGTTTCCACGGCAAAACCCTGCGGTTCTGCCATCTCATCCTCAGGCTGGTGCTCTTGGAGGGCTGTCTCAGTGCTAGCCACCCGCGCGCCGGCGGACACCTCGGCCTCTCCGACCACTGTATCCCGTGGAGTGCGCTCCTCGCTACCACTCAGTGAGCTTTCGAGCTCAAGCTCATACTCCTGTAACCTCGGAGGCAACCGCGGGACTCTCTGTGGTCGTGGCTCTGGCTCCGGGGGCGGAGAAGGGGGGGTAACTGTCTGGTCTGGTTGGCTGCGCTCAGCCATGCTATCACTACACTACCGATCCGGCTCGAAGGACCAATTGTAACCAGGGAGTAGCTGAAAAGGACTGTATAATTTAGGAAGGGGCTGGTTATCTAACTAATGGAGCTAAATAGGCAGTGTAGGAGGATACAGGCAGGGGGCGCCAGCAAACCGTTAGACTAGCAGTTACTATCGTTAGCATTAGCATGGGAACTAGCATTAGCATTAGCCTTGTAATTAGCATTAGCATTTAGCATTGGAACTAGCATTAGCATTAGCCTTGTACTTAGCATTAGCATACAAACAACTAACACACGGTAACGGTATCACTTATGAACAACACATTTATTATACATGACTGATGTATACATCCCCAAATATACATTCCCTCCCCGCCGGCCACACACACACTCAATCACTCACTCATAGTCTCTGGCCTGAACAGGCTTATAGTCCAGGGCGGTGGTGCGCGTTGAGGCCTGGTTGGATGGCATGTGCGTCGATGAAGTTAGCCGACGAAAAGGGGGGGGTGACGTAGCAACGCGGAGGGAAAGGGCCGTCTTCGTGGTCCACAACGAGGTGAAGGGCCCAGGTCCGGTGGTCCGCGTCGAAGCTCCGCTGGAGTCAGTGTTCGGTCGCAGTCCGCTCGTGGAGGCGACGATTATGTCCAGCTGGCGTCTCGCTTGGTCCAACGTTGAACAGCCGGCTGCTGGCAAGGCGGTCCAACGGGAACACAACTAAACGGGCTACAGTGGTACACTCAATAATCGCTTTCCTGGCGTCTTCAGCTGCTGCACGGTGTGCGTGTTGCTGAATCCGCCATCTTAGATTGGCTTCTCTTTACTCTCTCTCGTTCGGTCTCTCTCGTTCTGATTCTCATCACACACTGACTCGCGGACTACTTCCGTCTCTTATATATACACCACCGAACCTAACATCCGGGTCACGGACACACCCCGGATATACTACGTCATCAAACATATACATAAACAGTACAATAATAATACATACACCTTCATAAACGTACAGAGATAGTATGAAAATAACAAAGGAAATAACTGGGGCGAAATAGGGCTGGTTTGGGGAAACTAAACTGGCACTAAACTGTGGGCCTTCACAACAGTGTGTGTATGTAGGCTACAGTATGTGTGTGTGTGTATGTAGGCTACAGTATGTGTGTGTGTGTATGTAGGCTACAGTATGTGTGTATGTAGGCTACAGTATGTGTGTGTGTGTGTGTGTGTGTGTGTGTGTGTGTGTATGTAGGCTACAGTATGTGTGTATGTAGGCTACAGTGTGTGTGTGTGTGTATGTAGGGTACAGTATGTGTGTGTATGTATGTAGGCTACAGTGTATGTGTGTGTATGTAGGGTACAGTATGTGTGTGTGTATGTAGGCTACAGTGTGTGTGTGTATGTGTATGTGTGTATGTAGGCTACAGTATGTGTGTGTGTATGTAGGCTACAGTATTTGTGTGTGTGTATGTAGGGTACAGTATGTGTGTGTGTATGTAGGCTACAGTATGTGTGTGTGTGTATGTAGGCTACAGTATGTGTGTGTGTATGTAGGCTACAGTATGTGTGTGTATGTAGGAACCAGTATGTGTGTGTGTGTATGTGTGTGTATGTAGGCTACAGTATGTGTGTGTGTGTATGTAGGCTACAGTATGTGTGTATGTAGGCTACAGTATGTGTGTGTGTATGTAGGCTACAGTATGTGTGTGTGTATGTAGGCTACAGTATGTGTGTGTGTATGTAGGCTACAGTATGTGTGTGTGTATGTAGGCTACAGTGTGTGTGTGTATGTGTGTGTATGTAGGCTACAGTATGTGTGTGTGTATGTAGGCTACAGTGTGTGTGTGTGTGTATGTAGGCTACAGTATGTGTGTGTGTATGTAGGCTACAGTATGTGTGTGTGTGTATGTAGGCTAAAGTATGTGTGTGTGTGTGTATGTAGGCTACAGTATGTGTGTGTATGTAGGCTAAAGTATGTGTGTGTGTATGTAGGCTACAGTGTGTGTGTGTATGTAGGCTACAGTATGTGTGTGTGTGTACAGTATGTGGGTCTGCGTAAAGCCCAGTGATGTTGATAGCAACACCAAAAGTGGTGTCGATGCATGTGGATAACGGGTGACAAACAATTGACTCTTCTATGTGTGTGTGTGTGTCTGCTGTTTATGAAACGTACCTTACAGCGAGTCTCTCCAGCCCCCTAAGGCTTCGCTCCCTCATTCTGGTTAAACTCCCCGCCTCCAAGTGAAGCACTTCCTCCACGACTAAATATCGATGTACAATAAGAATATGTGATGCTGGTATATGTAATCATGGTCACAGTATGAATGAATGAATGGTCTTTATTGTCATTGATATAGTACAGGTACCAAACAACGAAATTTGGGAGGGGGGGCTCCCCTGGTGCTAGGAAAAAAAAACTAAAAACAAGAAGGGAAAAGAGCTGGTTTACATAAATAAAGGCTATGTACACTATCCACTATACTATACTATACAAATAAAACACTGTGCTGTACTCTATGCTATGCTATACCTATTCTAACATTTCCTATCTCTGAACCTTATGTACCCGAGGGTTGTCATATTGCACATAGTGTTATTGCACATTCATTTAAAGTGTCGCAGTTTGCAGGTTTGAAATGTTCACAGTTGTGTTTCAGTATTGCACTTGATTTCAATCTAGTAGCTGCCATCAAATTGTCTAGATTGTCCAGGGCCTAGAACCTAGGTCTTTGCTGTGTTCAGGGCCTGAATGGCCCTGGGGTAGAAGCTGAGCTTCAGTCTGTTTGTCCTTGCGAACATGGTCCTGAACCGCCTGTCCGAGGGCAGCCGAGCAAATTGTTCGTACCCAGGGTGGGATGGGTCTCTGGAGATCTTGGAGGCCTTCCTGAGGCAGCGTGTGTTGTACAGCTCTTCCAGAGAGGGGAGGGGGGCACTACAGTATTACTTTTTGTCTCTTTATTTAGTATCTTCCTCCACTTCAGCTGTTGTCATTCCAGCCCTTCCAGAACAGCAGTTAGTAAGTAAACTGCCCTCCCCCAATCACACACATGTACACACACACACACACACACACACACACACACAGACTTTCTCTCTCTCTCTCTCTTCCCAGCCTTACAAAGAGGGGATTTTGGAATGTGCAACGCCCCAGAGTCCCTCAATTTAATTTCTATATATATATTCTATATTATATAATTACAAAGCAAAGTTACAGTGTAACAACATAATGTTATTAGACAGTTATTACACAGGTTATAAGAGTAATGTTGTCAAGTGGTGTTTCCCAACCCTTTCCCAGCCCAAGTACAGGGCTTTTAAAGTGATGCTGGTATATGTAACCATGGTGACAGTACAGGGCTTTTAATGTGATGCTGGTATATGTAACCATGGTGACAGTACAGGGCTTTTAATGTGATGCTGGTATATGTAACCATGGTGACAGTACAGGGCTTTTAATGTGATGCTGCCACTGCCTCCGTGTGTTTTTCCCTCAGAGTGGCATTGCATAGTTACTAAATGGTGCAAACTATAATATTATTATACATATTATGTACACAAATACCTTTAACCTCATAAGTCACCTTTACCTAATGTCTGGTGTCCCACTTCAACAATGTAAACTGGACACTACAATTTGCCAAAGATTGAGATGTTTAATGTGCAGCATTTAAATGTAAAACGTTTTCTAAAATGCAGAAAATTTCACTTTTTTTTAATCAATCTGGTAAAAGTGTATCAGTCCTTATCGCGCAGAAAGGCATACGCAAGTCCATTTCCATTCACCTTCACAACACATTTGAAAGAATCTAATTGGTTCATGATCACATAAAATTAGTGCTGTTAATCTATTTATTTATATTTTTTCATACAAAAGTGTATATTTATTTCAGATACTGTAGTGGAAGATATCTTCATCTGCAGTGAAGTAGCCGCCATCTTCTTCACTTTGATTGGTCCAATGTCATGAATGTAACCAACGACTCATCATCATTACAACCCAGTATACAAATCACCTGTTTACAGTGTTATCTGCGTTTGCTATCTACGCAAGTCAGTATATATATATTTTTTAACGCATTAAGGTTTCCAGATTAAACGCGAGCGTTAACGCGTTAACATTGACAGCCCTACATAAAATAGGTAACATAAAATAGGTAACATAAAATAGGTCATATAAAATAGGTCACTTAAAATAGATTAGATTTGTGTTGTCGTAAAGAATATCATTGAATCCAAGTTTTTTATTTAAATAAAGGACTACGTGGTGAGATTATTTTCTCTGTTCCCACAATGCCAAAGCCCTGAATGGCATTCAGCGGGGTCGAGCTAACACAGGACGTTCAGAATGGAAAAAAGACAACAGGACAGACAGGTTGTCTCTGGCATGTTTCTATCTGGAACATCTACAACTTGCCATCCCTCTGCTGTTGCGAGTGTCAGAGTGGACTGAAGCACGTCGATGTCCCAACACTCTAGAATAGGTGATGTCCCAACACTCTAGAATAGGTGATGTCCCAACACTCTACAATAGGTGATGTCCCAACACTCTACAATAGGCTCCTTCCCTGGTCTCCTCTCCTTCATGGTCAGCGATACAGCATATCAGTGGCTTGTTTAAAGAGCTCCTACAGTAATGAAATCTATCTGAGGCCAGGAAGGAAAGGCTACGGTGAAGGAGGCTTGTTTAGGCGACTGGGAGGTTCTAGTAGGCCACTGGGGGGGGGGGGGGGGGAGGCTGCTGAGAACTGGTGCCATGTGTTTTTTTGGAGTGGTCCTCAGAGCTGAAGGTCCCTTTCCCCCAGGGAAGCAAAGCAGCTGTCCACACTCTCCTCGGACACCTCCTCCAGACTGGACGGACTCCACTTGGGGCTCTGGTCTTTGTCTATCAACACTGTTCAAAGAAAAAACAGAACAACAATCAATAACTATAACACTTAATGTCCACAGCAATTTGATTTGGAGGAGTTTGTTCCAACTAATAGGTAATAAACAGTATAATTGTGCAGAATTGTATGTATTTGTAAAAAGGTGACCCAGGTGTTTGAATTCTGTGGTAACCGCCTATCATCATGTTTGGTTTAAGGGGTTAGGTGGCTACAGCAGAATTTAGAGTACTCAGTGATTGTTACATCACTTTGTTGATGAGTCAAATATCTTACCAGCTCTCACACCCTCATAGAAGTCTTTGCCTCGCTGCAAAAACAAGGACAGAAACGCGTGACACACACACACACACACACACACACACACACACACACACACATATAAATATATATATACCAGCTTTAAATCAATTAGACCAGGAGAAGGGTCTCCATTGAGAGCTGGTCCTTGTCAAAACCGATTTAACGACTAAACAGCATTACCTTCTCACGAAAAGATACTGTGAATCAATACGAGAAAGTGTGATGAGAAAAGGTATTTAAGCGAAGGCGTTAGGGCCTCGGGCCTCTTGACACACACCATACAAGCCTGAGTGAGTCTGTACTCCATCACCAGCACCTCCTGCAGACTCATAGTAGCTCCCGCCTGCAGCTGCTTGAAGGTGATCTTCAACGACGTGGGAGACATCTGAGAAAGAGTCTGAGACATGGACACACACACAGTCATGTGAGAAAGGCTCTGAGACACGGACACACACACACAGTCATGTGAAGGACAAGGACACACACACACACAGTCATCTGAGACATGGACACACACAGTCATCTGAGAAAGAGTCTGAGACATGGACACTCACACACAGTCATCTGAGACATGGACACACACACACAGTCATCTGAGACATGGACACACACACACAGTCATCTGAGACATGGACACACACACACAGTCATCTGAGACATGGACACACACACACAGTCATCTGAGACATGGACACACACACACACAGTCATCTGAGACATGGACACACACACACACAGTCATCTGAGACATGGACACACACACACACAGTCATCTGAGACATGGACACACACACACAGTCATCTGAGACATGGACACACACACGCACACAGTCATCTGAGACATGGACACACACACACAGCCATCTGAGACATGGACACACACACACACAGTCATCTGAGACATGGACACACACACACAGTCATCTGAGACATGGACACACACACACAGTCACCTGAGACATGGACACACACACACAGTCATCTGAGACATGGACACACACACACACAGTCATCTGAGACATGGACACACACACACAGTCATCTGAGACATGGACACACACACACAGTCATCTGAGACATGGACACACACACACAGTCATCTGAGACATGGACACACACACACAGTCATCTGAGACATGGACACACACACAGTCATCTGAGACATGGACACACACACACAGTCATCTGAGACATGGACACACACACACAGTCATCTGAGACATGGACACACACACACAGTCATCTGAGACATGGACACACACACACACACAGTCATCTGAGACATGGACACACACACACACAGTCATCTGAGACATGGACACACACACACACAGTCATCTGAGACATGGACACACACACACAGTCATCTGAGACATGGACACACACACACACAGTCATCTGAGACATGGACACACACACACAGTCATCTGAGACAAGGACACACACACACAGTCATCTGAGACATGGACACACACACAGTCATGTGAAGGACAAGGGAGAAGGCCAGGAGTATCTTGGCAGGCAGCTCCCGTCCTTTATTCAGACAGTTTGAGCTCATGAGCTCTGGGAGGCGCTATAGAGTTCCCCTGGCAACTAGAAATACATTCAAGAAGTCCTTCAGTCCCGAGTTCCATTAGCATCCTTAATTCTGCAAAGTGACCAACAAGACGGAAGCCACAGACATGAACTGTTCTGATGCGTTTCTAATGTGCAGCCCTGCCCTGGAACATTGTACAGCTTTAGTAGCAACACACGTTTCCTTACATGCAAAAACTTCCTCTCTACACCAGTTGTTATGGAGGAGTGGAGTAATGTCAGTCAGGACGACTGGTGTGTTGGTGACGAGGTGGAGGAGGAGGAGGAGGAGGTGGAGGACGAGGAGGTGGAGGAGGAGGAGGTGGAGGAGGAGGAGGTGGAGGAGGAGGAGGAGGAGGAGGAGGAGGTGAAGGAGAAGATGTATGGAGAAAATATGAATAACGAGGAGACAAAGACACAGACGAGGAGCTGCCGAAAAGGGAGAGAAGAGAAAGAGTTAGAGGAGCGAAAGAGAAGAGACAGAATGAGGGAGGAGGAGGAGGAGGAGAGGAGGGAGTGTGAGGAGAGCTGGGAGACGGAGAGAGAAGAGTTGACGAGGGAGGAAGTGGGTGACGGAGAGACAGAGCTGGAGGAGAAGAGGAAGAGGATAGAGAAGCCGATGATGATCCAGAGGCAGAGAAAGAAGAGATATGCGATGGAGAGATTGGGACAGATGAATGTGGCGGGATGGCGAGACTGGAGCAGGAAGGAGAAATAAATCATGAAGGAGAAGCCGTGGGGGGAGGTAGAGGAAACAGTGGAGGGAACAAAACAACACAGTCTTCAGGAGAGAAGGAGTAACGACAAGACAAGAGATAAGGAAGAGAGGGAGGAGGGAGGAGGGAGAGGAAAGGAGGGACAGGAAAGTATATTGAATTGTTAATGGAACAACACACTGAGAGGGGAAGCAAGAGAAAGGAAAAAGAGAGCAATTACAGAGAAGACAGCAAGAAGAGATGCGGAGAAAAACTGAATTGGAGAAAATTAAAGATCTGGAAATGAATAGAGAGGAGGTGACGCACGCACGCACGCACGCACGCACACACACACACACACACACACACACACACGCACACACACACACACACACACACACACACACACACAAACCTAATCCACTAGGCACAGACCTACAATCAGATTAGCCTCCATATTAGCCCCCCTCCAGCCATAACCTCCACCGTCATGCAGACACAACAGATCTGATCCAGGATCTTGACGTCGTCTGCTCTTGAGCTGAACGTGCTAGGACGGCCTGACCTGGCCATGTTGCCAGTTGTTTTAAATGCTTTAAATAAATCCCTTGAACTTTGTTATGTTTTGATATGTTTTGATATGACAAATTTGAAGTGGTCAGTTTATGAAAATAATACCATAGAATACTAAATAAAATATTAAAATAATAGCCCTCTAGCGTTTGCCGCCATATTGTGACACCCCCCCCCCGCCCCCAAAGTCCAATCAAAAATGAATAAATATTAGCATCATAAAACAGCAATTTGGAGAAATGCAACACCAGCACACTTAAAAAAACTAACAATGTTAGTTGTAATGTACAGTTCTGCAGCCTACTGTTTGTTCTGCATCGGATATGTGTGAAATTGCTGCTGTTCCGTAGTAGTCTGTTTGTATTCTCTGATGTTGTCTGAGTTTGTTTAACACTCAGAAACAGCATTTTTATTCACATTCACATGGCTTTTCTGCTCTCTGGTAAACGAATGATAATGATATTCCAACTGCCCAGTTAAATCCAATCTATTATTTGGCATTCAGTGACATGCTTTTTAAATTATATAACACAGAATATTAGTCAACATTAATATTTAGGGAAGAAAATAAGCCTACTTTTTTTGATGGGGGGGGGGGGGGGGGGGGCGGTAAGAGGCCTGGATAATGGACAGGGGGGCGCTGGCCCAAAAAAGGTTGAGAACCACTGGTCTAGAGTCTCGTCCCCCAAGCCAGAAATCTCACATGATAGATAGATAGATAGATAGACTTTATTTGTCATTGCTACAGTACAGGTACCAAACAACGAAATTTAGGAGGGGAGGCTCCCCTGATCAGGGTAGTAGTACCCTGACTGACCTGTAAGAGGCAGCTATTTGTGACAGTGCAAATAAAGTGCCGAAGAACGAAAAGAAGAAGACGCGTCAGTCAGCTCGCTTCTTGATTGGCTACATTCCATTCCATGTCACAGTTGGACTCAGGAGTTCCGTTTTGCCCACACAAGAGGACTTTTGATCGTAAATATTGAACACGTTTAATATTTATGATCGTCTGCCCCGACCATTTTCCGAGCAGATTGTTGGGAGAAATTAACTCTTCACACACCTCACACCACAGGATAATCTTGTAGGATAATCTTTAGAGCCATCCGATAATCGGGCGTTTGCTGTCCTTAACCCTAACCCGGAAGGGGGGAAATCGGGCCATAATCGGACAGATTATCTTTATGTGTGTACCAGGCTTGACTGTAGGGAGAGATTCTTTGTCCTCCTCATCCTTCTCTTTGAAGACGAGCAGGTACATATTCATGATTTACAGAACCAGTGTACTCCTTCCAACAGCACACACACAGGATTCTGGCGTGTTCACAGTCAGTCACAAAACCAAACAAAGCCCATCTCATTAGCAACACCATCTGTGCCCAATGATGAATAGACAGACAGTCTATGAATGGTGATCTATTTTTAATGTAGTGAGTCGGTTAACCAGACGATACCTGTTCATCTGTTCTTATGGCAACAGGCACAGTAATTATGCCCAATGTATCCATAGCCTAACATGAAAGTCCAGCACTTCAATTGATCTATCTCTGACAGGAATTCACTTTCACAGCTTTCAAGGCAAAAGCACTGCCTGCCTGGCATTGCACTTCAGATGAGGTTTCTTATCATTGCCCAACAGGGGACTTTGCTCAGCCACTGTAAAATATGTGCAGTAGTAAATTAATAGAATCAGTGCATGAAATTACACACCCGCCAAATGTGGTTACATTTTGGAATCTGTCAGTCTGAACAGTCGTGTTGGCAGGTAGCCAACAAGGGTTAGAGAATAATTTTTAACACTAGGACAGCCGCACCATGTTCACCTACACTTAGGGTGTGTTCTCACTAGAACATTTGCTTCACTTGAAACGGAGTTTAGGATAAAGTTCGCTTTGCTCTGCGTCGTTTGGAGAGGTGAGAACGCACATTCGAAGTAACTCCCGGAGCAAACACCCGTCGGATGCTCCGCTTGAAAAGGGTGGTTTCGCTCCGGTTAGAAACGACGCATCCATCACTTTGCTTCTCTTCGCTTTTGGTGAGAACGCTGCTCGAGGCAGTCCATAGGAAAACAACAGCGCATGCGTGTTGATCTGGATAAGAGCGGGACAACGGGGCAATTCTAAATTTTTCTGAGAATGGGAAGCTGCTACTGACACACAAAGATCACTAGATGGCGCATTCTATTCAAATCGCCTACCTCCAATTTGACAGTATTTGTCCTAAAACTAGTAATATATTCACTTGTACTCACTCATTAAATCTTTTGTTTCTGGGGATGACTTGTGAGAGACTTTTTTTTATTTTTATGTTTAATATATATTAAATAATAATATTATTATATATATTATTTTATTATGGAATATTTGTATATCTTCATGTGATGGCATTGGTTCTGAACCCACCTTGGCCTAACTATGGGTTCTGAACCCACCTTGGCCTAACTATGGGTTATGAACACACCTTGGCATGCTTCTGAGTGAAGGCCGAGCCGTCCTTGCGGAGGTTCTCCAGAATGCCCTCCACGCTGCCGGAGCTGAACAGCCTGAAGGCGTCAGGACAGAGACAAGGCACGTCAGCGTACAGTACAGGTACACTCAACACACATTGTGATGTTAGAATTATAAGGTTCTATCTCCATTTTGGTCAATTTTTTTTTTTTTACATAATCTGATCCGTTAGGTGTTTATTAATGCCTGTGTGGTGTTATTATTAAAATTTCGACATTGTTTTTGTTAGTAATTCATCAAATACAAAGGTTCCATCTCACAAAACATAATGGAATGTAAAAACTTTGACGCTCAATATCTCTGAACTACCCTAGACGGAGATAGAACCTTATCATTCTAAACTCACGACATATAGACACACAATCATGGAATCGGCACCATTGATTATGATTTTCATCATCAACACCTACATAATAAACCCTAACCCAAATAAATTATTCATTGAGAAAACATCCAAAGGTCAACGCATTTCCTGTAAAAAGAAATGCAATACTGTTTTATAACAACGGCTGTGATGATGAGAACAGAAATGTAAAAACCCACGTTGATCATAAAAGCTTGGTAGTCGTGACTATAAATCAACTAGGCGATCTCAACGGGCCTCTTTCAACTTACCAGAATTGCCGCAACTTAACAAGTTTATTACCCAGGCAATGTGTTCTAGAGTGTAAACGTCCCTGGTAACACCTGTAGGCTACTTTTCTATTCTTCGTGAGCTGCTGTAATAAACTTGACTGTGCCGCCAATCTATCTGAGAAGGTCAGGCTGATAAGACAAACCATTCTCCTTTCAAACATCCTTCACAGCTCTCGTCACCACCTTGTGGCGGCTTCCGGCCTTGCATCTGCTGCAGTAGTGGCATTGACATTGACATTGACATTTTTGGCATTTAGCAGACGCCTTATTCCAAAGCGACTTACAATCAATACATTTGAATACTAAGCATGAGAATCATCAATCCACCAGTCGTAGCAGGAAGAGTAATCTAGCTCAGGCCCGGGGCCATTAATAGAAGGAAAAACCTTCTCCGATCACCTTCTTCTAAAACCTAGTTGTTTTTTTGTTTTAGTTTTTTCACTGGAGAAACAGAGAAACAGTACAAGGGGGGCAATAGAAGTTCTTAGGGACTCAGTAGAGGGGAAAGCGGGTGTCTTTAGGAGACGTAGTGGTGAGGGGCAGAAGATGTCTCAGGAGGAGCAGTTAAGGTGTAACCTGAAGAGATGGGTCTTCATTGAGACCAATTACTTCTACCACAGTAATGTCGGCCCACTGTACCGAGTGTATCCCGGTGCCTAACACACTTGCGTCCTTATACCGATATACATACGGTGCTGTGAAAAAGTATTTGCCCCCCTTCCCAATTTCGTCGTCTGTTTTTGCTTGTTTGTCACACTTAAATGTTTCAGATCATCAAACCATCTTTAACGTTACACAAAGATAACCTGAGTAAATAGAAAATGCAGTTTTTAAATGATCATTTCATTTATTGAAGTCAAAGAGTTATTTAAAACATATAGGGCCGGTTTCACAGACAAGGCTTAAGCCTAATCCTAGACTAAAAAACATCTTCAATGGAGATTTTACATTGAAAGTGTGATTTAGTCCAGGACTAGGCTTAAGCCTTGTCTCTGAAACCGGCCCATAATCACCCATGTGAAAAAGGAATTGCCCCCTAAACCTAATAACTGGTTGGGCCACCAGACGTCGACTAGGCCACTCCAAAACCTTCATTTTGTTTACTCAGGTTATCTTTGTGTAATATTAATTGGTTTGATGATCTGAAACATTTAAGTGTGACAAACATGCAAAAACACACGAAATTGGGAAGGGGGCAAATACTTTTTCACAGCACTGTCTAGGTCTGGTGGAACCTGGCAGGACAGGGATGGAGGCAGAGAGAGAGGGGTTATCAGAGGGCTTACCTATCAATCAGCTCTGTGTGCTGCTCAAGGACAAATGGCTTGTCTGCATCCAGAGAGCTCTGTTGACAGAGAACACATGGATACTAGTTAACATATGCACTCACGCACGCACGCATGCACAATGATGACTTGGCATACAGTAGTGTTGAGCTATATTTAGTTTTTGCAATATACTGCAATAAAATACGCATTTTCTGCAAATACCTGTGTCTGGTAGGAGTCCAGTACTCTGGTGACGTCATCAATGGAAGGAGACCTCAGGTGGACCAGCTCCTTCTCCAGGGCTGCCATCTGTTAAGAGAACGACAGGGTTCCTACAAGTTTCAACAAGTCAAATTTAAGACCTTTTTAGACCTTGTTTAGATCTATTTGAATGGAATTGTAGACCTATTCGCGACGCCATGTGAACCCTGACCTCCCACATTGTTATGCCTGCCCTTGGCCACGCCCCCATACCTTCTGTGACTCCACAAAGTGCGTAGCGACTCCGGCTCTCTGCACGTCGCGGCCTCTGAGACGGAAACCCGTGAGGGCCAGGAACAGGCCCAGCATGCCTTGCAGCCTGGGCAGGAAGTAGCCGCCTCCGACATCAGGAAACAGTCCTGCCAACATGAAGACAGATTGAGAAGAGGAAGAGGGGTTGGGAAATGTGACTGGTGTGAAAGCAGAGCATACGCCCCTCCCTTCACACAGGTTACTTCTGTTAGGATATATGTTTTTCAAAGGTCCTATTGTCCATTCTGTAGTACCAGCTGCTTAAATCATGATGTTACATATCTTATCAGTTTTCCTGTTTTAACATGCACATTATCAATATTGTATCCTAAGAACACATACGACTCATTGTAAGCTACTGTCTGGGAACTGTCTGATGACCATGAATCCAGGTGTTGTAAGAACCGCTAAAAAAACTCTCACGTCTAACACAAGACAACACTCCATTCATAGTTCTAGAACATTCTAATAGGCCATTCAGCTCTTACATCATAGTGGCCAAAAGGGTAAGAACTCTGTGTCTTGTGAAAATATATAATGTGTTGTAATCTGAAGAAGAAGAAACACCTTTCCTCTGAGATTGACTCAGGGTTGGGTCCAGCTGTTGCAGCACTGCTTTGTACTCTACGTGTACTTTTCAATAAATATACCACTTGTGCAATAGAAAACATCTCTCCTCTTTCTTGGAGCAGTCAACAAAAGAACCGATTCTGATTTTATTCTAACACTTCTAAAGGCCAATGCACACGGCGTGCGATTTTGTCGCACCTCCGAATTCTAAACCATTGTTTTGAACGAGACAATGCACACGGCGTGCAATGCGCTATTGTCGCACGACAACATTCGATTCTCCATTCACACCAATTGAAATAATTCAAAGAATTGAGAATCGAATGTTGTCGTGCGACAAAATCGCACGCCGTGTGCATTGGCCTTAAGAGTTTCTGTCTGCAGAGCTACGGCTGGTAATCTACCATAGAAGGAACTATGTTAGGATTAACAGCATCAACAGCTTTGGGGATCCTAATAAATCACTTCAAGTCAAACAATAAGAGCATCAAAGCAGTGCACAGGGCCTAGAGACACACATTCATTTCGTTGTACCCCTGTAAGGTTGAATCTAATCTAATCTATATTAGGATTAACAGCATCATATATATAATATATATATATATATATATATATATATATATATATATGTTACGGTACATGTGGGAAAACTAGGGTTAGGGTTAGGTGCTAGGGTGCTACGGTTAGGGTTAGTTGACGTAGCACCTAACCCTAACCCTAGTTTTCCCACATGTACCGTATTCCCACATGTACCGTAACATATATATATATATATATATTATATTATCACATTATAATTTGTATGTAATTAAGTGAATGTTACAATAATGGTTCGATGATGTATGAATTGTGAGTATTCCTGTTGGAAATATGATGATGCCATAGGAGAGAAGTAAATCATTTGTTGTGTGGCGTCACATATTCCACATGGAAGGTGAGTGTTGAACAGAGTCCGTTGCGATGGCAGGAACACGGATTACCCTGCTTGACCTGATTCTAGGATGATGAAAATGTAATATTATAAATGCAGATTATCTGCACTGTTGAAGGTCGGAGCGAGGGGGGGATTCTCTTAATCCTAGAGTGGAGGGGGTGAATGGAGGGGGCTGTCATAGGGGGGGTGGGGGGGGAGGCATCCAAGCACCATGACAGATGGACAGCACATTGTTGTGTGCATAGGGTTCAACTCAATCCTGCTACCAGATCACTGGCTAAGTGTAAAAACATGTGTTCCTATTTGCCCAAAGTTTTCGGTGTGTGTAACCAGACAACACACTCAGACAACACACTCAGAGAAGCCAGATTAAATCAGACAACACACTCAGAGAAGCCAGATTAAATCAGACAACACACTCAGAGAAGCCAGATTAAATCAGACAACACACTCAGAGAAGCCAGATTAAATCAGACAACACACTCAGAGAAGCCAGATTAAATCAGACAACACACTCAGAGAAGCCAGATTAAATCAGACAACACACTCAGAGAAGACAGATTAAACTGTCTTGGTCTTTTTCAGCGTAGACAATAACCAAAAGGCAAACATCCTAATCAGATTGTTGCCCTGCTTCAAGTTCACACTTCAGCCATGCTAGAGATTGTGTGTGTGTGTGTGTGTGTGTGTGTGTGTGTGTGTGTGTGTGTGTGTGTGTGTGTGTGGAGGAGGGGAGGGGGGTGTACAACATACCAAGTGAACTGCACCAGTGAACAGAAGAGGGGTAAAGTACCACTAGTACAACAAGTTGATTATGACCTTAACTGATGACCAGCCTGTCTCAGAGCTCTCCTGCCTACATACAATTCTAGAGCCCCCGACCAACATCCAGCTGCTTTCAGAATCAGATTCAGAATTATTTGTATTAAGTATATTTGTATTAAGTATATTTGTATATATATACAGGAAATAGACTTGGTGAGGTTGCTGCATAGGATACAAAAAAACAACAATATCTAAGCCAAAATAGTTTAAAAAGACAATGGCAAAAAGGGCAATAGAACAATGATTATGTAGGCTGTAAATTACAGTAAATGTAAAACTAACATATATTACACTGTCGGTTGTCTGTGTGTGCGTGTGTGTGTGTGTGTGTGTGTGTGTGTGTGTGTGTGAGTGTGTGGTGGTGGTGTGGTGTGTGTGTGTGTGTGAGTGTGTGGTGGTGTGGTGTGTGTGTGGTGGTGTGGTGTGTGTGTGTGTGTGTGTGTGTGGGGGGGGGTGGGGGGTGGAAGTCCCAGGGTCAGTGAGAGGCAGGGGGCTTGTTTGTGAGGCTCACTGTCATGGGGAAGAAACTGTTCAGGTGGCGCAAGGTTTTGGTCTTGATACCGGAACTGGAAGCTTTTTCCAGATGGAAGTCTTTAGAAGAGGTGGTGACTGGGGTGGGAGGGGTCAGCCATGATCTCTCCTGCTCTCTTACTGGTCCTGGAGTGGAACAGCTCTCTTACTGGTCCTGGAGTGGAACAGCTCTCTTAATGGTCCTGTAGTGGAACAGCTCTCTTACTGGTCCTGGAGTGGAACAGCTCTCTTAATGGTCCTGGAGTGGAACAGCTCTCTTAATGGTCCTGGAGTGGAACAGCTCTCTTAATGGTCCTGGAGTGGAACAGCTCTCTTACTGGTCCTGGAGTGGAACAGCTCTCTTACTGGTCCTGGAGTGGAACAGCTCTCTTACTGGTCCTGGAGTGGAACAGGTCCAGGACAGATGGCAGGTTGCAGCCGATGACCTTCTCGGCTGACCGAATGATCTGCTGTAATCTGCCTCTGTCCTTGGCAGCGAACCAGACGGAGATCGATGAGCTGAGGATGGACTCCATGATGGACGTGTAGAACTTGTGGCCAATATTGAATTTCTTCAGCTGCAGCAGGAAGAACGTCCTCTGTTGGGCCTTCTTGGTGGTGGAGGTGTGGAGGGGATGTTCTCCTCCCACCTGAGGTCTTGTGAAATGATCGCCCCCAGGAATCTGAATGACTCCACACCGCTAAATTGGGGAGTCACACATGATAAGATGATGCCGAATGCATTAATGTCAAGCCACCAGAATCAACCGTTTAACAGTTGGCTCCTAAAACTAATTGGGAGGGAAAAAAAACTAGCAACAGCGCCCCTGTGCCCCACACCCAAATAAGCCAGGAAAAACACTGCCACAGTACAACCAACCAGCTAGGGGGAGTAGAAAGACACTGCCACAGTACAACCAGACAGCTAGGGGGAGTAGAAAGACACTGCCTTGAAAAACTCATCCATGCATTTGTTTCGAGTAGACTTGATTATTGTAATGGTCTACTAACTACTCTACTAACAGGCCTATCTAAAGGAGCTGTTCGTAAATTGCAGCTCATCCAAAACGCCGCTGCTAGGGTCCTAACAAAAACAAAGACATTTGAACACATTACACCAATCCTGAGATCCCTGCACTGGCTACCAGTCTCTCAGAGAATTGAATTCAAAATCCTCCTAATTACATACAAATCACAAAATGGTCTTGGACCAAAATACATATCAGATCTCCTTCCACCCTATATTCCCGCAAGGTCCCTAAGGTCAGCTGAGACTAAAAACACGGTGCAGCAGCTTTCAGTCACGCTGCTGCATGCTCCTGGAACAAACTCCCTGAAGAAATCAAACAGGCCCAAACCATTAAAATATTTAAATCTAAGCTAAAAACCTTCATGTTTTGCACCAGTTATGATTAAACACAAACACTTCTATCAATGTCTATTTTCCATTAACTATTGTCTTTTTAAATGTTTTATCTATTTACTTCTTATATTTGCTTTTATTCATTGTAATTTTTATTTTCTTACTATGCTCCTCTTGCTGTGTTTTGAAATAATGTATGTAAAGCACTTTGAATTGCCCCTGTTGTATGAAATGTGCTTTACAAATAAACTTGCCTTGCCACAGTACGCAGAGGATTAATCCCTTGACGCCTGCCACGATTCTGTCTCTGCAAAGAGCATTACAGATGAGTGGCCTGCTGCTAGGCTATATCTAGTGCGCACACACACGCACACACACGCACACACTCACACACACATTTTAACAGGCTTTATTCATCTGGCAGCCATCTTTATGCAAAAGACAGATGCAAAAATACAAAAAAGGGTTGTCTGCTAGCTGAGCATTGAACACTGAATAACAACAACATTATTCAACAACATGTAATCTACAGTAAACTAATTCAATTAGCAAGCATCTGGGTATTGTTCTGAAGTTCTCCATTTGTACAATAGCCAAAGGGGCGTCGCCAAAACTGTCATTTTTTTTGTGTAGCAGTGTTGACAACTCTCACGCTTCAGTGCGAGAGACGCTTTGGACCTGAAATTCACATACTCACGCCACTTATTTCTCACACCAAATATTTGCTATGTAATGCGGTAGCAGCAGAACATGCGGGGCGGCTGTGGCTCAGGAGGTAGAGCCGCAGTCTAATGATCGCAAGGTTGGCAGATCGACGGTTCAAGCCCCGGATGTCAAAGTGTCCTTGGGCAAGACACTGAACCCCAAATTGCTCCCAGTAGCTTGCCACCATTGGTGTGTGAATGAGAGGCTATTGTAACAATTGGCATGAAGGTAAGAAGCAGCTTAATTTGAAGAAACATTCTGCACAAAATGATGATGCAGTTTTTCTTAATTTGACTCAGAAGTTGCAAGTGGGCTTATATGGTACGTGGGCTTAATAGGGATGTTTACCATAATTATAAACCCTTTCTAAGCGCTTCACAAACTAATCTAGAGTGTTACCGAATATTGCTTTGAATGGACCTATCGCTAAGCCACGACCCAAAATGGAAATTGTCCAATCATATCACAGCAAAAGTCACGACAGGCAGAAAACTCAGACAAACAACTCGCTAATATCTGATGGTGAAAAGCTTCTAGACAAAATATTCTTGTCATCTTTAAAAAAAAACATTTTAGTCTAATTACTTGCTGTGGTAAATCAGAAATCAGAAATTTGCCAACACCCACCATTGTAAGTCATTGAATGTCATTTAGTCACGGTCGGTCAGTCAGTCACTGTCAGTGAAGCGTTGTTTGTTTGTCAGAGTTTTCAAAGAGGGCGTGGCTTAGCGTTAGGTCCATAGGCAGGTCCATTCTACTCGGAAAACCCCCCCAAATCATCTGGGGCACAATAAAACAGAATGGGCTTCCATGAAAGCCTCCGTTGTTCATTTTGATCAATGAACCTGGGAGAGAGGCGTCCCTCTGGAGAGGGAGAGGCTGGTAGTGATGGATGAGGTGGGCAGGGGAGCCACAGCCAGGCACGTTACTGGGCATGCCCCACAGCTGCCTACACAGCAGAGAATGGCTGTATGCCGTTTAACACTAGAACAGCCGTGAGCCTGAATATAACATTAGAAAAATGTTATATCTTTGCAAAACTTCAAATTTCACGACCCTCCTTTCATGACTTGTCCTAGATATGTGCGTTCTACCACCCAGTATCCTTACATTTTCTAAATCACATCAGGATAAGCTAGTATGAAGCCATTTTGCTGTTTTTCTGTGTAGGAAGCAGGCTAATTTACAAGCGGGCCAACTTGTGGTCGTTGTGTGTAAATAGCAGCTTGAGCATTGTAAAGAGGAGGTCATTTGACCCCGAGGCGGCTCTTTTAGTAGGTAAAAAAGGCACAGCTGTTCTAGTGTTAACGACCCTGTGATTTGCTGTGGGCTGCATTCCTTCCACCCTGCTAGGCAGCCCACCAGGAGATGATCCAGACCTTCTGTTCCAGCAGCATAACTTGGTAGCAGGTCCATCTCCTCTCCTCTCCCAGAAGGCTGTTTCCACATCTGTAGCAGATGTGAACGAGCGTGTGAGCTGGCCGTCGAGCAGACGGTGGAGACATCTCCAGCTTCTCTGAGATGGTTATTTTTAAACATCCCTAGCCCCAATGAGCCACAGTGTCTCTTTTGCCAGGGAAACCTTGCCAAGAAAGCAGCCTCAGTCGATATGATATTCGAAAATGGAAGAAAACCTCGTGAATAGAGATTTGCAGCATTTTAAAACTCATTTAGGGGCACTAGGACAAGCATACCGTGACTATTCCAGGCCTCTGGTGGACAGTACCGGTAGTAAAGAGCAGTCTTGCCTAACTTGGTTCCTGCCATGGGGACTAAGCAGCCGTCTAGTGGCGCTTGTCTGGAAGCTGTGTGTTGTGACGGAGGACAGGCAGGCTACAGAGGTGTGGAGGGAGTTACTTACAACCGAATACTGTCCTCCCAGTCCCAGCTTCAGTAGGAGAGGAATCAGTCCCTATTTTTTGTGTGTCAGACAGTTTGTCATTTATATATGATGGTTAGGGCTAACCCCTTCTTCCTGCACCTCCAGCTGAAGATGAGCTGAACGCACTTCCAGCATGGGCGCTACCACAGAGCCAGGAGATGTAAACATGGGCTCTACCATAGAGCCAGGAGATGTAAACATGGGCGCTACCATAGAGCCAGGAGATGTAAACATGGGCGCTACCACAGAGCCATGAGATGTAAACATGGGCGCTACCACAGAGCCATGAGATATAAACATGGGCGCTACCACAGAGCCATGAGATGTAAACATGGGCTCTACCATAGAGCCAGGAGATGTAAACATGGGCTCTACCATAGAGCCAGGAGATGTAAACATGGGCTCTACCATAGAGCCAGGAGATGTAAACATGGGCTCTACCATAGAGCCAGGAGAATTGAACATGGGCTCTACCACAGAGCCAGGAGATGTAAACATGGGCGCTACCATATAGAGCCAGGAGATGTAAACATGGGCTCTACCATAGAGCCATGAGAAATAAACACTGCTTTTTTTACAAAGAGACCAACAAAACAACAACACGCGTATTCCTACTCTAGGAACGTAGCCCTCACAAGGCCAGGCTAGGCTAAAAACAAGTAGCCTAGTAGCCCAACTGTAAACTAATTTACACAACGCGCAGTTGAATGACGTCAGACTCATCCCGCTCCACACTCAACAGTAATAATAAGTAATAATAATTACTGAACTATGACTGAAATTATATATTATATATATATAATATGAAATGTACAGAAAAAAAAACTGGCTTTTGGCGCTTTTCCATTGACCGGCACGGCACGGCTCAGCTCGCCTCGGCACGCTTTTGAACAGTTCTGGGTACGAGACGTTTTCCACTATACAGGAATGACCCGGGACTGTAGGAGGAGTTACGTGTCATAAGATTCCCCCCGCTATACAGATCAGCGGGGGGGAAATGCGATAAGAATTATGTCAAAATTCAGCACTATCGTGCACAGATCAGCCTTACAACATGAAACGTTAAGTGCCTGTTACTTGCCGCTTTCAGTTCTAGTAGACTAGTTTAGATCTCGCAACCAGGGAAATGCCGACATGTGTTAAAGCCCCGATTCTATTTTTATTTCTCCTGACACGTTGAGCACTGTGCTTTTTTTGTTGGTGAACTACAGTAATAAGCCTAAAAAAGTTCAACTGTTCAAAAAGTGCAACTTCTCTGCTTTCAGAAACTGTTAGAATTTTTTAGATTGGGCATATAGTTCATGAATTACGATAGTTTGAAGGAACGCTGTAAAATCCTGTCTGCTGCCAACAGCTCCGGTTTCGGAGCAAGACGCGAATCTATCGGCATTAGTCAAATACATGCTCACATCCAGTCATCCGATCACTGCTCTCCATCAAAAATGGGACATCCATCAATAATATGACATAATAACAACTGCTCTGATTAGATTGCTTAGATTGTTTAATACATCAACGGGGGGAAAAGCGTGATGAACTCGCGAGTATCATGCTTCCTCCATTGAACGGAAAGTCCTATCTATTCCATTCAAAGTGTTTTAGCCTTCCCCCTTTCCACTGGTAATAAGGAATTGGAAAGAATAGATCGATATAAATAGATCAACATAATGCAGCACTATCATTCACAGATCAGCCTTAAAACATGTAACGTTAGATATATAACAGAGCGATGTATTTCTATGGAAAGGCTGACTGACGCGTGGCTCATACAATCAAGCGGACGTTTGTTATAGATACGAGTGCTCCGGTGTCTTGCTGGTAGTCAAATATATTTATTTATATATACAGCATATGGATGTTACGTGCCTGTTACCTGCCGCTTTCAGTTCTACTAGTTTAGATCTCGCAACCAGGGAAACGCCGACATGTGTTAAAGGGAGCAAGACGCGAATCTACCGGCATTTGACTGCCGCTGGACTGAGGAACAGCATAGGCACAGCACATCGCCATAATAGCGATTTTTTTGTTATGCTTGTTGTAAATAAAAGTTCTATGATGCATTGAAATGACATTAAACTAAGATAATACGATGGTTATCATAATTGTTCTAATCTTTATTAATACGTTATTACAGAAACAGTAAGTGACATTTTCCGAGAGCGAAATCTGTTGTGGTATTTAAAGATGGCGGTTAGCGAAGAAATCTATGAACATGGGATGACGATTTCCATTGACCAATCAACGGTGTGCAGCGTCACACGTCACACGCAGCCTGGCAAAAAGGTACCTTTCGCTACCCATCCCGAACAAGAACTATTTTACCGTGCCGTGCCGACCCGGGCCGGTCAATGGAAAAGCGCCAAAGAACAGACCCGGGTCGACCCTGTAGTGGAAAAGCGCCATTTGTGTACCAGGCTACACAAAAAAATGTGTGTCCCACTTTGGTCGGCGGCTGTTCAGTGTATACAATACATTGTGACGTTATAATTATAAGGTTCTATCTCCATTATGACATTGTGACGTTATAATTATAAGGTTCTATCTCCATTATGACATTGTGACGTTATAATTATAAGGTTCTATCTCCATTATGACATTGTGACGTTATAATTATAAGGTTCTATCTCCATTATGACATCGTGACGTTATAATTATAAGGTTCTATCTCAATTTTTGTTAAAATTGAGTTTTTTACATAATCTGATCCATTAGGTGTTTATTAATGCCTGTGTGGTGTTATTTTTTAAATGTTGTCATTTTTTAGTTAGTAATTCATAAAATACAAAGGTTCCATCTCACAAAACATAATGGAATGTAAATACTTTGACGCTCAATATCTCTGAACTCCCTAAACGGAGATAGAACCTTATAAGAGGGGTAGTGGTGGTCTAGTGGATAGTGAGTTGGACTTGTGATCGGAAGGTTGTGAGTTCAAATCCCGCCTGAAGCCACACCACTACTAGTGTGCCCTTGGGTAAGGCACTTAGCCCTCAGTTACTCCAGGGGGAATGTCCCTGTAATTCGTAATTGTAAGTCGCTTTGGATAAAAGCGTCTGCTAAATGGCAAAATTAATTATAATTCTAAGCTCACGACATGTCAGGAACAAGTTGCCCCCCCCCCCCCCAAGCAGAAAGTAAAAATTGATAAACATGGATCGGATGCTAGGGTTGGACTATCGAAACAGAACCGTACATTTTTTTTTTGCAATAACCGGCTGTTTGATTCATTGCACAGCTCTAATGAAGGATAGTCTTACCAATTGCCGTCTCTGGCATGGCGAACAGCGTCTTCTCTGTGGCCACGCGAAACTGTCCATGTACCGAGAGGCCAACGCCCTGAGAACAGGGAGAGAGGAGAGAGGAGAGAGGAGAGATGAGAGATGAGAGATGAGAGAGGAGAGGAGAGAGGAGAGAGGAGAGAGGAGAGAGGAGATGAGAGAGGAGAGAGAGATGAGAGAGGAGAGAGGAGAGAGGAGAGAGGAGAGAGGAGAGAGGAGAGATGAGAGAGGAGAGATGAGAGATGAGAGAGAAGAGAGGAGAGAGGAGAGAGGAGAGAGGAGAGAGGAGAGAGGAGAGAGGAGAGAGGAGAGAGGAGAGAGGAGAGAGGAGAGAGGAGAGAGGGGGAAAGACAGAGAGAAAAACAATATGTTCATAAAGAATAATGTCACTTGGTCAGAAGATTTATTTTTATTTTTCTAGATTTATTTTCATTAGCCATATTACTGTAGCAATACATATCAACAATATCTAACTCCTTATGCTAATATCAAATTAGCTTAAGTTCATTTTGTATGTAAATTCTAATGCATCAGCAGAGTCTAGAGTCTAGCATCCACAGAGTCTAGCATCCACAGAGTCTAGCATCCACAGAGTCTAGAGTCTAGCATCCACAGAGTCTAGAGTCTAGCATCCACAGTCCACAGCATCCACAGGTGAGCGATTGTCGTAATGAAGAGAAATAAAGTTTAGTACGTATGTTTCCCTGTACTGCATATTATGTTCTTATATGGTGGTTAGTGGTACTGTCATGCCAAATTCTGTCCGCCTGCCAATATTAGTCCGGGCTACCAACGGCCCATCAAAATCAAATCGTTCGAACGCTGTTGCTATGCCGACTTGCATTACGGAACATTCCCGGACTAATGCACATCAAGCGTTCGAACGATTTGATTTTGATGATGGCAGTTGATGACCCGGACTAATATTGGCAGTTGGCAAAGTTTGGCACGACAGTTCCAGTAGATCCAGTGTACTTTTATGGGTATGTTTTAATCTTATAGTAAGTGTTTTAAGTCTTAAAGTAAGTGCACCATTTCTAGCTCCCTCGTTCCAGCCAGCAGTTCTCATTGCTATTAAAAGTCCTGAGATATACAGCTTCAGATTCAGGCCTGGTGAAATCCTCTGGAAACTTTTCTGTTGCCGGGAATCTGCTTTCCACTCTCCTATCCAGAGGCTGTGCCATGTCAACTGTCCAGGGATGGTATTTTCCACATTGGAGAAAATGGCTGGTATGGCTACACCAACAACTCATTTTACATCGATTTGAGATGTCGAATGGCTCCTAAATATCACAGTAAATCTACAGTTGTGTCCAGATTTAACATGAATATGAACAGAGAACAAGAACAGAATATCCTTTCAAGTCTGACTGTGCAAATACCATATAATAATAATATAATAATATAATATATATCTATATATAGTATAATAATATAACACAAGGTAAAGGGGTCAAGTATGTTGTAGGCATCCCTAGCTGGAATCCTGTTTGTCCTTTTTAAATCCTAATAAATCCATATAAAATAAACGTCTTGAATACAGTAGGTAAGAGTGTAATAGGTTCATATTCAAGCAGTGGTAGCACGACAGTACCACCATTGCATTAAAATGTTTAATAGGTATTTCCTTTAATAGGTATCACACTGGCTGCAAAACAACCACCAGGGGGCATTACTGAGCAGTTCTAATGGATGGCGCGGGACAAGAGAGCTGTCAATGTCTAGTATTGACTCTAAGCTTTGCATTTGCCTTTGGAGTCTGCTATTGGTGTCTGTCAACATGAGGACTGCTCAGTAATGCCCCCAGGTGGTTATTTTGCAGGCAGTGTGATACCTATTAAAGGAAATACCTATTAAACATTTTAATGCAATGGTGGTACTGTCGTGCTACCGTTGCTTAAATATGAACCTATTACACTCTTACCTACTGTATTCAAGACGTTTATTTTATATGGATTTATTAGGAGTGACGTCATTATGAGGCTAAAATATCAACCAAATCTATAAGAAACGAAGCCAAAACCTTAGACTTACCAACATCAACAGTTTGTAACATCATAAGAAAATAAAGAGTGAGTGAGTCAGGATGTATTCCGAAGTGAACAGAAACATCTTGTCTACTCAAATGCCTCCAAATGTATTGGATGGATGGCGCTTCATCAATGACAAAAACATACTCAACTGCCAAGTTCATCTTCAGATTTAAATCCAGTTGAACATTGAACATTTCATTTCCTTTTAGGCAAACATACCTCAATACGAAGAACAACTGCAGATGGCTGAGTATAGAAGACTAGACCCAGTATCTGGTGGGTCTAACCCGCTCCCATCTCACCACACCTCAATCCAAGTCAACCAAGGTTATAATGACCCCTCAATATCGCCACCTGGTGGCTAAAATAAAATTAAAAAATCATCCATCCGCAGAGGGATCACAGTCTATACAGCATTTTAAATGACTTTACTGTTTGAGTACTGAAATACCTTTGTTTGTTTTGTTTTCTTAAAACATATATTATTATTATTATTTTTAAATGTATTGAGGTAAATTGAGGTTGCATTTTAACACTGATGGGACTAATTTGGTCATTCTTAGACTATAAATCTAAATTAATGATATAGTAGCCATGCCATGTTCTGATGTCTGTGTAACTAGCACACACATCTCTGGCTGGGTATATCTTTAGTAAATGCATGCAGAATATACTCTATAATGTAGAGATATTATAGAGTATGTAGCCCATCTATTGACATTTAAAATCGAACGCCAGGCGGACAAACACTGACAATTGCAACTGATGAGAGAGAGCGTCTCATACTAAGACACGTCCTCCACATGGCGCTGTCTTGATACAACGCACACCGGCAAAATAACAGGGTCCCTCCAAGTTTGAACAAGTCACATTTAAGACCTTTTTAGACCTTTTTTTAGACCTCTTTGGATATCATTTTAGACCTATTCGGGACACCATGTGATAGCTTTTTGTCATCCTCGAGGTGATGAAATTAGGGATTTCACTGCCATACAGACAAAAAAGGAAGCACATTTCCTTGCAGGATCTTGTTTTTAAGACCTGGCACCTCATTTGTAGACCAAATAACTGGAATTTGATACCTTTTTAGGCCTTATACATTGGATTGCTGGATTTTATACTTTAAGGCTTTTTAAGACCAGCACGGGAACCCTGAAATAAGAAAAGAAAAAATAGGAAATAAATAAATAAAAATAAATAGAATACTCACCCCTCCCATGGTAATTCCATCAATAAGGGCCACATAGGGTTTCTTGAACGTTCCTTAAAAGACAGAATACAATCTATATCAAAACAGTAGTAGGAAAAGTAACTGAGAGAGCTAAATGAAGGAACTAGGCATGAGGGCTTTGAACATTTAGAGGACTACAAAGCTTGCAGTAGGGCGTTTAGTTGGCAGTCGTCATGCTAGAAGAAGGAAGTCATAATTCTTTTTTTTAATTAACAATAGAGAAACTGTACAGGGGGGTAGAGGGGATGTAGATGTCTCAGGGGGGACAGTTAAGGTGTAGCCTGAAGAGATGGAGGTCTTCAGGAGGGACAGTTAAGGTGTAGCCTGAAGAGATGGAGGTCTTCAGTCTACAGTGGAAGATAGGGAGTGACTCTGCAGTCCTGACAGCAGTGGGAAGCTCGTTCTACCAGCGGGGTGCAGGACAGTGAAGAGACGTTCTACCAGCGGGGTGCAGGACAGTGAAGAGACGTTCTACCAGCGGGGTGCAGGACAGTGAAGAGACGTTCTACCAGCGGGGTGCAGGACAGTGAAGAGACGTTCTACCAGCGGGTGCAGGACAGTGAAGAGACGTTCTACCAGCGGGGCACAGGACAGTGAAGAGAAGCTGGTTCTACCAGCGGGGCGCAGGACAGTGAAGAGACGTTCTACCAGCGGGGCGCAGGACAGTGAAGAGACGTTCTACCAGCGGGGCGCAGGACAGTGAAGAGACGTGACTGTGTAGTGAGACTGCTGCATATGAGTAGAGGCGGTGCCAGTCGACCAGCAGAGGTGGAGGAGTGAACGGGGGGTGTTTTAGGGGGTGACCATCGCTTGCAGGTAGGACACAGTCTAGGTAATAGACACAGTCTAGGTATTTCATAGGAAACACTGGATCACTGAAGCAGAGGCCAGAGACAACTTGGACTCAACAACGCCGGACGGCTATACTGGACCAGAACCCTATATTCTTTTTGAAATGTGTACATGTTTGGCATTTAGCAGACGCCTTTATCCAAAGCGACTTACAACGAATACATTTGACTAAGTAAGTGAATCATCTGTCACCTGAATCACCAGTCATAACAAGAAAAAGCCATCTATGCTCAGGCCAGGGGCCCACATACATCCCACCCGATGTACTGCGAGCTGGCGGGGATGAGGAGCAAGTTCAGCCACAGATTTGTTCTCCCCCGTCAAAGTACAAAAAGATTTGGACAGTCCTTTATTCCAGCTGCACTCCGACTCTACAACCAGGCCCTGCAGGGTGGGGGAGACCTGGAGCTGAGAGGCTGTTAAGACTGCTACTTGGACTATACATGCACTTGAGCACTTTATCTTGCACTGTTTACTTATGAATGAATGAATGAATGAATGAATGGACTTGATTATCATTGCTACAGTACAGGTACCAAACAACGACATTTAGGAGGGGTGGCTCCCCTGGTGTTAGGAAAGGGAAAAAAAACACTTTTAAAAAAAAATCACAAGAAGGGAAGGAGCTGGTTTACATAAATAAAGGCTATGTACACAATCCACTGTACTATACTGTACAGATAGACGACTAGGGTTGTCATATTGCACAATAGTATCGTTTCACGTTATTTAAGTGTCACAGTTTGCAGGCTTGAAATGTACATGTTTGTGCCTCAGCACTACACCTGATTTCACTTATTGAGCCTGCACTGTTTTATTTATTTATTTATTGAATGTTTTCTGTCTGCCCTACTAAGCTGTTTGACAACAACATTTCCCCATTGGGGACAATAAAGGTTTTCATTCATAAAGGTTTTCATTCATTCATTTCATTCATTCATTCATTCATTCATTCATATCCAAACAATGACACCATCAATGCTCTGTAGGCTATCACCTATGAAATAGGTCAAAACCGTGAAACAAAACCCAGAACAGAAAGGAAGAATAGTTTTTATGGAGGCCCAATCAGGAGGTGCAGTCTCACTAGGCTACTATTCGGGAGGACAGGGGAGGACAGAGTCATGGGTCTCATTCTCCCAACTTCTGCCAGGTGCCACAGCAAAATGACGTTTCGTGACGTTAGAATTATCAGGTTCTATCTCAATCTTTGGTGAAAATTGAGTTTTTTACATAACCTGATCCATTAGGTGTTTATTAATGCCTGTGAGGTGTTATTTTTGTTAGTTAATGTTTTAGTTAGTAATTAATAAAATACAAAGGTTCCATCTCACAAAACATAATGGAAGGTAAAAACTTTGACGCTCAATATCTCTAAACTGCCCTAAACGGAGATAGAACCTTATAATTCTAAGCTCACGGTTTGTCAACTATAGGTACTGTAACGCTTGCACAATACTCAACCCAAAGCTGACCCGTGTTCATTTCTGCAAGACTGGAGCATACCAGAACTGAGTCTGTTGTTGAAGTATGAGGAAGAGGATCAGGGTGGATGAACCAACACACTGAGGCCGTTGTGTAACAGCTCAGTAGGACACAGCAGTGGAATCAGCATGACTGGTATCTGCTGTATAGTTACGCCTCTATTTTTCTACAATGGCACTATTGCTTCACATATTTTTTTTGGTTTGTTTGCACTTGTTATCAAAAGGTGAGCGTGTGTCGCAGGTTGAGACAAGAAACATTTGGACTTGGTCTTTACAAAAATAATCAATAATTATCGCGATCAATAACTGATAACGACACCTACAATGACTGGAAAAAGAATGATGATGATGAAAGATCTTTGGAAGTTTTACTAGGCAATGAGGGGGGGGGGGGGGGGGGGGGGCAGAGAAATCATCTGGATGACGTCACACTGGCTACACGTCTCCAGAAGTAAATTGTTAATTTTTTAAGGATTCTGACTTTGGGTGAAAATATAAATATAGATATTTTTTAACTAAATTATTGAATGATTGCATATTGATAGTCAAGAGTTCTCCCCAAAGAATGTAAGAGGGCTGCTCTGACACCTTATCAACGTGGCTCCACCACCATGTAACCAACAGCAAATTAAACTGATATTTAGTAATGATAGGTAACTATCTTTAATCGCCGATTACGCTGGTAAAAGCGAAAGTGAAAGTGTTATGTTGATCCTCAGTATCAGTAGCAGCATTTTTAGCTGCATCTTGACATGAATAAACCGTTACCGTTTTGATAATCCAATACAATCCAACGCCATCTTGGAACCCGGATATACTTCTACTTAACATATGGATAATCTTGACTGTAGGGTTGTTTAGATTGTGATACATACCAATAGCATTGTTCAGGATGTACTCCTCACGAAAGAAGTCCTGAGCCAGGGGGTCTCCCACCTTCCCCGCATCTGTAACAGCTAGGAGGATATGACATCATCTGTAACAGCTAGGAGGAAATGACATCATCTGTAACAGCTAGGAGGAAATGACATCGTCTGTAACAGCTAGGAGGATATGACATCATCTGTAATGGCTAGGAGGATATGACATCATCTGTAATGGCTAAGAGGAAATTACATCATTTAGCACACACAAACAAAAAGATACTGACACGACCATTTGAAAGTAGATCATGACAAATTCACTATGAATCAAGCTACTATGCACAAACTCTGACACTAAGTTGGCTTACCTCTGATATCTCCACCAGCACAAAACGCCTTCCCGCCTGTTCCTTTAATAATAACCATGTGAGTCTCCTCATCCTTCTCCCATTCCTACAACAGGACACAAGATAGATAGATAGATTGAATACATAGATTCAACAGTCTTTACTGTGTGTGTGTGTGTGTGTGTGTGTGTGTGTGTGTGTGTGTGTGTGTGTGTGTGTGTAATAAAAACAAGTAACAGACAACAGGTGTACAACAACATCAACAGGACACAGAAAGACAGGGGCTATCCAAAAGCCTGTCTCTACAAGTCATACTGTCTTAAGCTGTTTTTTAAAAACCTCAACCATTATGCAATTATGCATTATGCAAACGCTGTCATGTACAAAGCCATGTATCGGCTCCAGGCGGGTCTGCCTACAGAAACCAGCTGGAGTGTCATTTACCCAAGACCCCGTAGGACTTTACACTCTGGACAACACATTTACCCTTTGCACTACTGCTGTTTACGGTCAATGTGAACACTCAATTACCCTTTGCACTACTGCAAAGTTTGCAAATACTACCTTTGCACATCATACCATTGTGGGGAGCATGCCGTGTCTGGCCTGCAGAGGGCGCTGTGGGACTGTTGGTGGAGTGGTGGAGTGTTGGAGTGTTGGAGTGTTGGTGGAGTGGTGGTGGAGTGTTGGTGGAGTGGTGGAGGCTCACAAAACAAGCTAGTTGACTAGCGATGTTGTCATTGATTGTCAAAAATGCGGAAATGTATTCACATTTTTTTTTCCGAAAGAAAAGTCTGATCATTACATCAGATCCCATTAGAATGTGTCACAATTTAGGTCCTCATCGATGGCTATGTACGGGTCGACACCACCAGGTTGAGAAGCTGGACGCACCTCATTCCTGTGGCCTGTCTGTGTTAAGTTCTGCATTCTCTTTCATTTACCAAACCTGTAGCAGCACACCTGACGTAGGTGTGCTGTGGACTGTCGCTGCTCTGGAAATAAACGGGCGGTGCCCAGAACCATCTCTCACGTGTGCCGACTCCCTCCGTGCCTAGAACTGCTACAACCATCTTTTTGAACATATTTGAACATTTGTACAACAATAACACTGTTATTGGACGATGGATCTACAGGTTGCCTCATAGTTACCTTGCCTCATGGTTGCCTTGACCCCCCCTGGCCTTACCTGGCCTTACCTGGCCGTGACCCTTGGACCCCTGTCCCAGGTGTGGTTCATTGTCTCTCACCTTGAGCTGGGGGTACATGTGTCTGATCATGGGGAGACTGAGGGCGTTGAGGGCTTTGGGCCGGTTCAGTGAGATCACCCCGGCGTTGCCCACTCTCTCCAGCAGAACCTCTGACCCGGCCTGGCCCGACATCTGCTCCCAGGACCCACAGAAACACAACAGAACAATTGCTGAGATGACTGGAACCTATTATAACATATTATAACGCTCTATTAATAGCACGGTAATGTACATGTACTGTAGTAAGAAAAAAAGTTATCCAACACAATTTCACCTCGTGCAGTTTACACCAGCGCGTTCGGGAGGGGGCGGGAGGACGTGAAAACGTATCTAGTCCTCCTGCCCCCCTTCAATATGTTACAACGAGTCTCTTTCTATAACTAAATACAACATAAATATCCATATACAACATAAATATCAAATGCAGAAAATTAAATAAGATGTGGGCTACTTCAGTCACCTTACTACTCCTACTCAGTTCAAACTGTAGAACTCTGGAAAAAAATAACTTCTGCACCCCTATTCATGTGAAGGAGAGGTACTTCAGACCCCCGGTCTAATACAGCTGATCTGAGTCAGAAAGCTTACCATGTGTCCTTGGATTCTTTGCAATCTGCAGAGGGACCTCAGTCTAAAAAAGAACATAAACAAGCGTTGGTAGACACATCACGAAACATGAGCATGTTCTTGAGACAGTCTTGAGCTGTCCCGTCATTCAAGCATCTTAGAAGATGGAAATGGGGAAATAATTAACAATAATGGGGAAAAAATAGCACCCCAAATGACGTTTACCATAATGACCATATACTGTCATGTCATAGTTTACCATAATGACCATATACTGTCATGTAATAGTTGGGACAACGACCTCTTATAGGAACCCAGTGCGGTGGACGGACCGTACAAGCTCAGTATCCACTGATGATATATCAACACCCTACGCAAAGCAAACATCATATCTTCATTTGATCACAAAACCACATTCAGGACCATGTCTGAACAGAGTCTAAATGCATAACTGCGTCCAAAATGCTTGTTCTCAACAGTAACTTTGGGGCAGGTTGGGGTAGTGGTGGTGTAGTGGTAGTGAGTTGGACTTGTGATCAGAAGGTTGTGAGTTCAAATCCTGCCTGAAACCACACCACTACTCGTGTGCCCTTGAGTAAGGCACTTAGCCCTCAGTTACTCCAGGGGGAATGTCCCTGTAATTCGTAATTGTAAATCGCTTTGGATTAAAAGCGTCTGCTAAATGGCAAAATTAACCCCTCTCTGGTGACAGTATCAGTCTATGACCCTGGTCCTCCAGACCACCTCTACACGAGTGAGTGCCACAACCATGAATGATGAATGGTCTTTATTGTCATTAATATAGTACAGGTACCAAACAACGAAATTTGGGAGGGGGGGCTCCCCTGGTGCTAGGAAAACAAAAACTAAAAACAAGAAGGGAAAGGAGCTGGTTTACATAAATAAAGGCTATGTACACTATCCACTATACTATACTATACAAATAAAACACTGTGCTGTACTCTATGCTATGCTATACCTATTCTAACATTTCCTATCTCTGAACCTTATGTGCACGAGGGTTGTCATATTGCACATAGTATTTTTGCACATTCATACATGCATACATTCGAGCAGGCATGTTTGTTCATAGCTGAATATTCAACTTATTACTTCTTGTTTAAACGTACCTGTGAGTTAAATTCAACAACATTGCGATGAATGTCTGAATGACCTCTTCTTCTTCTTCTTCTTCTTCTTCTTCTTCTTCTTCTTCTTCGTCAATGGCGGATGGCCACGAGAGTCAATGGTGTATCAGCGCCATCTACTGGACTCATCGTGTACAGTACAGTTGCTATTCTCATGTTTGTCATTCAAACGAAAACGTGCCATTTTGTGTCCCTCGCTCGAACTTTAAAACTGCTCTGTAAATCTGAATTTTAAAAAAAAACTAATTAACAATAAAACATTAGTTTACATTATATGGGTCGTAACATGAAAACAAATGTATCGTTTTTTTCTTTTTTTGTTTCTGTGTGCAATGCATCAATGATCTGTCCCTCAATATGATTTTACTGGCTATTGAGGTAAAGTTTATTCTTAATATGTGTAAAATGTTGAAAAAAACAAGCAATTTAGTCGAGTACCCAGGTTGTCATCAACCCTTTTAGGGTTAGGGTTAGGATTAACCCTAGGCCCTTCACTCCACTCTGCGGCTTCCACTCTATGAATGAATGAATGAATGGTCTTTATTGTCATTGATATAGTACAGGTACCATACAACGAAATTTGGGAGGGGGGGCTCCCCTGGTGCTAGGAAAAAAACAAAAAACAAGAAGGGAAAAGAGCTGGTTTACATAAATAAAGGCTATGTACACTATCCACTATACTATACTATACAAATAAAACACTGTGCTGTACTCTATGCTATGCTATACATATCCTAACATTTCCTATCTCTGAACCTTGTGTACCCGAGGGTTGTCATATTGCACATAGTGTTATTGCACATGACATTACCTCCATTGAGCAGTCTTTTCATCGCCTCCACCTTCTCCTCAACACCTAAAAAACAAAGTGCATTCTTCTCGACCGGAGACCTCGTGCCAGCAGCCCCCCTACGATCTTCTGTGTTGACGGTTCCGAGCTGGAGTTTGTCTCTTGTTACAAATACCTTGGCCTTTGGCTGGACTCATCCCTTTCCTTCACCACCCACAAAGCACCTTCAGACAAAAGTCAAAGCTCGCCTAAGCTTTTTTTTACCGGAACAAGGCCTCCTTCACCCGTGCAGCCAAACATACCCTTGTCAAGATGACCATCCTGCCCATATTCGACTATGGCGATACCATCTATAGGATGGCATCTCAGTCTGCCCTCAGGAAACTCGACACACTCCATCACTCCGCCATTCGTTTTGCCACTAGTGCGCCTTTCACAACTCACCACTGTGACCTGTACACCCTTGTAGACTGGACATCTCTTCACAGCAGACGGCTCTGTCACTGGCTTCATCTTATCTACAGAACCATACTTTGCAAAACACCTTTCTACCTCTCATCCCTTCTGCACCTCTCTCACCGCCCCGTCATCGTTCTAAGATCCAGTGATCTTGTCCGACTCACCATCCCCAAAGGCCGTACCGTAGTCGGGCGCAGCGCTTTCCGGTTCGCTGCAGCACACGACTGGAACACCTTACAGAACACCCTCAAACTCACCGCCCTCACCTCACTCACTGCTTTCAAACAAATCCTGCAGCGAACCATAGTCGATCAATGCACCTGCTGATCACCGTCTCTCACCCATCCCATAACCCATCACTGCCTCATTTTAAGTACCCCTGCTCCACTACCCCCGCTATCCCTCACCTCCGCTCTTCCTCACCCCTACCTCCTCCTTCTCTCTCCCCTCTCTCTGACTGTTAGTATTTTAATGCATCTGTATTTGCCAGTGTTTTATTGTTGTAAATTATTTAACCTTATTTCTAGCCCCCCCCCCCCCCCCCCCCCCCAAAGAGCCATTGCTTTTTGGTCAGGCTGCATTTGTAAATAAGAATTTGTTCTTACATGTTTGCCTGGTTGAATAAAGGTTAAATAACAAAATAATTAACCCTGACCCAGTTTTTATTATTCATCTTAAGGCAGCTGTCACTTTCGCTGTCAGGATGGCAGAGTGGTCTAAGGCGCCAGACTCAAAGTGAAAGACGTTCCTTCTGACAAGGTATTATTAGAGTATTGTGTCAGCGATGTGTTTGCTCTCACTCTATGGAAGATCCATGTTATATGCAGTATAACAGCGCTGTAATTGTCATTTTCATCCAATAAACCTTGTTTTTGGGCAATCATTTTTATTCAATAAGAATAACAGCTCAGCAAGTGAGTACTTTTTGGGGAATCGAACCCACAACCATAATGTTGCGACTTTGTTAATCCTGTCAGGATGGCCGAGTGGTCTAAGGCGCCAGACTCAAGGTGAAAGTCCTTCCTACCAAGGAGTATTCTGGTCTCCGAATGGAGGCGTGGGTTCGAACCCCACTTCTGACAAGGTTTTAGTAGAGTATTGTGTTTGCTCTCACTCTGTGGAAGATCCATGGTATATGCAGTATAACAGCGCTGTAATTGTCATTTTCATCCAATAAACCTTGTTTTTTGGCAATCATTTCTATTCAATAAGAATAACGGCTCAGCAAGTGAGTACTTTTTGGGGAATCGAACCCACAACCATAATGTTGCGGCTTTGTTAACCTGTCAGGATGGCCGAGCAGTCTAAGGCGCCAGACTCAAGGTGAAAGTCCTTCCTACCAAGGAGTATTCTGGTCTCCGATTGGAGGCGTGGGTTCGAACCCCACTTCTGACAAGGTTTTAGTAGAGTATTGTGTCAGCGATGTGTTTGCTCTTACTCTATGGAAGATCCATGGTATATGCAGTATAACAGCGCTGTAATTGTCATTTTCATCCAATAAACCTTGTTTTTTGGCAAGCATTTCTATTCAATAAGAATAACGGCTCAGCAAGTGAGTACTTTTTGGGGAATCGAACCCACAACCATAATGTTGCGGCTTTGTTAATCCTTTCAGGATGGCCGAGTGGTCTAAGGCGCCAGACTCAAGGTGAAAGTCCTTCCTACCAAGGAGTATTCTGGTCTCCGAATGGAGGCGTGGGTTCGAACCCCACTTCTGACAAGCTTTTAGTAGAGTATTGTGTCAGCGATGTGTTTGCTCTCACTCTATAGAAGATCCATGGTATATGCACTATAACAGCGCTGTAATTGTCATTTTCATCCAATAAACCTTGTTTTTTGGCAATCATTTCTATTCAATAAGAATAACGGCTCAGCAAGTGAGTACTTTTTTGGGAATCGAACCCACAACCATAATGTTGCGGCTTTGTTAACCTGTCAGGATGGCCGAGCGGTCTAAGGCGCCAGACTCAAGGTGAAAGTCCTTCCTACCAAGGAGTATTCTGGTCTCCTACTGGAGGTGTGGGTTCGAACCCCACTTCTGACAAGGTTTTAATAGAGTATTGTGTCAGCGATGTGTTTGCTCTCACTCTATGGAAGATCCATGGTATATGCAGTATAACAGCGATGTAATTTTCATTTTCATCCAATAAACCTTGTTTTTTGGCAATCATTTCTATTCAATAAGAATAACGGCTCAGCAAGTGAGTACTTTTTTGGGAATCGAACCCACAACCATAATGTTGCGGCTTTGTTAACCTGTCAGGATGGCCGAGCGGTCTAAGGCGCCAGACTCAAGGTGAAAGTCCTTCCTACCAAGGAGTATTCTGGTCTCCAAATGGAGGCGTGGGTTAGAATCCCACTTCTGACAAGGTATTAGTAGAGTATTGTGTCAGCGATGTGTTTGCTCTTACTCTATGGAAGATCCATGGTATATGCAGTATAACAGCACTGTAATTGTTATTTTCATCCAATAAACCTTGTTTTTTAGCAAGCATTTCTATTCAATAAGAATAACGGCTCAGCAAGTGAGTACTTTTTGGGGAATCGAACCCAGAACCATAATGTTGCGGCTTTGTTAATCCTGTCAGGATGGCCGAGTGGTCTAAGGCGCCAGACTCAAGGTGAAAGTCCTTCCTGCCAAGGAGTATTCTGGTCTCCGAATGGAGGCGTGGGTTCGAACCCCACTTCTGACAAGGTTTTAGTAGAGTATTGTGTCAGCGATGTGTTTGCTCTTACTCTATGGAAGATCCATGGTATATGCAGTATAACAGCGCTGTAATTGTCATTTTTATCCAATAAACCTTGTTTTTTGGCAATCAATTTTATTCAATAAGAATAACGGCTCAGCAAGTGAGTACTTTTTTGGGAATCGAACCCACAACAATAATGTTGCGGCTTCGTTAACCTGTCAGGATGGCCGAGCGGTCTAAGGCGCCAGACTCAAGGTGAAAGTCATTCCTACCAAGGAGTATTCTGGTCTCCGAATGGAGCCGTGGGTTCGAACCCCACTTCTGACAAGGTTTTAGTTGAGTATTATGTCAGCGATGTGTTTGCTCTCACTCTATGGAAGATCCATGGTATATGCAGTATAACAGCGCTGTAATTGTCATTTTCATCCAATAAACCTTGTTTTTTGGCAAGCATTTCTATTCAATAAGAATAACGGCTCAGCAAGTGAGTACTTTTTTGGGAATCGAACCCACAACCATAATGTTGCGGATTCTTTAACCTGTCAGGATGGCCGAGCAGTCTAAGGCGCCAGACTCAAGGTGAAAGTCCTTCCTGCCAAGGAGTATTTTGGTCTCCGAATGGAGGCGTGGGTTCGAACCCCACTTCTGTCAAGGTATTAGTAGAGTATTGTGTTTGCTCTCACTCTATGGAAGATCCATGGTATATGCAGTATAACAGCACTGTAATTGTCATTTTCATCCAATAAACCTTGTTTTTTGGCAATAATTTCTATTCAATAAGAATAACGGCTCAGCAAGTGAGTACTTTTTGGGGAATCGAACCCACAACCATAATGTTGCGGCTTTGTTAATCCTGTCAGGATGGCCGAGTGGTCTAAGGCGCCAGACTCAAGGTGAAAGTCCTTCCTACCAAGGAGTATTCTGGTCTCCGAATGGAGGCGTGGGTTCGAACCCCACTTCTGACAAGGTTTTAATAGAGTATTGTGTCAGCGATGTGTTTGCTCTTACTCTATGGAAGATCCATGGTATATGCAGTATAACAGCGCTGTAATTGTCATTTTCATCCAATAAACCTTGTTTTTTGGCAATAATTTCTATTCAATAAGAATAACGGCTCAGCAAGTGAGTACTTTTTTGGGAATCGAACCCACAACCATAATGTTGCGGCTTTGTTAAACTGTCAGGATGGCCGAGCGGTCTAAGGCGCCAGACTCAAGGTGAAAGTCCTTCCTACCAAGGATTATTCTGGTCTCCGATTGGAGGCGTGGGTTCGAACCCCACTTCTGACAAAGTTTTAGTAGAGTATTGTGTCAGCGATGTGTTTGCTCTCACTCTATGCAGTATAACAGCGCTGTAATTGTCATTTTCATCCAATAAACCTTGTTTTTTGGCAAGCATTTCTATTCAATAAGAATTACGGCTCAGCAAGTGAGTACTTTTTTGGGAATCGAACCCACAACCATAATGTTGCGGCTTTGTTAACCTGTCAGGATGGCCGAGTGGTCTAAGGCGCCAGACTCAAGGTGAAAGTCCTTCCTACCAAGGAGTATTCTGGTCTCCGAATGGAGGCGTGGGTTCGAACCCCACTTCTGACAAGCTTTTAGTAGAGTATTGTGTCAGCGATGTGTTTGCTCTCACTCTATAGAAGATCCATGGTATTATGCACTATAACAGCGCTGTAATTGTCATTTTCATCCAATAAACCTTGTTTTTTGGCAATCATTTCTATTCAATAAGAATAACGGCTCAGCAAGCGAGTACTTTTTTGGGAATCGAACCCACAACCATAATGTTGCGGCTTTGTTAACCTGTCAGGATGGCCGAGCGGTCTAAGGCGCCACACTCAAGGTGAAAGTCCCTCCTACCAAGGAGTTTTCTGTTCTCCGAATGGAGGCGTGGGTTCGAACCCCACTTCTGACAAGGTTTTAGTTGAGTATTATGTCAGCGATGTGTTTGCTCTCACTCTATGGAAGATCCATGGTATATGCAGTATAACAGCGCTGTAATTGTCATTTTCATCCAATAAACCTTGTTTTTTGGCAATCATTTCTATTCAATAAGAATAACGGCTCAGCAAGTGAGTACTTTTTTGGGAATCGAACCCACAACCATAATGTTGCGGATTCTTTAACCTGTCAGGATGGCCGAGCGGTCTAAGGCGCCAGACTCAAGGTGAAAGTCCTTCCTGCCAAAGAGTATTCTGGTCTCCAAATGGAGGCGTGGGTTCGAACCCCACTTCTGACAAGGTATTAGCAGAGTTTTGTGTTTGCTCTCACTCTATGGAAGATCCATGGTATATGCAGTATAACAGCACTGTAATTGTCATTTTCATCCAATAAACCTTGTTTTTTGGCAAGCATTTCTATTCAATAAGAATAAAGGCTCAGCAAGTGAGTACTTTTTGGGGAATCGAACCCACAACCATAATGTTGCGGCTTTGTTAATCCTGTCAGGATGGCCGAGTGGTCTAAGGCGCCAGACTCAAGGTGAAGTCCTTCCTACCAAGGAGTATTCTGGTCTCCGAATGGAGGCGTGGGTTCGAACCCCACTTCTGACAAGGTTTTAATAGAGTATTGTGTCAGCGATGTGTTTGCTCTTACTCTATGGAAGATCCATGGTATATGCAGTATAACAGCGCTGTAATTGTCATTTTCATCCAATAAACCTTGTTTTTTGGCAATAATTTCTATTCAATAAGAATAACGGCTCAGCAAGTGAGTACTTTTTTGGGAATCGAACCCACAACCATAATGTTGCGGCTTTGTTAAACTGTCAGGATGGCCGAGCGGTCTAAGGCGCCAGACTCAAGGTGAAAGTCCTTCCTACCAAGGAGTATTCTCGTCTCCGATTGGAGGCGTGGGTTCGAACCCCACTTCTGACAAGGTTTTAGTAGAGTATTGTGTTTGCTCTCACTCTATGGAAGATCCATGGTATATGCAGTATAACAGCGCTGTAATTGTCATTTTCATCCAATAAACCTTGTTTTTTGGCAATCATTTCTATTCAATAAGAATAACGGCTCAGCAAGTGAGTACTTTTTTGGGAATCGAACCCACAACCATAATGTTGCGGCTTTGTTAACCTGTCAGGATGGCCGAGCGGTCTAAGGCGCCAGACTCAAGGTGAAAGTCCTTCCTACCAAGGAGTATTCTGGTCTCCGAATGGAGGCGTGGGTTCGAACCCCACTTCTGACAAGCTTTTAGTAGAGTATTTTGTCAGCGATGTGTTTGCTCTCACTCTATAGAAGATCCATGGTATATGCACTATAACAGCGCTGTAATTGTTATTTTCATCCAATAAACCTTGTTTTTTGGCAAGCATTTCTATTCAATAAGAATTACGGCTCAGCAAGTGAGTACTTTTTGGGGAATCGAACCCACAACCATAATGTTGCGGCGTTGTTAACCTGTCAGGATGGCCGAGCGGTCTAAGGCACCAGACACAAGGTGAAAGTCCTTCCTACCAAGGAGTATTCTGGTCTCCCAATGGAGGCGTGGGTTCGAAACCCACTTCTGATAAGGTTTTAGTAGAGTATTGTGTCAGCGATGTGTTTGCTCTCACTCTATGGAAGATCCATGGTATATGCAGTATAACAGCGCTATAATTGTCATTTTCATCCAATAAAACTTGTTTTTTGGCAATCATTTCTATTCAATAAGAATAACGGCTCAGCAAGTGAGTACTTTTTGGGGAATCGAACCCACAACCATAATGTTGCGGCTTTGTTAATCCTGTCAGGATGGCCGAGTGGTCTAAGGCGCCAGACTCAAGGTGAAAGTCCTTCCTACCAAGCAGTATTCTGGTCTCCGAATGGAGGCGTGGGTTCGAACCCCACTTCTGACAAGGTTTTAATAGAGTATTGTGTCAGCGATGTGTTTGCTCTTACTCTATGGAAGATCCATGGTATATGCAGTATAACAGCACTGTAATTGTCATTTTCATCCAATAAACCTTGTTTTTTGGCAAGCATTTCTATTCAATAAGAATAACGGCTCAGCAAGTGAGTACTTTTTGGGGAATCGAACCCACAACCATAATGTTGCGGCTTTGTTAATCCTGTCAGGATGGCCGAGTGGTCTAAGGCGCCAGACTCAAGGTGAAAGTCCTTCCTACCAAGGAGTATTCTGGTCTCCGAATGGAGGCGTGGGTTCGAACCCCACTTCTGACAAGGTTTTAATAGAGTATTGTGTCAGCGATGTGTTTGCTCTTACTCTATGGAAGATCCATGGTATATGCAGTATAACAGCGCTGTAATTGTCATTTTCATCCAATAAACCTTGTTTTTTGGCAAGCATTTCTATTCAATAAGAATAACGGCTCAGCAAGTGAGTACTTTTTTGGGAATCGAACCCACAACCATAATGTTGCGGCTTTGTTAAACTGTCAGGATGGCCGAGCGGTCTAAGGCGCCAGACTCAAGGTGAAAGTCCCTTCCTACCAAGGAGTATTCTGGTCTCCGAATGGAGGCGTGGGTTCGAACCCCACTTCTGACAAGCTTTTAGTAGAGTATTGTGTCAGCGATGTGTTTGCTCTCACTCTATAGAAGATCCATGGTATATGCACTATAACAGCGCTGTAATTGTTATTTTCATCCAATAAACCTTGTTTTTTGGCAATCATTTCTATTCAATAAGAATAACGGCTCAGCAAGTGAGTACTTTTTTGGGAATCGAACCCACAACCATAATGTTGCGGCTTTGTGAAACTGTCAGGATGGCCGAGCGGTCTAAGGCGCCAGACTCAAGGTGAAAGTCCTTCCTACCAAGGAGTATTCTGGTCTCCGAATGGAGGCGTGGGTTCGAACCCCACTTCTGACAAGATTTTAGTAGAGTATTGTGTCAGCGATGTGTTGGCTCTCACTCTATGGAAGATCCATGGTATATGCAGTATAACAGCGCTGTAATTGTCATTTTCATCCAATAAACCTTGTTTTTTGGCAAGCATTTCTATTCAATAAGAATTACGGCTCAGCAAGTGAGTACTTTTTTGGGAATCGAACCCACAACCATAATGTTGCGGCTTTGTTAACCTGTCAGGATGGCCGAGCGGTCTAAGGCGCCAGACTCAAGGTGAAAGTCCTTCCTACCAAGGAGTATTCTGGTCTCCGAATGGAGGCGTGGGTTCGAACCCCACTTCTGACAAGCTTTTAGTAGAGTATTGTGTCAGCGATGTGTTTGCTCTAACTCTATAGAAGATCCATGGTATATGCAGTATATAACAGCGCTGTAATTGTCATTTTCATCCAATAAACCTTGTTTTTTGGCAAGCATTTCTATTCAATAAGAATTACGGCTCAGCAAGTGAGTACTTTTTTGGGAATCGAACCCACAACCATAATGTTGCGGCTTTGTTAACCTGTCAGGATGGCCGAGTCGTCTAAGGCGCCAGACTCAAGGTGAAAGTCCTTCCTACCAAAGAATTTTCTGGTCTCCGAATGGAGGCGTGGGTTCGAACCCCATTTCTGAGAAGGTTTTAGTAGAGTATTGTGTCAGCGATGTATTTGCTTTCACTCTATGGAAGATCCATGGTATATGCAGTATAACAGCGCTATAATTGTCATTTTCATCCAATAAACCTTGTTTTTTGGCAATCATTTCTATTCAATAAGAATAACGGCTCAGCAAGTGAGTACTTTTTGAGGAATCGAACCCACAACCATAATGTTGCGGCTTTGTTAATCCTGTCAGGATGGCCGAGTGGTCTAAGGCGCCAGACTCAAGGTGAAAGTCCTTCCTACCAAGGAGTATTCTGGTCTCCGAATGGAGGCGTGGGTTCGAACCCCACTTCTGACAAGGTTTTAATAGAGTATTGTGTCAGCGATGTGTTTGCTCTTACTCTATGGAAGATCCATGGTATATGCAGTATAACAGCGCTGTAATTGTCATTTTCATCCAATAAACCTTGTTTTTTGGCAATCATTTCTATTCAATAAGAATAACGGCTCAGCAAGTGAGTACTTTTTTGGGAATCTAACCCACAACCATAATGTTGCGGCTTTGTCAAACTGTCAGGATGGCCGAGCGGTCTAAGGCGCCAGACTCAAGGTGAAAGTCCTTCCTACCAAGGAGTATTCTGGTCTCCGAATGGAGGCGTGGGTTCGAACCCCACTTCTGACAAGGCTTTAGTAGAGTATTGTGTTTGCTCTCACTCTATGGAAGATCCATGGTATATGCAGTATAAAAGTGCTGTAATTGTCATTTTCATCCAATAAACCTTGTTTTTTGGCAATCATTTCTATTCAATAAGAATAACGGCTCAGCAAGTGAGTACTTTTTTGGGAATCGAACCCACAACCATAATGTTGCGGCTTTGTTAACCTGTCAGGATGGCCGAGCGGTCTAAGGCGCCAGACTCAAGGTGAAAGTCCTTCCTACCAAGGAGTATTCTGGTCTCCGAATGGAGGCGTGGGTTCGAACCCCACTTCTGACAAGCTTTTAGTAGAGTATTGTGTCAGCGATGTGTTTGCTCTCACTCTATAGAAGATCCATGGTATATGCACTATAACAGCGCTGTAATTGTTATTTTCATCCAATAAACCTTGTTTTTTGGCAAGCATTTCTATTCAATAAGAATTACGGCTCAGCAAGTGAGTACTTTTTGGGGAATCGAACCCACAACCATAATGTTGCGGCGTTGTTAACCTGTCAGGATGGCCGAGCGGTCTAAGGCACCAGACACAAGGTGAAAGTCCTTCCTACCAAGGAGTATTCTGGTCTCCGAATGGAGGCGTGGGTTCGAACCCCACTTCTGACAAGGTATTAGTAGAGTATTGTGTTTGCTCTCACTCTATGGAAGATCCATGGTATATGCAGTATAACAGCACTGTAATTGTCATTTTCATCCAATAAACCTTGTTTTTTGGCAAGCATTTCGATTCAATAAGAATAACGGCTCAGCAAGTGAGTACTTTTGGGGAATCGAACCCACAACCATAATGTTGCGGCTTTGTTAATCCTGTCAGGATGGCCGAGTGGTCTAAGGCGCCAGACTCAAGGTGAAAGTCCTTCCTACCAAGGAGTATTCTGGTCTCCGAATGGAGGCGTGGGTTCGAACCCCACTTCTGACAAGGTTTTAGTTGAGTATTGTGTCAGCGATGTGTTTGCTCTCACTCTATGGAAGATCCATGGTATATGCAGTATAACAGCGCTGTAATTGTCATTTTCATCCAATAAACCTTGTTTTTTGGCAATAATTTCTATTCAATAAGAATAACGGCTCAGCAAGTGAGTACTTTTTTGGGAATCGAACCCACAACCATAATGTTGCGGCTTTGTTAAACTGTCAGGATGGCCGAGCGGTCTAAGGCGCCAGACTCAAGGTGAAAGTCCTTCCTACCAAGGAGTATTCTGGTCTCCGATTGGAGGCGTGGGTTCGAACCCCACTTCTGATAAGGTTTTAGTAGAGTATTGTGTTTGCTCTCACTCTATGGAAGATCCATGGTATATGCAGTATAACAGCGCTGTAATTGTCATTTTCATCCAATAAACATTGTTTTTTGGCAATCATTTCTATTCAATAAGAATAACGGCTCAGCAATTGAGTACTTTTTTGGGAATCGAACCCACAACCATAATGTTGAGGGTTTGTTAACCTGTCAGGATGGCCGAGCGGTCTAAGGCGCCAGACTCAAGGTGAAAGTCCTTCCTACCAAGGAGTATTCTGGTCTCCGAATGGAGGCGTGGGTTCGAACCCCACTTCTGACAAGCTTTTAGTAGAGTATTGTGTCAGCGATGTGTTTGCTCTCACTCTATAGAAGATCCATGGTATATGCACTATAACAGCGCTGTAATTGTTATTTTCATCCAATAAACCTTGTTTTTTGGCAAGCATTTCTATTCAATAAGAATTACGGCTCAGCAAGTGAGTACTTTTTGGGGAATCGAACCCACAACCATAATGTTGCGGCATTGTTAACCTGTCAGGATGGCCGAGCGGTCTAAGGCGCCAGACACAAGGTGAAAGTCCTTCCTACCAAGGAGTATTCTGGTCTCCGAATGGAGGCGTGGGTTCGAAACCCACTTCTGACAAGGTTTTAGTAGAGTATTGTGTCAGCGATGTGTTTGCTCTCACTCTATGGAAGATCCATGGTATATGCAGTATAACAGCGCTGTAATTGTCATTTTCATCCAATAAACCTTGTTTTTTGGCAAGCATTTCTATTCAATAAGAATTACGGCTCAGCAAGTGAGTACTTTTTTGGGAATCGAACCCACAACCATAATGTTGCGGCTTTGTTAACCTGTCAGGATTGCCGAGCGGTCTAAGGCGCCAGACTCAAGGTGAAAGTCCTTCCTACCAAGGAGTATTCTGGTCTCCGAATGGAGGCGTGGGTTCGAACCCCACTTCTGACAAGGTTTTAGTAGAGTATTGTGTCAGCGATATTTTTGCTCTCACTCTATGGAAGATCCATGGTATATGCAGTATAACAGCGCTATAATTGTCATTTTCATCCAATAAACCTTGTTTTTTGGCAATCATTTTTATTCAATAAGAATAACAGCTCAGCAAGTGAGTACTTTTTGGGGAATCGAACCCACAACCATAATGTTGCGACTTTGTTAATCCTGTCAGGATGGCCGAGTGGTCTAAGGCGCCAGACTCAAGGTGAAAGTCCTTCCTACCAAGGAGTATTCTGGTCTCCGAATGGAGGCGTGGGTTCGAACCCCACTTCTGACAAGATTTTAGTAGAGTATTGTGTTTGCTCTCACTCTGTGGAAGATCCATGGTATATGCAGTATAACAGCGCTGTAATTGTCATTTTCATCCAATAAACCTTGTTTTTTGGCAATAATTTCTATTCAATAAGAATAACGGCTCAGCAAGTGAGTACTTTTTTGGGAATCTAACCCACAACCATAATGTTGCGGCTTTGTCAAACTGTCAGGATGGCCGAGCGGTCTAAGGCGCCAGACTCAAGGTGAAATTCCTTCCTACCAAGGAGTATTCTGGTCTCCGAATGGAGGCGTGGGTTCGAACCCCACTTCTGACAAGCTTTTAGTAGAGTATTGTGTCAGCGATGTGTTTGCTCTCACTCTATAGAAGATCCATGGTATATGCACTATAACAGCGCTGTAATTGTTATTTTCATCCAATAAACCTTGTTTTTTGGCAAGCATTTCTATTCAATAAGAATTACGGCTCAGCAAGTGAGTACTTTTTGGGGAATCGAACCCACAACCATAATGTTGCGGCATTGTTAACCTGTCAGGATGGCCGAGCGGTCTAAGGCGCCAGACACAAGGTGAAAGTCCTTCCTACCAAGGAGTATTCTGGTCTCCGAATGGAGGTGTCGGTTCGAAACCCACTTCTGACCAGGTTTTAGTAGAGTATTGTGTCAGCGATGTGTTTGCTCTCACTCTATGGAAGATCCATGGTATATGCAGTATAACAGCGCTGTAATTGTCATTTTCATCCAATAAACCTTGTTTTTTGGCAAGCATTTCTATTCAATAAGAATTACGGCTCAGCAAGTGAGTACTTTTTTGGGAATCGAACCCACAACCATAATGTTGCGGCTTTGTTAACCTATCAGGATGGCCGAGCAGTCTAAGGCGCCAGACTCAAGGTGTAAGTCCTTCCTACCAAGGAGTATTCTGGTCTCCGATTGGAGGCGTGGGTTCGAACCCCACTTCTGACAAGGTTTTAGTAGAGTATTGTGTCAGCGATGTGTTTGTTCTTACTCTATGGAAGATCCATGGTATATGCAGTATAACAGCGCTATAATTGTAATTTTCATCCAATAAACCTTGTTTTTTGGCAATCATTTCTATTCAATAAGAATAACGGCTCAGCAAGTGAGTACTTTTTTGGGAATCTAACCCACAACCATAATGTTGCGGCTTTGTCAAACTGTCAGGATGGCCGAGCGGTCTAAGGCGCCAGACTCAAGGTGAAATTCCTTCCTACCAAGGAGTATTCTGGTCTCCGAATGGAGGCGTGGGTTCGAACCCCACTTCTGACAAGCTTTTAGTAGAGTATTGTGTCAGCGATGTGTTTGCTCTCACTCTATAGAAGATCCATGGTATATGCACTATAACAGCGCTGTAATTGTTATTTTCATCCAATAAACCTTGTTTTTTGGCAAGCATTTCTATTCAATAAGAATTACGGCTCAGCAAGTGAGTACTTTTTGGGGAATCGAACCCACAACCATAATGTTGCGGCATTGTTAACCTGTCAGGATGGCCGAGCGGTCTAAGGCGCCAGACACAAGGTGAAAGTCCTTCCTACCAAGGAGTATTCTGGTCTCCGAATGGAGGCGTGGGTTCGAACCCCACTTCTGACAAGGTTTTAATAGAGTATTGTGTCAGCGATGTGTTTGCTCTTACTCTATGGAAGATCCATGGTATATGCAGTATAACAGCGCTGTAATTGTCATTTTCATCCAATAAACCTTGTTTTTTGGCAATCATTTCTATTCAATAAGAATAACGGCTCAGCAAGTGAGTACTTTTTTGGGAATCGAACCCACAACCATAATGTTGCGGCTTTGTTAACCTGTCAGGATGGCCGAGCGGTCTAAGGCGCCACACTCAAGGTGAAAGTCCCTCCTACCAAGGAGTTTTCTGGTCTACGAATGGAGGCGTGGGTTCGAACCCCACTTCTGACAAGGTTTTAGTTGAGTATTATGTCAGCGATGTGTTTGCTCTCACTCTATGGAAGATCCATGGTATATGCAGTATAACAGCGCTGTAATTGTCATTTTCATCCAATAAACCTTGTTTTTTGGCAATCATTTCTATTCAATAAGAATAACGGCTCAGCAAGTGAGTACTTTTTTGGGAATCGAACCCACAACCATAATGTTGCGGATTCTTTAACCTGTCAGGATGGCCGAGCGGTCTAAGGCGCCAGACTCAAGGTGAAAGTCCTTCCTGCCAAAGAGTATTCTGGTCTCCAAATGGAGGCGTGGGTTCGAACCCCACTTCTGACAAGGTATTAGCAGAGTTTTGTGTTTGCTCTCACTCTATGGAAGATCCATGGTATATGCAGTATAACAGCACTGTAATTGTCATTTTCATCCAATAAACCTTGTTTTTTGGCAAGCATTTCTATTCAATAAGAATAAAGGCTCAGCAAGTGAGTACTTTTTGGGGAATCGAACCCACAACCATAATGTTGCGGCTTTGTTAATCCTGTCAGGATGGCCGAGTGGTCTAAGGCGCCAGACTCAAGGTGAAGTCCTTCCTACCAAGGAGTATTCTGGTCTCCGAATGGAGGCGTGGGTTCGAACCCCACTTCTGACAAGGTTTTAATAGAGTATTGTGTCAGCGATGTGTTTGCTCTTACTCTATGGAAGATCCATGGTATATGCAGTATAACAGCGCTGTAATTGTCATTTTCATCCAATAAACCTTGTTTTTTGGCAATAATTTCTATTCAATAAGAATAACGGCTCAGCAAGTGAGTACTTTTTTGGGAATCGAACCCACAACCATAATGTTGCGGCTTTGTTAAACTGTCAGGATGGCCGAGCGGTCTAAGGCGCCAGACTCAAGGTGAAAGTCCTTCCTACCAAGGAGTATTCTGGTCTCCGATTGGAGGCGTGGGTTCGAACCCCACTTCTGACAAGGTTTTAGTAGAGTATTGTGTCAGCGATGTGTTTGCTCTCACTCTATGGAAGATCCATGGTATATGCAGTATAACAGCGCTGTAATTGTCATTTTCATCCAATAAACCTTGTTTTTTGGCAATCATTTCTATTCAATAAGAATAACGGCTCAGCAAGTGAGTACTTTTTTGGGAATCGAACCCACAACCATAATGTTGCGGCTTTGTTAACCTGTCAGGATGGCCGAGCGGTCTAAGGCGCCAGACTCAAGGTGAAAGTCCTTCCTACCAAGGAGTATTCTGGTCTCCGAATGGAGGCGTGGGTTCGAACCCCACTTCTGACAAGCTTTTAGTAGAGTATTTTGTCAGCGATGTGTTTGCTCTCACTCTATAGAAGATCCATGGTATATGCACTATAACAGCGCTGTAATTGTTATTTTCATCCAATAAACCTTGTTTTTTGGCAAGCATTTCTATTCAATAAGAATTACGGCTCAGCAAGTGAGTACTTTTTGGGGAATCGAACCCACAACCATAATGTTGCGGCGTTGTTAACCTGTCAGGATGGCCGAGCGGTCTAAGGCACCAGACACAAGGTGAAAGTCCTTCCTACCAAGGAGTATTCTGGTCTCCCAATGGAGGCGTGGGTTCGAAACCCACTTCTGATAAGGTTTTAGTAGAGTATTGTGTCAGCGATGTGTTTGCTCTCACTCTATGGAAGATCCATGGTATATGCAGTATAACAGCGCTATAATTGTCATTTTCATCCAATAAAACTTGTTTTTTGGCAATCATTTCTATTCAATAAGAATAACGGCTCAGCAAGTGAGTACTTTTTGGGGAATCGAACCCACAACCATAATGTTGCGGCTTTGTTAATCCTGTCAGGATGGCCGAGTGGTCTAAGGCGCCAGACTCAAGGTGAAAGTCCTTCCTACCAAGCAGTATTCTGGTCTCCGAATGGAGGCGTGGGTTCGAACCCCACTTCTGACAAGGTTTTAATAGAGTATTGTGTCAGCGATGTGTTTGCTCTTACTCTATGGAAGATCCATGGTATATGCAGTATAACAGCACTGTAATTGTCATTTTCATCCAATAAACCTTGTTTTTTGGCAAGCATTTCTATTCAATAAGAATAACGGCTCAGCAAGTGAGTACTTTTTGGGGAATCGAACCCACAACCATAATGTTGCGGCTTTGTTAATCCTGTCAGGATGGCCGAGTGGTCTAAGGCGCCAGACTCAAGGTGAAAGTCCTTCCTACCAAGGAGTATTCTGGTCTCCGAATGGAGGCGTGGGTTCGAACCCCACTTCTGACAAGGTTTTAATAGAGTATTGTGTCAGCGATGTGTTTGCTCTTACTCTATGGAAGATCCATGGTATATGCAGTATAACAGCGCTGTAATTGTCATTTTCATCCAATAAACCTTGTTTTTTGGCAAGCATTTCTATTCAATAAGAATAACGGCTCAGCAAGTGAGTACTTTTTTGGGAATCGAACCCACAACCATAATGTTGCGGCTTTGTTAAACTGTCAGGATGGCCGAGCGGTCTAAGGCGCCAGACTCAAGGTGAAAGTCCCTTCCTACCAAGGAGTATTCTGGTCTCCGAATGGAGGCGTGGGTTCGAACCCCACTTCTGACAAGCTTTTAGTAGAGTATTGTGTCAGCGATGTGTTTGCTCTCACTCTATAGAAGATCCATGGTATATGCACTATAACAGCGCTGTAATTGTTATTTTCATCCAATAAACCTTGTTTTTTGGCAATCATTTCTATTCAATAAGAATAACGGCTCAGCAAGTGAGTACTTTTTTGGGAATCGAACCCACAACCATAATGTTGCGGCTTTGTGAAACTGTCAGGATGGCCGAGCGGTCTAAGGCGCCAGACTCAAGGTGAAAGTCCTTCCTACCAAGGAGTATTCTGGTCTCCGAATGGAGGCGTGGGTTCGAACCCCACTTCTGACAAGATTTTAGTAGAGTATTGTGTCAGCGATGTGTTGGCTCTCACTCTATGGAAGATCCATGGTATATGCAGTATAACAGCGCTGTAATTGTCATTTTCATCCAATAAACCTTGTTTTTTGGCAAGCATTTCTATTCAATAAGAATTACGGCTCAGCAAGTGAGTACTTTTTTGGGAATCGAACCCACAACCATAATGTTGCGGCTTTGTTAACCTGTCAGGATGGCCGAGCGGTCTAAGGCGCCAGACTCAAGGTGAAAGTCCTTCCTACCAAGGAGTATTCTGGTCTCCGAATGGAGGCGTGGGTTCGAACCCCACTTCTGACAAGCTTTTAGTAGAGTATTGTGTCAGCGATGTGTTTGCTCTAACTCTATAGAAGATCCATGGTATATGCAGTATATAACAGCGCTGTAATTGTCATTTTCATCCAATAAACCTTGTTTTTTGGCAAGCATTTCTATTCAATAAGAATTACGGCTCAGCAAGTGAGTACTTTTTTGGGAATCGAACCCACAACCATAATGTTGCGGCTTTGTTAACCTGTCAGGATGGCCGAGTCGTCTAAGGCGCCAGACTCAAGGTGAAAGTCCTTCCTACCAAAGAATTTTCTGGTCTCCGAATGGAGGCGTGGGTTCGAACCCCATTTCTGAGAAGGTTTTAGTAGAGTATTGTGTCAGCGATGTATTTGCTTTCACTCTATGGAAGATCCATGGTATATGCAGTATAACAGCGCTATAATTGTCATTTTCATCCAATAAACCTTGTTTTTTGGCAATCATTTCTATTCAATAAGAATAACGGCTCAGCAAGTGAGTACTTTTTGAGGAATCGAACCCACAACCATAATGTTGCGGCTTTGTTAATCCTGTCAGGATGGCCGAGTGGTCTAAGGCGCCAGACTCAAGGTGAAAGTCCTTCCTACCAAGGAGTATTCTGGTCTCCGAATGGAGGCGTGGGTTCGAACCCCACTTCTGACAAGGTTTTAATAGAGTATTGTGTCAGCGATGTGTTTGCTCTTACTCTATGGAAGATCCATGGTATATGCAGTATAACAGCGCTGTAATTGTCATTTTCATCCAATAAACCTTGTTTTTTGGCAATAATTTCTATTCAATAAGAATAACGGCTCAGCAAGTGAGTACTTTTTTGGGAATCGAACCCACAACCATAATGTTGCGGCTTTGTTAAACTGTCAGGATGGCCGAGCGGTCTAAGGCGCCAGACTCAAGGTTACAGTCCTTCCTACCAAGGAGAATTCTGGTCTCCGATTGGAGGCGTGGGTTCGAACCCCACTTCTGACAAAGTTTTAGTAGAGTATTGTGTCAGCGATGTGTTTGCTCTCACTCTATGGAAGATCCATGCTATATGCAGTATAACAGCGCTGTAATTGTCATTTTTATCCAATAAACCTTGTTTTTTGGCAATCATTTCTATTCAATAAGAATAACGGCTCAGCAAGTGAGTACTTTTTTGGGAATCTAACCCACAACCATAATGTTGCGGCTTTGTCAAACTGTCAGGATGGCCGAGCGGTCTAAGGCGCCAGACTCAAGGTGAAAGTCCTTCCTACCAAGGAGTATTCTGGTCTCCGAATGGAGGCGTGGGTTCGAACCCCACTTCTGACAAGGCTTTAGTAGAGTATTGTGTTTGCTCTCACTCTATGGAAGATCCATGGTATATGCAGTATAAAAGTGCTGTAATTGTCATTTTCATCCAATAAACCTTGTTTTTTGGCAATCATTTCTATTCAATAAGATTAACGGCTCAGCAAGTGAGTACTTTTTTGGGAATCGAACCCACAACCATAATGTTGCGGCTTTGTTAACCTGTCAGGATGGCCGAGCGGTCTAAGGCGCCAGACTCAAGGTGAAAGTCCTTCCTACCAAGGAGTATTCTGGTCTCCGAATGGAGGCGTGGGTTCGAACCCCACTTCTGACAAGCTTTTAGTAGAGTATTGTGTCAGCGATGTGTTTGCTCTCACTCTATAGAAGATCCATGGTATATGCACTATAACAGCGCTGTAATTGTTATTTTCATCCAATAAACCTTGTTTTTTGGCAAGCATTTCTATTCAATAAGAATTACGGCTCAGCAAGTGAGTACTTTTTGGGGAATCGAACCCACAACCATAATGTTGCGGCGTTGTTAACCTGTCAGGATGGCCGAGCGGTCTAAGGCACCAGACACAAGGTGAAAGTCCTTCCTACCAAGGAGTATTCTGGTCTCCGAATGGAGGCGTGGGTTCGAACCCCACTTCTGACAAGGTATTAGTAGAGTATTGTGTTTGCTCTCACTCTATGGAAGATCCATGGTATATGCAGTATAACAGCACTCTAATTGTCATTTTCATCCAATAAACCTTGTTTTTTGGCAAGCATTTCTATTCAATAAGAATAACGGCTCAGCAAGTGAGTACTTTTGGGGAATCGAACCCACAACCATAATGTTGCGGCTTTGTTAATCCTGTCAGGATGGCCGAGTGGTCTAAGGCGCCAGACTCAAGGTGAAAGTCCTTCCTACCAAGGAGTATTCTGGTCTCCGAATGGAGGCGTGGGTTCGAACCCCACTTCTGACAAGGTTTTAGTTGAGTATTGTGTCAGCGATGTGTTTGCTCTCACTCTATGGAAGATCCATGGTATATGCAGTATAACAGCGCTGTAATTGTCATTTTCATCCAATAAACCTTGTTTTTTGGCAATAATTTCTATTCAATAAGAATAACGGCTCAGCAAGTGAGTACTTTTTTGGGAATCGAACCCACAACCATAATGTTGCGGCTTTGTTAAACTGTCAGGATGGCCGAGCGGTCTAAGGCGCCAGACTCAAGGTGAAAGTCCTTCCTACCAAGGAGTATTCTGGTCTCCGATTGGAGGCGTGGGTTCGAACCCCACTTCTGACAAGGTTTTAGTAGAGTATTGTGTTTGCTCTCACTCTATGGAAGATCCATGGTATATGCAGTATAACAGCGCTGTAATTGTCATTTTCATCCAATAAACATTGTTTTTTGGCAATCATTTCTATTCAATAAGAATAACGGCTCAGCAATTGAGTACTTTTTTGGGAATCGAACCCACAACCATAATGTTGAGGGTTTGTTAACCTGTCAGGATGGCCGAGCGGTCTAAGGCGCCAGACTCAAGGTGAAAGTCCTTCCTACCAAGGAGTATTCTGGTCTCCGAATGGAGGCGTGGGTTCGAACCCCACTTCTGACAAGCTTTTAGTAGAGTATTGTGTCAGCGATGTGTTTGCTCTCACTCTATAGAAGATCCATGGTATATGCACTATAACAGCGCTGTAATTGTTATTTTCATCCAATAAACCTTGTTTTTTGGCAAGCATTTCTATTCAATAAGAATTACGGCTCAGCAAGTGAGTACTTTTTGGGGAATCGAACCCACAACCATAATGTTGCGGCATTGTTAACCTGTCAGGATGGCCGAGCGGTCTAAGGCGCCAGACACAAGGTGAAAGTCCTTCCTACCAAGGAGTATTCTGGTCTCCGAATGGAGGCGTGGGTTCGAAACCCACTTCTGACAAGGTTTTAGTAGAGTATTGTGTCAGCGATGTGTTTGCTCTCACTCTATGGAAGATCCATGGTATATGCAGTATAACAGCGCTGTAATTGTCATTTTCATCCAATAAACCTTGTTTTTTGGCAAGCATTTCTATTCAATAAGAATTACGGCTCAGCAAGTGAGTACTTTTTTGGGAATCGAACCCACAACCATAATGTTGCGGCTTTGTTAACCTGTCAGGATTGCCGAGCGGTCTAAGGCGCCAGACTCAAGGTGAAAGTCCTTCCTACCAAGGAGTATTCTGGTCTCCGAATGGAGGCGTGGGTTCGAACCCCACTTCTGACAAGGTTTTAGTAGAGTATTGTGTCAGCGATATTTTTGCTCTCACTCTATGGAAGATCCATGGTATATGCAGTATAACAGCGCTATAATTGTCATTTTCATCCAATAAACCTTGTTTTTTGGCAATCATTTTTATTCAATAAGAATAACAGCTCAGCAAGTGAGTACTTTTTGGGGAATCGAACCCACAACCATAATGTTGCGACTTTGTTAATCCTGTCAGGATGGCCGAGTGGTCTAAGGCGCCAGACTCAAGGTGAAAGTCCTTCCTACCAAGGAGTATTCTGGTCTCCGAATGGAGGCGTGGGTTCGAACCCCACTTCTGACAAGGTTTTAGTAGAGTATTGTGTTTGCTCTCACTCTGTGGAAGATCCATGGTATATGCAGTATAACAGCGCTGTAATTGTCATTTTCATCCAATAAACCTTGTTTTTTGGCAATAATTTCTATTCAATAAGAATAACGGCTCAGCAAGTGAGTACTTTTTTGGGAATCTAACCCACAACCATAATGTTGCGGCTTTGTCAAACTGTCAGGATGGCCGAGCGGTCTAAGGCGCCAGACTCAAGGTGAAATTCCTTCCTACCAAGGAGTATTCTGGTCTCCGAATGGAGGCGTGGGTTCGAACCCCACTTCTGACAAGCTTTTAGTAGAGTATTGTGTCAGCGATGTGTTTGCTCTCACTCTATAGAAGATCCATGGTATATGCACTATAACAGCGCTGTAATTGTTATTTTCATCCAATAAACCTTGTTTTTTGGCAAGCATTTCTATTCAATAAGAATTACGGCTCAGCAAGTGAGTACTTTTTGGGGAATCGAACCCACAACCATAATGTTGCGGCATTGTTAACCTGTCAGGATGGCCGAGCGGTCTAAGGCGCCAGACACAAGGTGAAAGTCCTTCCTACCAAGGAGTATTCTGGTCTCCGAATGGAGGTGTCGGTTCGAAACCCACTTCTGACCAGGTTTTAGTAGAGTATTGTGTCAGCGATGTGTTTGCTCTCACTCTATGGAAGATCCATGGTATATGCAGTATAACAGCGCTGTAATTGTCATTTTCATCCAATAAACCTTGTTTTTTGGCAAGCATTTCTATTCAATAAGAATTACGGCTCAGCAAGTGAGTACGTTTTTGGGAATCGAACCCACAACCATAATGTTGCGGCTTTGTTAACCTGTCAGGATTGCCGAGCGGTCTAAGGCGCCAGACTCAAGGTGAAAGTCCTTCCTACCAAGGAGTATTCTGGTCTCCGAATGGAGGCGTGGGTTCGAACCCCACTTCTGACAAGGTTTTAGTAGAGTATTGTGTCAGCGATAATTTTGCTCTCACTCTATGGAAGATCCATGGTATATGCAGTATAACAGCGCTATAATTGTCATTTTCATCCAATAAACCTTGTTTTTTGGCAATCATTTTTATTCAATAAGAATAACAGCTCAGCAAGTGAGTACTTTTTGGGGAATCGAACCCACAACCATAATGTTGCGACTTTGTTAATCCTGTCAGGATGGCCGAGTGGTCTAAGGCGCCAGACTCAAGGTGAAAGTCCTTCCTACCAAGGAGTATTCTGGTCTCCGAATGGAGGCGTGGGTTCGAACCCCACTTCTGACAAGGTTTTAGTAGAGTATTGTGTTTGCTCTCACTCTGTGGAAGATCCATGGTATATGCAGTATAACAGCGCTGTAATTGTCATTTTCATCCAATAAACCTTGTTTTTTGGCAATCATTTCTATTCAATAAGAATAACGGCTCAGCAAGTGAGTACTTTTTTGGGAATCGAACCCACAACCATAATGTTGCGGCTTTGTTAACCTATCAGGATGGCCGAGCAGTCTAAGGCGCCAGACTCAAGGTGTAAGTCCTTCCTACCAAGGAGTATTCTGGTCTCCGATTGGAGGCGTGGGTTCGAACCCCACTTCTGACAAGGTTTTAGTAGAGTATTGTGTCAGCGATGTGTTTGTTCTTACTCTATGGAAGATCCATGGTATATGCAGTATAACAGCGCTATAATTGTAATTTTCATCCAATAAACCTTGTTTTTTGGCAATCATTTCTATTCAATAAGAATAACGGCTCAGCAAGTGAGTACTTTTTTGGGAATCTAACCCACAACCATAATGTTGCGGCTTTGTCAAACTGTCAGGATGGCCGAGCGGTCTAAGGCGCCAGACTCAAGGTGAAATTCCTTCCTACCAAGGAGTATTCTGGTCTCCGAATGGAGGCGTGGGTTCGAACCCCACTTCTGACAAGCTTTTAGTAGAGTATTGTGTCAGCGATGTGTTTGCTCTCACTCTATAGAAGATCCATGGTATATGCACTATAACAGCGCTGTAATTGTTATTTTCATCCAATAAACCTTGTTTTTTGGCAAGCATTTCTATTCAATAAGAATTACGGCTCAGCAAGTGAGTACTTTTTGGGGAATCGAACCCACAACCATAATGTTGCGGCATTGTTAACCTGTCAGGATGGCCGAGCGGTCTAAGGCGCCAGACACAAGGTGAAAGTCCTTCCTACCAAGGAGTATTCTGGTCTCCGAATGGAGGCGTGGGTTCGAACCCCACTTCTGACAAGGTTTTAGTAGAGTATTGTGTCAGCGATGTGTTTGCTCTTACTCTATGGAAGATCCATGGTATATGCAGTATAACAGCGCTGTAATTGTCATTTTCATCCAATAAACCTTGTTTTTTGGCAATAATTTCTATTCAATAAGAATAACGGCTCAGCAAGTGAGTACTTTTTTGGGAATCGAACCCACAACCATAATGTTGCGGCTTTGTTAAACTGTCAGGATGGCCGAGCGGTCTAAGGCGCCAGACTCAAGGTGAAAGTCCTTCCTACCAAGGATTATTCTGGTCTCCGATTGGAGGCGTGGGTTCGAACCCCACTTCTGACAAAGTTTTAGTAGAGTATTGTGTCAGCGATGTGTTTGCTCTCACTCTATGCAGTATAACAGCGCTGTAATTGTCATTTTCATCCAATAAACCTTGTTTTTTGGCAAGCATTTCTATTCAATAAGAATTACGGCTCAGCAAGTGAGTACTTTTTTGGGAATCGAACCCACAACCATAATGTTGCGGCTTTGTTAACCTGTCAGGATGGCCGAGTGGTCTAAGGCGCCAGACTCAAGGTGAAAGTCCTTCCTACCAAGGAGTATTCTGGTCTCCGAATGGAGGCGTGGGTTCGAACCCCACTTCTGACAAGCTTTTAGTAGAGTATTGTGTCAGCGATGTGTTTGCTCTCACTCTATAGAAGATCCATGGTATTATGCACTATAACAGCGCTGTAATTGTCATTTTCATCCAATAAACCTTGTTTTTTGGCAATCATTTCTATTCAATAAGAATAACGGCTCAGCAAGTGAGTACTTTTTTGGGAATCGAACCCACAACCATAATGTTGCGGCTTTGTTAACCTGTCAGGATGGCCGAGCGGTCTAAGGCGCCACACTCAAGGTGAAAGTCCCTCCTACCAAGGAGTTTTCTGGTCTCCGAATGGAGGCGTGGGTTCGAACCCCACTTCTGACAAGGTTTTAGTTGAGTATTATGTCAGCGATGTGTTTGCTCTCACTCTATGGAAGATCCATGGTATATGCAGTATAACAGCGCTGTAATTGTCATTTTCATCCAATAAACCTTGTTTTTTGGCAATCATTTCTATTCAATAAGAATAACGGCTCAGCAAGTGAGTACTTTTTTGGGAATCGAACCCACAACCATAATGTTGCGGATTCTTTAACCTGTCAGGATGGCCGAGCGGTCTAAGGCGCCAGACTCAAGGTGAAAGTCCTTCCTGCCAAAGAGTATTCTGGTCTCCAAATGGAGGCGTGGGTTCGAACCCCACTTCTGACAAGGTATTAGCAGATTTTTGTGTTTGCTCTCACTCTATGGAAGATCCATGGTATATGCAGTATAACAGCACTGTAATTGTCATTTTCATCCAATAAACCTTGTTTTTTGGCAAGCATTTCTATTCAATAAGAATAAAGGCTCAGCAAGTGAGTACTTTTTGGGGAATCGAACCCACAACCATAATGTTGCGGCTTTGTTAATCCTGTCAGGATGGCCGAGTGGTCTAAGGCGCCAGACTCAAGGTGAAGTCCTTCCTACCAAGGAGTATTCTGGTCTCCGAATGGAGGCGTGGGTTCGAACCCCACTTCTGACAAGGTTTTAATAGAGTATTGTGTCAGCGATGTGTTTGCTCTTACTCTATGGAAGATCCATGGTATATGCAGTATAACAGCGCTGTAATTGTCATTTTCATCCAATAAACCTTGTTTTTTGGCAATAATTTCTATTCAATAAGAATAACGGCTCAGCAAGTGAGTACTTTTTTGGGAATCGAACCCACAACCATAATGTTGCGGCTTTGTTAAACTGTCAGGATGGCCGAGCGGTCTAAGGCGCCAGACTCAAGGTGAAAGTCCTTCCTACCAAGGAGTATTCTGGTCTCCGATTGGAGGCGTGGGTTCGAACCCCACTTCTGACAAGGTTTTAGTAGAGTATTGTGTTTGCTCTCACTCTATGGAAGATCCATGGTATATGCAGTATAACAGCGCTGTAATTGTCATTTTCATCCAATAAACCTTGTTTTTTGGCAATCATTTCTATTCAATAAGAATAACGGCTCAGCAAGTGAGTACTTTTTTGGGAATCGAACCCACAACCATAATGTTGCGGCTTTGTTAACCTGTCAGGATGGCCGAGCGGTCTAAGGCGCCAGACTCAAGGTGAAAGTCCTTCCTACCAAGGAGTATTCTGGTCTCCGAATGGAGGCGTGGGTTCGAACCCCACTTCTGACAAGCTTTTAGTAGAGTATTTTGTCAGCGATGTGTTTGCTCTCACTCTATAGAAGATCCATGGTATATGCACTATAACAGCGCTGTAATTGTTATTTTCATCCAATAAACCTTGTTTTTTGGCAAGCATTTCTATTCAATAAGAATTACGGCTCAGCAAGTGAGTACTTTTTGGGGAATCGAACCCACAACCATAATGTTGCGGCGTTGTTAACCTGTCAGGATGGCCGAGCGGTCTAAGGCACCAGACACAAGGTGAAAGTCCTTCCTACCAAGGAGTATTCTGGTCTCCCAATGGAGGCGTGGGTTCGAAACCCACTTCTGATAAGGTTTTAGTAGAGTATTGTGTCAGCGATGTGTTTGCTCTCACTCTATGGAAGATCCATGGTATATGCAGTATAACAGCGCTATAATTGTCATTTTCATCCAATAAAACTTGTTTTTTGGCAATCATTTCTATTCAATAAGAATAACGGCTCAGCAAGTGAGTACTTTTTGGGGAATCGAACCCACAACCATAATGTTGCGGCTTTGTTAATCCTGTCAGGATGGCCGAGTGGTCTAAGGCGCCAGACTCAAGGTGAAAGTCCTTCCTACCAAGCAGTATTCTGGTCTCCGAATGGAGGCGTGGGTTCGAACCCCACTTCTGACAAGGTTTTAATAGAGTATTGTGTCAGCGATGTGTTTGCTCTTACTCTATGGAAGATCCATGGTATATGCAGTATAACAGCACTGTAATTGTCATTTTCATCCAATAAACCTTGTTTTTTAGCAAGCATTTCTATTCAATAAGAATAACGGCTCAGCAAGTGAGTACTTTTTGGGGAATCGAACCCACAACCATAATGTTGCGGCTTTGTTAATCCTGTCAGGATGGCTGAGTGGTCTAAGGCGCCAGACTCAAGGTGAAAGTCCTTCCTACCAAGGAGTATTCTGGTCTCCGAATGGAGGCGTGGGTTCGAACCCCACTTCTGACAAGGTTTTAATAGAGTATTGTGTCAGCGATGTGTTTGCTCTTACTCTATGGAAGATCCATGGTATATGCAGTATAACAGCGCTGTAATTGTCATTTTCATCCAATAAACCTTGTTTTTTGGCAAGCATTTCTATTCAATAAGAATAACGGCTCAGCAAGTGAGTACTTTTTTGGGAATCGAACCCACAACCATAATGTTGCGGCTTTGTTAAACTGTCAGGATGGCCGAGCGGTCTAAGGCGCCAGACTCAAGGTGAAAGTCCCTTCCTACCAAGGAGTATTCTGGTCTCCGAATGGAGGCGTGGGTTCGAACCCCACTTCTGACAAGCTTTTAGTAGAGTATTGTGTCAGCGATGTGTTTGCTCTCACTCTATAGAAGATCCATGGTATATGCACTATAACAGCGCTGTAATTGTTATTTTCATCCAATAAACCTTGTTTTTTGGCAATCATTTCTATTCAATAAGAATAACGGCTCAGCAAGTGAGTACTTTTTTGGGAATCGAACCCACAACCATAATGTTGCGGCTTTGTGAAACTGTCAGGATGGCCGAGCGGTCTAAGGCGCCAGACTCAAGGTGAAAGTCCTTCCTACCAAGGAGTATTCTGGTCTCCGAATGGAGGCGTGGGTTCGAACCCCACTTCTGACAAGATTTTAGTAGAGTATTGTGTCAGCGATGTGTTGGCTCTCACTCTATGGAAGATCCATGGTATATGCAGTATAACAGCGCTGTAATTGTCATTTTCATCCAATAAACCTTGTTTTTTGGCAAGCATTTCTATTCAATAAGAATAACGGCTCAGCAAGTGAGTACTTTTTTGGGAATCGAACCCACAACCATAATGTTGCGGCCTTGTTAAACTGTCAGGATGGCCGAGCGGTCTAAGGCGCCAGACTCAAGGTGAAAGTCCCTTCCTACCAAGGAGTATTCTGGTCTCCGAATGGAGGCGTGGGTTCGAACCCCACTTCTGACAAGCTTTTAGTAGAGTATTGTGTCAGCGATGTGTTTGCTCTCACTCTATAGAAGATCCATGGTATATGCACTATAACAGCGCTGTAATTGTTATTTTCATCCAATAAACCTTGTTTTTTGGCAATCATTTCTATTCAATAAGAATAACGGCTCAGCAAGTGAGTACTTTTTTGGGAATCGAACCCACAACCATAATGTTGCGGCTTTGTTAAACTGTCAGGATGGCCGAGCGGTCTAAGGCGCCAGACTCAAGGTGAAAGTCCCTTCCTACCAAGGAGTATTCTGGTCTCCGAATGGAGGCGTGGGTTCGAACCCCACTTCTGACAAGCTTTTAGTAGAGTATTGTGTCAGCGATGTGTTTGCTCTCACTCTATAGAAGATCCATGGTATATGCACTATAACAGCGCTGTAATTGTTATTTTCATCCAATAAACCTTGTTTTTTGGCAATCATTTCTATTCAATAAGAATAACGGCTCAGCAAGTGAGTACTTTTTTGGGAATCGAACCCACAACCATAATGTTGCGGCTTTGTGAAACTGTCAGGATGGCCGAGCGGTCTAAGGCGCCAGACTCAAGGTGAAAGTCCTTCCTACCAAGGAGTATTCTGGTCTCCGAATGGAGGCGTGGGTTCGAACCCCACTTCTGACAAGATTTTAGTAGAGTATTGTGTCAGCGATGTGTTGGCTCTCACTCTATGGAAGATCCATGGTATATGCAGTATAACAGCGCTGTAATTGTCATTTTCATCCAATAAACCTTGTTTTTTGGCAAGCATTTCTATTCAATAAGAATTACGGCTCAGCAAGTGAGTACTTTTTTGGGAATCGAACCCACAACCATAATGTTGCGGCTTTGTTAACCTGTCAGGATGGCCGAGCGGTCTAAGGCGCCAGACTCAAGGTGAAAGTCCTTCCTACCAAGGAGTATTCTGGTCTCCGAATGGAGGCGTGGGTTCGAACCCCACTTCTGACAAGCTTTTAGTAGAGTATTGTGTCAGCGATGTGTTTGCTCTAACTCTATAGAAGATCCATGGTATATGCAGTATATAACAGCGCTGTAATTGTCATTTTCATCCAATAAACCTTGTTTTTTGGCAAGCATTTCTATTCAATAAGAATTACGGCTCAGCAAGTGAGTACTTTTTTGGGAATCGAACCCACAACCATAATGTTGCGGCTTTGTTAACCTGTCAGGATGGCCGAGTCGTCTAAGGCGCCAGACTCAAGGTGAAAGTCCTTCCTACCAAAGAATTTTCTGGTCTCCGAATGGAGGCGTGGGTTCGAACCCCATTTCTGAGAAGGTTTTAGTAGAGTATTGTGTCAGCGATGTATTTGCTTTCACTCTATGGAAGATCCATGGTATATGCAGTATAACAGCGCTATAATTGTCATTTTCATCCAATAAACCTTGTTTTTTGGCAATCATTTCTATTCAATAAGAATAACGGCTCAGCAAGTGAGTACTTTTTGAGGAATCGAACCCACAACCATAATGTTGCGGCTTTGTTAATCCTGTCAGGATGGCCGAGTGGTCTAAGGCGCCAGACTCAAGGTGAAAGTCCTTCCTACCAAGGAGTATTCTGGTCTCCGAATGGAGGCGTGGGTTCGAACCCCACTTCTGACAAGGTTTTAATAGAGTATTGTGTCAGCGATGTGTTTGCTCTTACTCTATGGAAGATCCATGGTATATGCAGTATAACAGCGCTGTAATTGTCATTTTCATCCAATAAACCTTGTTTTTTGGCAATAATTTCTATTCAATAAGAATAACGGCTCAGCAAGTGAGTACTTTTTTGGGAATCGAACCCACAACCATAATGTTGCGGCTTTGTTAAACTGTCAGGATGGCCGAGCGGTCTAAGGCGCCAGACTCAAGGTTACAGTCCTTCCTACCAAGGAGAATTCTGGTCTCCGATTGGAGGCGTGGGTTCGAACCCCACTTCTGACAAAGTTTTAGTAGAGTATTGTGTCAGCGATGTGTTTGCTCTCACTCTATGGAAGATCCATGCTATATGCAGTATAACAGCGCTGTAATTGTCATTTTTATCCAATAAACCTTGTTTTTTGGCAATCATTTCTATTCAATAAGAATAACGGCTCAGCAAGTGAGTACTTTTTTGGGAATCTAACCCACAACCATAATGTTGCGGCTTTGTCAAACTGTCAGGATGGCCGAGCGGTCTAAGGCGCCAGACTCAAGGTGAAAGTCCTTCCTACCAAGGAGTATTCTGGTCTCCGAATGGAGGCGTGGGTTCGAACCCCACTTCTGACAAGGCTTTAGTAGAGTATTGTGTTTGCTCTCACTCTATGGAAGATCCATGGTATATGCAGTATAAAAGTGCTGTAATTGTCATTTTCATCCAATAAACCTTGTTTTTTGGCAATCATTTCTATTCAATAAGAATAACGGCTCAGCAAGTGAGTACTTTTTTGGGAATCGAACCCACAACCATAATGTTGCGGCTTTGTTAACCTGTCAGGATGGCCGAGCGGTCTAAGGCGCCAGACTCAAGGTGAAAGTCCTTCCTACCAAGGAGTATTCTGGTCTCCGAATGGAGGCGTGGGTTCGAACCCCACTTCTGACAAGCTTTTAGTAGAGTATTGTGTCAGCGATGTGTTTGCTCTCACTCTATAGAAGATCCATGGTATATGCACTATAACAGCGCTGTAATTGTTATTTTCATCCAATAAACCTTGTTTTTTGGCAAGCATTTCTATTCAATAAGAATTACGGCTCAGCAAGTGAGTACTTTTTGGGGAATCGAACCCACAACCATAATGTTGCGGCGTTGTTAACCTGTCAGGATGGCCGAGCGGTCTAAGGCACCAGACACAAGGTGAAAGTCCTTCCTACCAAGGAGTATTCTGGTCTCCGAATGGAGGCGTGGGTTCGAACCCCACTTCTGACAAGGTATTAGTAGAGTATTGTGTTTGCTCTCACTCTATGGAAGATCCATGGTATATGCAGTATAACAGCACTGTAATTGTCATTTTCATCCAATAAACCTTGTTTTTTGGCAAGCATTTCTATTCAATAAGAATAACGGCTCAGCAAGTGAGTACTTTTGGGGAATCGAACCCACAACCATAATGTTGCGGCTTTGTTAATCCTGTCAGGATGGCCGAGTGGTCTAAGGCGCCAGACTCAAGGTGAAAGTCCTTCCTACCAAGGAGTATTCTGGTCTCCGAATGGAGGCGTGGGTTCGAACCCCACTTCTGACAAGGTTTTAGTTGAGTATTGTGTCAGCGATGTGTTTGCTCTCACTCTATGGAAGATCCATGGTATATGCAGTATAACAGCGCTGTAATTGTCATTTTCATCCAATAAACCTTGTTTTTTGGCAATAATTTCTATTCAATAAGAATAACGGCTCAGCAAGTGAGTACTTTTTTGGGAATCGAACCCACAACCATAATGTTGCGGCTTTGTTAAACTGTCAGGATGGCCGAGCGGTCTAAGGCGCCAGACTCAAGGTGAAAGTCCTTCCTACCAAGGAGTATTCTGGTCTCCGATTGGAGGCGTGGGTTCGAACCCCACTTCTGACAAGGTTTTAGTAGAGTATTGTGTTTGCTCTCACTCTATGGAAGATCCATGGTATATGCAGTATAACAGCGCTGTAATTGTCATTTTCATCCAATAAACATTGTTTTTTGGCAATCATTTCTATTCAATAAGAATAACGGCTCAGCAATTGAGTACTTTTTTGGGAATCGAACCCACAACCATAATGTTGAGGGTTTGTTAACCTGTCAGGATGGCCGAGCGGTCTAAGGCGCCAGACTCAAGGTGAAAGTCCTTCCTACCAAGGAGTATTCTGGTCTCCGAATGGAGGCGTGGGTTCGAACCCCACTTCTGACAAGCTTTTAGTAGAGTATTGTGTCAGCGATGTGTTTGCTCTCACTCTATAGAAGATCCATGGTATATGCACTATAACAGCGCTGTAATTGTTATTTTCATCCAATAAACCTTGTTTTTTGGCAAGCATTTCTATTCAATAAGAATTACGGCTCAGCAAGTGAGTACTTTTTGGGGAATCGAACCCACAACCATAATGTTGCGGCATTGTTAACCTGTCAGGATGGCCGAGCGGTCTAAGGCGCCAGACACAAGGTGAAAGTCCTTCCTACCAAGGAGTATTCTGGTCTCCGAATGGAGGCGTGGGTTCGAAACCCACTTCTGACAAGGTTTTAGTAGAGTATTGTGTCAGCGATGTGTTTGCTCTCACTCTATGGAAGATCCATGGTATATGCAGTATAACAGCGCTGTAATTGTCATTTTCATCCAATAAACCTTGTTTTTTGGCAAGCATTTCTATTCAATAAGAATTACGGCTCAGCAAGTGAGTACTTTTTTGGGAATCGAACCCACAACCATAATGTTGCGGCTTTGTTAACCTGTCAGGATTGCCGAGCGGTCTAAGGCGCCAGACTCAAGGTGAAAGTCCTTCCTACCAAGGAGTATTCTGGTCTCCGAATGGAGGCGTGGGTTCGAACCCCACTTCTGACAAGGTTTTAGTAGAGTATTGTGTCAGCGATATTTTTGCTCTCACTCTATGGAAGATCCATGGTATATGCAGTATAACAGCGCTATAATTGTCATTTTCATCCAATAAACCTTGTTTTTTGGCAATCATTTTTATTCAATAAGAATAACAGCTCAGCAAGTGAGTACTTTTTGGGGAATCGAACCCACAACCATAATGTTGCGACTTTGTTAATCCTGTCAGGATGGCCGAGTGGTCTAAGGCGCCAGACTCAAGGTGAAAGTCCTTCCTACCAAGGAGTATTCTGGTCTCCGAATGGAGGCGTGGGTTCGAACCCCACTTCTGACAAGGTTTTAGTAGAGTATTGTGTTTGCTCTCACTCTGTGGAAGATCCATGGTATATGCAGTATAACAGCGCTGTAATTGTCATTTTCATCCAATAAACCTTGTTTTTTGGCAATAATTTCTATTCAATAAGAATAACGGCTCAGCAAGTGAGTACTTTTTTGGGAATCTAACCCACAACCATAATGTTGCGGCTTTGTCAAACTGTCAGGATGGCCGAGCGGTCTAAGGCGCCAGACTCAAGGTGAAATTCCTTCCTACCAAGGAGTATTCTGGTCTCCGAATGGAGGCGTGGGTTCGAACCCCACTTCTGACAAGCTTTTAGTAGAGTATTGTGTCAGCGATGTGTTTGCTCTCACTCTATAGAAGATCCATGGTATATGCACTATAACAGCGCTGTAATTGTTATTTTCATCCAATAAACCTTGTTTTTTGGCAATCATTTTTATTCAATAAGAATAACAGCTCAGCAAGTGAGTACTTTTTGGGGAATCGAACCCACAACCATAATGTTGCGACTTTGTTAATCCTGTCAGGATGGCCGAGTGGTCTAAGGCGCCAGACTCAAGGTGAAAGTCCTTCCTACCAAGGAGTATTCTGGTCTCCGAATGGAGGCGTGGGTTCGAACCCCACTTCTGACAAGGTTTTAGTAGAGTATTGTGTTTGCTCTCACTCTGTGGAAGATCCATGGTATATGCAGTATAACAGCGCTGTAATTGTCATTTTCATCCAATAAACCTTGTTTTTTGGCAATAATTTCTATTCAATAAGAATAACGGCTCAGCAAGTGAGTACTTTTTTGGGAATCTAACCCACAACCATAATGTTGCGGCTTTGTCAAACTGTCAGGATGGCCGAGCGGTCTAAGGCGCCAGACTCAAGGTGAAATTCCTTCCTACCAAGGAGTATTCTGGTCTCCGAATGGAGGCGTGGGTTCGAACCCCACTTCTGACAAGCTTTTAGTAGAGTATTGTGTCAGCGATGTGTTTGCTCTCACTCTATAGAAGATCCATGGTATATGCACTATAACAGCGCTGTAATTGTTATTTTCATCCAATAAACCTTGTTTTTTGGCAAGCATTTCTATTCAATAAGAATTACGGCTCAGCAAGTGAGTACTTTTTGGGGAATCGAACCCACAACCATAATGTTGCGGCATTGTTAACCTGTCAGGATGGCCGAGCGGTCTAAGGCGCCAGACACAAGGTGAAAGTCCTTCCTACCAAGGAGTATTCTGGTCTCCGAATGGAGGTGTCGGTTCGAAACCCACTTCTGACCAGGTTTTAGTAGAGTATTGTGTCAGCGATGTGTTTGCTCTCACTCTATGGAAGATCCATGGTATATGCAGTATAACAGCGCTGTAATTGTCATTTTCATCCAATAAACCTTGTTTTTTGGCAAGCATTTCTATTCAATAAGAATTACGGCTCAGCAAGTGAGTACTTTTTTGGGAATCGAACCCACAACCATAATGTTGCGGCTTTGTTAACCTGTCAGGATTGCCGAGCGGTCTAAGGCGCCAGACTCAAGGTGAAAGTCCTTCCTACCAAGGAGTATTCTGGTCTCCGAATGGAGGCGTGGGTTCGAACCCCACTTCTGACAAGGTTTTAGTAGAGTATTGTGTCAGCGATAATTTTGCTCTCACTCTATGGAAGATCCATGGTATATGCAGTATAACAGCGCTATAATTGTCATTTTCATCCAATAAACCTTGTTTTTTGGCAATCATTTTTATTCAATAAGAATAACAGCTCAGCAAGTGAGTACTTTTTGGGGAATCGAACCCACAACCATAATGTTGCGACTTTGTTAATCCTGTCAGGATGGCCGAGTGGTCTAAGGCGCCAGACTCAAGGTGAAAGTCCTTCCTACCAAGGAGTATTCTGGTCTCCGAATGGAGGCGTGGGTTCGAACCCCACTTCTCACAAGGTTTTAGTAGAGTATTGTGTTTGCTCTCACTCTGTGGAAGATCCATGGTATATGCAGTATAACAGCGCTGTAATTGTCATTTTCATCCAATAAACCTTGTTTTTTGGCAATCATTTCTATTCAATAAGAATAACGGCTCAGCAAGTGAGTACTTTTTTGGGAATCGAACCCACAACCATAATGTTGCGGCTTTGTTAACCTATCAGGATGGCCGAGCAGTCTAAAGGGCTCTGCACACAGCGTGCGATTTCTGTTGCGCATCAACGTTCCATTTTGAAGTTTGAATGGAAGTCTATGAGAACATCGCATTTACCCACACACGGCCCCGATTTTCATCGCACGGCGAACATTCGATTCCATTCATTTTGAATGGGAAAAGCACAAATTTGACAGTGCGACAAAACTCGCACGCCGTGTGCTTTGTCCCATTCAAAATGAATGGAATCGAATGTTCGCCGTGCGATTAAAATCGGGGCCGTGTGTGGGTAAATGCGATGTTCTCATAGACTTCCATTCAAACTTCAAAATGGAACGTTGACGCGCAACAGAAATCGCACGCTGTGTGCAGAGCCCTTTAGGCGCCAGACTCAAGGTGTAAGTCCTTCCTACCAAGGAGTATTCTGGTCTCCGATTGGAGGCGTGGGTTCGAACCCCACTTCTGACAAGGTTTTAGTAGAGTATTGTGTCAGCGATGTGTTTGTTCTTACTCTATGGAAGATCCATGGTATATGCAGTATAACAGCGCTATAATTGTAATTTTCATCCAATAAACCTTGTTTTTTGGCAATCATTTCTATTCAATAAGAATAACGGCTCAGCAAGTGAGTACTTTTTTGGGAATCTAACCCACAACCATAATGTTGCGGCTTTGTCAAACTGTCAGGATGGCCGAGCGGTCTAAGGCGCCAGACTCAAGGTGAAATTCCTTCCTACCAAGGAGTATTCTGGTCTCCGAATGGAGGCGTGGGTTCGAACCCCACTTCTGACAAGCTTTTAGTAGAGTATTGTGTCAGCGATGTGTTTGCTCTTGTAGTATATTTTTACACATTAACGGCCTTCTTATATTCACGTATATTTTACACATATATTCACGTATATTTTACACATATTACACGTATATTTTTATTACCTCAAATACACTTTATTGAATACTTTATTATTTCATTTACAAACGATCTCAATTGTCGCACATGTGCTGACACACACACACGAGTTGTCGCACATGTACTGACACACACACACGAATTGTTGCGCATGCGCAGTCACACACACACGCATATGCACGCCCCCGAGGGTCTGGGCCAATCAGAGGCCTAGGAGGAGGGCTATAAGACTTCTGTGCAGAGGCGCGAGCGCCCTGCTCTATTGACTATCTCGACCGTGACTGTTCAGTGTGCCTGTAATCTGAAGACCCGACCTTTTTTGAATAAATACTTTTAACCTGGGCCAGAAGTTTTCATCTCTTCTTGTATCACTGAAACAGAGAAAATATTCTACATAAGTGGCACCCCAGATGGGACCCTTTTTAATAGCTTTGGATCGGTCGTTTTGCAGCTCTCCAGGGTAAGTACAAGGCGAGCTGTGCAAATTAGACTGTGTAAGCTATATTTTAAACGGATCCTCTTTAATATATAACTGGGTCGAGATTAGTCAGAGAGAGCCGGGTTATAAAGCCTGTATTGAGAAAAGTGTTTTAATTGTACGATTTCTATCGTGTGTGTGGTTATTATTGTGGTCTTGTTTTAAGAACAAGGTATTAGCATAAGCTAGGGGAAGACGTTTTTCTAAGCGGGCTAATAACTGTGATTTGTATCAGGCAATAGTCTGGTGGAGTGTAAAATAGCTTTATTCAAATGGTACGGAATTGGAATTCCTAGTTTGAAAGAGCAGAGTCCGTGCTATTTTAGAGATATGCATTGTTAAATTACTTGGGAGCACGGAGGAGAAACGTGGCTAGTTGAAAAGGGCGCCATATTATTCCTTTGTCTGAAACGCATGTCAGACCTGTGAACAAGGCCGCTAGTTTTCCCTTTGTGTAGATGCATGTCTGAGTTGGCGCCAATTTCTTCCTTTGTGTAGACAGAGGCAGGATTAGTGGACACACAGGGCCTAGTAAAGAGCATGTGCCATTTTAGAAGTATTTGAATAAGATTATCTTGAGAATTGCTGTGTCGTGGAGAATAATAATTATTGTGGAAAAGCAGTGTTGTGAAGATTAATCTTACAGTTTTGGCTTTTTTCCCCCTGACATTCAATTTTTTTCAAATACACACGCGCGGGTTTTGATAAATGTCAGTACTCATCTTTTAAAAGATATCGATAAAACCATACACATAGACTGGGATTGTTAAAAGTAAAGATAGATTGTGACTTTAGGTTAGATTCAAAGCATATGTGGCATTTGTGCGTGAGTCTAGACAAGGCTGCTTTCCCTGAGCAGAATCACAGCAGGGTCACAGACCTCAATAAAACGGCCCTGTCTGCTTGCATAGAATGTTGATGAGAGATCTGTAGAGATCACTCATAGATTGAAGTTTTTAATTGAGTGTTCTATAGCAAATTACTTTAATTAATTTAATTAATTACTTATCAGTTGAATTAATTATTCAGAGCATTCATTTTCTGTTTCCCAGAACAATTGATTGATTCCATAAGTTTTAAATCAATGTATATGATGATATAGTGAATAAGTCTAACGAATCATTCATTCATTTCACTTAACAATTGATTTAGGGTTAGATTGTAAAAATAAAAAAGATAGATTGAGAGTTTTAGGTAAGGTAGTCATTCTGTAAAACATCTTCGGTGTGGCGGCCTCTATTGGTCGAGACACGATAGGACGTTTTTAATTCTTGACTGCCATCTAGTGGTTGACACAAGATAAGACGTTTTTAATTATACTGCCCTCTGGTGGATGAAACAAGACAGGACGTTTTTAATTGTGTACTGCCCTCTGGTGGTTAAAACAAGACAGGACGTTTTTAATTGTGTACTGCCCTCTGGTGGATAAAACAAGACAGGACGTTTTTAATTGTGTACTGCCCTCTAGTGGATGAAACAATATAAGACATTTTTAATTGTTTGCTGCTCTCCAGTGGACGGAATACGAATCACACTGGACCACTGGTTCTCCATCAGTGCATCCGCCTGAGGTCGACGATATAGTCTTTTACAATGATAAATGGAGGGTTACTTCAATTAATTTAAGTAATTACAAATTGATTTAATTAATTATTCAGATTATTTCATTTTCAGTTTTCACAAAACTTTGAGCAATTGGTTTATAGTGGTCTAGGGATGACGTTTTCTTCCACAGGATTTCATCAATGAAGTGTAAATGACTAAGTCTAGTTGATTGTGCATTCCTTCCAAGTAGCAGGTCGATTTCCTTACAGATTGTAATGAATAATTAATCATTTTATTCCTTCCCAATGACAAGTCGATTTCTTTACAGGTCGTGATTAATATTCGTGTTTTACATCTTTTTATTTGAAGTTAAGTTCTTTTTTCACAGTTCTTGATTAAAGAATAGCAGAACAGTTTCTATCTAAGGATTGATCAAGCAAGGGGTTGTGGATCAGAAAGACTTAAAGCGTGACCTGCTTTTTGTAATTTGATAATTGTGTTGAACAGCCTTTGTAGTTTAATAATTAAGTTGACCTGAACTATAATTAGTATTGATTGAGCAATTAAGTGACACATTCATACATAATAAGGGAAAAAACCATTTAGATTAAAACGCATACACATAGATTACATTTAAGTCAATAATACACAATACCACTGAAACAATCCGTTGTTCCGGAGTTGTAGTGTTCTGTGTGGACAGTTGACACAGTTAAGAGTTGGACTAGCATCTGTTTAGCAGATACAGCAACAGAAGGTGGGTTGTAAGGAAAGTACACCTTATAGCATATTTTCAGCATATTAAGCAGTATAAATACTTCAAACATGGGAGCCAAACCCAGTAACATTGTGAGGGCTGTTAATACAGCCAAGGGAATATTAGCAAATTCATCTCCTGTGGCTATAGTGGAAAAAATGAATCCTCTTGTTAAGGAGATTAGCGAGATATCAACGAAATGGAATATTCGTTGGGCAGACATTGAACAACCATGGCCAGCAGAGGGCACCTTTGATTTACAATTAATTGCAACATTGGAGATACTTATCAATGTACATAAGGCGCATCAAAAAGGAAAGATTAGATCAGAGAAACGCAGGTTAGAGTTAGCTATTTTAGACCTCTTCAAGGTAGAGGGGCAGAAAGTAGCATTAGCTTGGAAAGAGAAAACAGCTCACATGGATCCAGAAATAAGAGATGAATTGGCCAAAGCAATGGAAGAGAAAGTGAACATTCCATTCTCACACACAGCTCCAATCTCCAGTCCTCCTCCCTATGCCAAGAGACTGGAGGACAATTCTCAGCGGATCTACCCTCAGGTCCCTGTCCTAAGTACGAGTGGAACCTTCACTATCAAAGATAAGGATGACAATGTACTGGAGAGGGGAAGAGCGAAAGTGACCGTGGACTTCGAACCAGAGAACAGGTCAGGTGCCAAACCGAAAAAGAAGGAGGAGCCGAGGGGAAAAGGGGACGACAGGAGGGACAAGACGGATGACGGTGAAGATGGCAGTGGAGGAGATGGCAAAGATTCCAGTGATGACAGCAATGCACAAGGAGGCTACAGTTCTCCGATAAGAAAACTACTAGCCAGGGCCGAAAAGCAGGGAGGGAAAATACGCTATAAGAAGGGAAAAGAAGAAAATAGTTCTGAAGATGAGCAGAAGTCTCTGAAGGCAGGGAAGAGAAGAGAAAGCTTAGAGCAAAAGAAGAAGAAGCTGCAGGAAGACAGGGATGAAGAGGAGGGAGAAAGGAGGGCAAGAAAACTCCGTGCGAAAATCCTAAGAAACGAAGAGGACTACAGACAACAGCTGCAGGACCTAGACGTAGAAAGAGAAACGTGTCGTCAATCTCAAGCGGCAGCATCACCTGCATCCCGGTTGAACTCCCCAAGGTCCGGAGCGACACCAAGGCGGGAAGCGACACCAAGGCGGGAAGCGACACCAAGGCGGGAAGCGACACCAAGGCGGGAAATAAAGACGGAGCCACAAGAGCCACAAGTAAGCGATTATGAAACAGCATCGGAAGAAGAGGAAACTCAGGGGAACTTCCCAGTGCTGATTCGAGGTAACCAGATGGAATATCGTCCTTGGAATCATACGGATCTGTCAGAAGTGATCGAAAAACTCCCAGTCCTGGAAGATGGAGGTCATCCTTGGACGGCGCAAGTCGACGTGAGATTGACGGGGACGCACGCTGCTATGGGGGATTTGAAAAGACTCTTAGCTACCATTACAGGATTGGACACCATGCAGGAAATATTGATGAAGGCGGGACTTCATAGATATATCGATACATCCGTTTATGATCCAGAACTCTTCGCAGCAAACAGAGGCAAGCTGTGGAAGGCAATCAGAGAAACATACCCTACTCACATTCATCCAGACAATGTCATTGTGAAGCCACTGGGGGGAGATGAAAATCCCCGGGGGTACGTTGCCCGTGTGCACTCTCAATGGAGAAGTGTGACAGGGAAGGATGCCGAAGATAACCCGTTAGAAAAAGCCATAATCAGGGAAAAGATTCAACAAGGTCTCCCTACCCCAGTTAAGAACAAGTTAGCAGAAGTGGTGGGCCTACGACACATGAGCAAGGCTGTTTATATAGACAACATAGCACACCAAGTAGAATTATTTAGAAAGAAGATTCAGGCACAGAAGGCACAAGACGAGGACTCACTCAGAAAACTAACTCAAGTGCAATTGACAGAAGGCAAGAAAACCAAAGAGAGAGAGCAGACTATAGCCCTACAGGTCTCATCTCAGCCACAGCAACTGCAAATTGTCCCTCCCCAGTCATACCCACAGGGGCCACAAGGGGGGAATCCATACCCACAGGGGCCACCAGGGGTGCAAGTGGTTCCATACAACCAGCCTGGCCAAGGACCACCACAAGAGGGATGGACCACAGCACCGAGGAGGGTACTAGGACCATGTTTCGTATGCGGCCAGTATGGACACTTAAAACGTACCTGCTTTAAGAAGAACCAGGGGGGCGCAGGGGGGAAACAGAAAGGAGGAAATAAGCCCCCTGCTGCACCGGCTCCAGGAGTGGTGAACCCCTATGGAGGCCCAGCAGCTGCGCTATAGGGGTGCCCAGAAGATCCGAAAGGGGGGTGCCAGCTGGTGGTGACAAACAGGCCTGAAGATGAACCTACAATATGGGTGTCGGTCAACCAACGTCCATTAGAATTGATGGTGGACAGTGGGGCAGCCTACACCTGTCTGAAGCCTGAAGACGCCACGCACCTTCCTATGTCTGGGAGATATGTGAAGACAATCGGATTCGAGGGAATTAAACAGCTGATCCCTACTACTGAGCTTGTAAGCTTAGAGTACAAAGGACAGAGAGCAAATCTGTCAATACTTGTATCAGAACACACGCCAATAGGGCTACTAGGGAGAGATGCACTATGCCAGTTAAATTGTACCGTGAAATGCACACCGGACGGCTGTCAGGTGACAGTGCCACAAGAGAACAGACAACTGTCTGTCATGATGGACAACAACGCATCTATGGTATATTGGGTGGGAGGGCTTAGCCCAGACCTAATGGAACCAGCAAGGATGTGGGACAATTATATCCTGGCACACATGGCAGAGGCCAGAAGGCCTACTGATCCATTGCATTGTACACTCCAGTATTTTAGAGAAGTTGCAGATGCAACCCCAGATGAGTGGCTGAAGCATCAGCCAAAACAGGTACAGCTTAGTGCAAGTTGTATAATCCTAGGCCCTCAGGGAGTGGCTATGAAGATAAACAGTGACACTTATCTAGATCAGGAGCATAAGATTGAGGGTAGCATCCCTCATGTGACACTTATGATATCTGAACACTATAAGCAGAAGCATTTAGGGGCAATGATGGCAGACTCAGAAAAAGCCAGATTTGTAACGACAAAAGAAAACCCTGCTATCTGGAGGAGCATTGATGGACAGTTCACCAAACTGATGATCTCTGCTCAAGGAATAGGACATCCGCAGACTGTGAAGCTAATGAACCAGCTAATCCTTCCTGTACAAGCTGACAGAGACCTCAGAGAAGAAATGATGCAGAACGTGCCAGCCGACCTGTGGGCAAAGAACAGTACAGACATTGGATTTGTGAAATCAGCTCGTCCATTGAGAGTTGAACTCATACCGGGTGCAGAACCCCCTTGGAAAAACCAATACCCATTGAAACAGGAAGCAATTGATGGAATTGAGCCACAGATCAAAGGACTGTTAGAGGCAGGAGTCCTGAAGATAACTCAATATCCGTTAAGCAATACACCTCTTCTGCCAGTGACGAAACCTGATGGTTCATATCGTCTGGTACATGACCTACGGGCTGTGAATGAGGTAGTCGTCAGCTATCCAGCTGAAGTTCCTGATCCTCATGTGCTGTTAACTCAGATTCCATCTACAGCCAAAGTATTTACAGTGATTGATTTATGCGGGGCTTTCTTTTCTATACCTCTTAGTGTAGAAAGTCAAGGGTTATTTGGGTTTACCTACAAAGGTCAGCATTATCAATATACCAGAATGCCACAGGGGTACAAACACAGTCCTCATGTTTTTAATCAGGTCTTAAGGGAGGACTTAGACGGGTTAGAACAGATGATAAGTAGTACTGCCATTCAGTACATGGATGACATACTCCTTTGTGCCCCAGATGAAGAAACATGTCACAGGGATTCCGTTAAACTGTTAAAGGTTTTGGCGGAGAAGGGACACAAGGTGTCTAAAAAGAAGCTACAGTATTGTCAGGAAAAGGTAACTTACTTAGGACAATCCATTACACAGGGACATCGCAGCGTCACAAATGAACATTTGGAAGCTATTCAGAGGGCTCCAAAACCACGAACGGTTAGGGAAATGATGATGTTTTTGGGCATTACTGGGTATAGTTCAGCATGGGTGGAGGATTACTCTAGACTAGTTGCTCCATTGAGGGGGATGATTAAGGAAACAGGTAGCGATAACCTCCAATCTTGCATTACTTGGACAAGGGAAGCTGATTTGGCGTTTGAGACAATTAAACACAAATTGCAAGAAGCGCCAGCTTTAGCGCTTCCAGATTATTCCAAAGAATTTGGATTGTATGTTTCTTCTTCAGCCGAGGGGAAGTATGCCTGCGCTGTTCTTACGCAACCAACAGGCATTGGACCTAGTCCACAGCCCATAGCCTATTACTCTGTCGCATATTCAGAGGTAGAAATGGGTTTCGCGCCATGTTACAGAGCAATGGCCGGGGCTTATCTTATGTACGAGAAGGCAACAGCCTTAACAATGGGGTACCCAATTACCATTCTCTGCCACCACAGTCTAAGGAACCTCTTGAATCAAGGCAAGTACACTTTGACGATGCCTAGGATTAGGGATTATTACAGGATGTTGGAAAGGGAAGATGTAACCTTACTAAGATGTAACACACTTAACCCAGCAGAGACCTTGCCAACCCCAGAAGATGGGGAACCACACGATTGTGTGAAGGAAGCTACGAGGTACTCTAAGCTTAGAGCAGATCTACTAGCTTTGCCTTTAAAGGAAGCTGACGTTGAGTATTGGACTGATGGATCTTGTTACCGGGTAGGAGAACATTTACGTGCCGGGTATGCCATAGTCCGATCCCAAAATTCGGGGTTCATTGTGGAACAAGCCGAGGCTGTTCCTCAGCCTTGTTCAGCTCAGTTGGCTGAATTGATTGCCCTCACAGAAGCATGCAATTTGGGAACCGGACAAAGAGTGACAGTATACACCGACTCTGCCTATGCCCACAATGTGTGTCATTTACATGGAGCTGTATGGAAGGGACGGGGTTTTAAGAAAACTGATGGTTCGCCTATTCAGCACCACGCTCAAATCATGAAGCTGTTACAAGCCATGATGAAACCAAGGGAATTAGCCATAGTGAAGTGTGCCGCACACAGATCTGACTCATCACATGTCACACAAGGTAACAGGGCTGCAGATGATGCAGCCAAAGCTATTACAGGAGCAGACAAAGCAGGTAAAGTTCTGCTGGTCACACATGAAGTACAGTTACAGGGCATGGTCACGCTTGAGGATTTGTTGATGTTACAGAGTGAGGCAAATGCGCTAGACAAAAACTTATGGTTAACAAGAGGAGCTAGTCAGGATGACACAGGTCTATGGAGAAATCATGAGGGGCTGGTTGTGGCACCCCCAGATTTATTAGGCGTACTGATACAGGAAGCTCATGGATTAGCACATGTGTCCAGGGGGGAGGTAAGACGCAAGATCACCAAGGAATATGGTTTTTGGGCTCCATATTTGTTGGAACAAATAGACCATGTCCTTGGTCAATGTGTGGTCTGTTTGAAGAACAATATCAGACCTGGAATACCAGTGGGAACTGGGCATATCCCTACCCCAAACGGGCCAATGAAACATTTAGTGATTGATTATGTGGACATGATTCAACCTATTGCAGGATACAGGTACATGCTAGTTGTAGTAGACAGGTTCAGCAGATGGGTAGAAGCTTGCCCCACTCGAAGAAAGGATGCTCAGTCTGTAGCAAAGTTCCTATGCAGGGAAGTCATGCCTAGGTTTGGAATTCCAGATAGGATATCGTCAGACAATGGTAAGGAATTTGTGGATAAGACGGTAAAGCTTATACTACAAAAGTTGGGAATCAAGCAGAGACTTGGGTGTATTTACTCACCTCAAAGCCAGGGGATAGTAGAGAGGATGAACGGGGTCCTTAAGAACCGTCTTTCTAAGGTCTGTAAGCATACAGGTCTTAATTGGTTGGAAGGACTCCCTCTTGCATTGATGGCCTGTCGTTCCAGTGAGATTCGAGGGCTGCACTTGACTCCCCATGAACTGGTAATGGGGAGGATAATGACAGCTCCCTGTGTACGAACCAGTGGGAAAGGGCCAAGTTTGGCTCTCCTGGAGAGTGACATGAAAGCCTATGTACAGTACATGACTAACCGGCAAAAGAGTATCTCTTCTTATGTGCTCCACAAACAGGAACGTGAGGAGGAGGTGAACGCACAGGAGAGGAAGGACGCGTTGCAACCGGGTGACAAGGTCTACGTGAAGGTCTACAGACGGAAGTGGCATGAGGCTCGACGGGAAGGACCTTACGAGGTCGTTCGGTGCACTGGGACTGCCCTCCAGATCAAGGGGTCCCCCACCTGGTATCACGTTCATCACTGCATCAAGGCACCCAATGAGGACGATGAGGGAGAACCTCAGCAGGATGGTGAGGAGATCCCTGGGGACGAGGAAGTCCACAGCTTGGACATCCAGGCTGACGAAGATGTTGGTGAGTATCTGCGTCATGATGCAGATGATGCCGGGGACCTCGTCCCAGACCCTGTCCAGCCCACTGATGAGTGGGTCAACGGAGACCGTGAAGGATCCAGTGACTGCGACACCCCTCTTGGGGGTTCTACCGAGCCTGGTGTTGCCCCTGTTGTCACCCCTTCCGACCCTGACAATGCTCCAGACGGAGATGTCAGCAACCCGGGCGGATGCCCGGACCGAGGTACCATTGAGAGACACAGACCTGTCAGTGATACACCTCAACCAGACAGACCCCGTAAAACACCAAGGCCAATTAGGAGGAAACTCAAGCCATGCCGTTTCAGAGACTGATATACCCCTTAGTGTTCCTACCCCATTGACTTCTTTGGACAATGTTACACTTTACTCACACACTGTTATGCCTGGACGTCAGAGAAGAATGATCATAGCAAGTAGAGCTTTTACTTGCCCACATTCACGTTGTACTATTGATGATTGTTTGATCTATACCGCCGAAGAGAGCGAGTGGTATTTATTGGATACTACATATATTACACTTGATCAGTACTCAAGCAACATGCAAGAAACTCGTGTGACATTAACTAATGTTGACCAGGAAGAGAGCTCGTATTGGTGTGCTAGACGTGATATCGGTGAACCGGTGTCTAGTAAATCCAACAATTTCAAGGACAAAATTTGTAGGACCAGGCCTGACTATCCACACCACTATAGGGCCTCGGACTGTGAGACATTGGTGCATAAATATGTTCACGATGAGTTACCAGGAAAGGTTGAAAAGGTTGCTGTGAAGGCTCCTACGAAGGCGATTGTAGTTGCTACTGACGATTATTTGTTGTATAATTCTAATCACCTGGGGACACGGTCCCACCCTAATTCTGCCACTAGTATCATGAAAGATTTTGCTTCAAAAATGAATTATTCTGATTGCTGGATTTGTCAACAGGTCCCTGTAAGTGCGTCTGCTCCTATGTTTTTCCCCATACCGTTAACTAAAGCAGAATGGCTTCATTATAATTGGCAGGGTTTAGCCCCATTTGTTTTACAGGGCAAGAACCAGAGCTCTTCTTGTCAGCCCAGCACGATTCTGGTTCCTTTAAATTCTTCCTATGCAGGTGTGGATATTGGTGTGTTGGAACGTCTGACAGCAGCGGTTAACAAACACCATAGGCCTAGCGGTGTGGGGAAGGTTATTATTGATAGGCTTACACATTTGTCACAACCAACAGGTCCGAAGAAGATATATATTATCCAAGCTATGTTCGCTCAATTAAATGGTACTGCATTGAGTCCTCATCTGTCATGTTCTGGGAGTGTGACTTCTACACGGTGGAGGGGTTCAGTTGTTATTTCTGGATTAAAATGTAAAGTTGTTGATTGTGCTATGGTGCCTCAAATGAAATTACATGATACCAATACTACCAGACGGCAGAGAGGCACCACGCAGCTTAAAGTCATGCCTCTCGTAAATGTTACAACCTGTATTGACATTCAAGTACGGCCCAAGATCAGCTCGGTTCGTCAGTTAGGGGCTGCGTCTTGTGTAGGTGGAACCATTTTCTCGTATCCTGGTACGGAGCTTCAACTCCCGGAACATGTGTTTCTTGTGTGTGATAATGATGCATTCTCTAAGCTTCCTGCTTCGATTGAGGGTGGTTGTTATTTGGCTCATCTGATACCTTTGATTAGGAAAGTTACTCGGGAGGAGATGTCTGTACTTCACAAACAAGCAACCCATCGTAGTCGTAGGGCGTTGTCTGCCGCTCAGAAGTTTTTTGGCCTAATATTCCCAAGTTATGGTGTCTACAACACTCAGACTGAATTAAGTGCCTTATCATCCGTTCTTGAAAAACACATTAATGCTTCGGATGCTGTAGTGTCTGCCCTGGCCACTGAATTGACTGAAACTAAGAATGTAGCTCTCCAAAATAGAATGGCTTTGGACATTATTTTGGCCAGTCAGGGTGGTACTTGTGCTTTGATAGGCGGTGAATGCTGCAGTTATATTTCGGATTCTGGTGACGCTTTGCATGATTTTCATGAATCTAACAAGAAGGGTGTAGAGGATTTACATAAAGAACACGGTTGGAATATGTTAGATTTCTTTGATTCTGCTTTTTCAGGTATTGGTAATATGATCAGGTCCGTCGCTATTATTTTTGTTGTCATTATCATCTGTATTATGTTACTTGGTATTTTGATCAAATGTTTTGGAAAGTGTATTTCGGATGTTCCTATTAATGCTTTGGTGTTGACCAACGTAGCTGATGAGCAAAAGCTGGATTCTGTTTTGCTTTCTGATTTTGTTTCCTCTTTTGATGATTTGTTTATTAAGTGATGTTTTGTGATTATTTGCGTCGATTACTGTTTGTTTCTTTCTATATCATGTGATTGATGTCAGTTGAGAAGTGGTGTGGTGGTTATGCAAAGATAGGAAAGCGGTTCTGTTCCTAGCGCAACGAAGAAAACGCTCTTGACTGGGAAAGGATATCAATCTGAGACAGCGGTAAAGGCTGTTCTCCAACTGGGTACAAGTGCTAGTAACCTCTGACCCCGACGCTTCAAGGACAAAGAAAACATCGGTCGTTGGAAGTTTCTATGTTAATTTGTGCATGATGGATTGTGTTTAGTTTAATTGGGGTTGTTATTTTCAAGATTCTTTTTGTTATTGGTTGATTTCTATTTTTTGCATGATGTCTTTGGGTTCTTATTAGTTATTTTTTATTTTTTGTTTTTTGATTTTTTATTTTTTTTTATTTTTTTTTATATTTTCTTAGCTGTGATATGTGGGGTTTGTGTTTTTGTTTTGGTTTATGTGATCATTTAATTTCGGAACACCCTCTGGGTGGTCCGAGGGGGGATGTGTAGTATATTTTTACACATTAACGGCCTTCTTATATTCACGTATATTTTACACATATATTCACGTATATTTTACACATATTACACGTATATTTTTATTACCTCAAATACACTTTATTGAATACTTTATTATTTCATTTACAAACGATCTCAATTGTCGCACATGTGCTGACACACACACACGAGTTGTCGCACATGTACTGACACACACACACGAATTGTTGCGCATGCGCAGTCACACACACACGCATATGCACGCCCCCGAGGGTCTGGGCCAATCAGAGGCCTAGGAGGAGGGCTATAAGACTTCTGTGCAGAGGCGCGAGCGCCCTGCTCTATTGACTATCTCGACCGTGACTGTTCAGTGTGCCTGTAATCTGAAGACCCGACCTTTTTTGAATAAATACTTTTAACCTGGGCCAGAAGTTTTCATCTCTTCTTGTATCACTGAAACAGAGAAAATATTCTACACTCTCACTCTATAGAAGATCCATGGTATATGCACTATAACAGCGCTGTAATTGTTATTTTCATCCAATAAACCTTGTTTTTTGGCAAGCATTTCTATTCAATAAGAATTACGGCTCAGCAAGTGAGTACTTTTTGGGGAATCGAACCCACAACCATAATGTTGCGGCATTGTTAACCTGTCAGGATGGCCGAGCGGTCTAAGGCGCTGGATTCAATCAGTGAGAGTGGGAGCAGGTGTGATTGCCAGAGCTCAGAGGACTGCTGGTTGAGACTGAAAACTTTTTGCTTGTTTAAATCTTTATTTTCTGTTTATGCGTAGTAGTTTCTTTCGATTTAATTTCGGTTTCGTTTTGGAGTGCGTTCCCCCGACAGCTTAGTGCTGGTTGGGGGACGTAAATCGCCTTTTTCTGACTGATAATGGACAATGAACACGGAACGGATAAGACAACGACTGATGATGATGGCATAAACGTGAAAACAACAATGTACGGGAAAGAGCTGACGGTAGGAGTGGAGATTGTCGGGGAGGATAAAATAACAATGATGGAGTTATTGCGTGGGATAAAGGCAGTATGTGGGACTGTAATCGGCTGTCGATACAAGGCACCAGGCAAATATGAAGTGACAATGAGCCATTTGAAGGGAAAGGAGAAGTTGATAGACGGGTTCAAAATCAAAAATAGTAGAATACTGGCAAAAGACATGAACAAGAACGAACTAGTAGTGTCATTCATGAGCTTACCCGTTTATATAGAGGACAGTGACATTATAGAGAAATTACACCTATGGCGGGTAAACGCGGTGTCCCCAATTAAGAGGAGGAAGTGGCCGGGGACGGAGATATTGGACGGGACCAGATTCTGCAAGGTGGAGTTCACCGAGGAGGTCCGGTCCCTGCCATACACCACGAAATTTTCGACGCTGGAGGGCACGGAATATTTCCGTGTCATCCATGACAGGCAAAAGAGGGTATGTCGTTTGTGCATCAAGGAGGGGCATGTGATCCGTGAGTGTCCAGAGTTCATATGCCACAATTGCTGCGAGCAGGGGCATTACAAACGGGAATGTCCCCTCACCATGTGCAAGGGCTGCTGGAGACAACCGAGGGACTGCAAATGCGGAGCGGAGGAGGAGGGCGAGCAGACCGGGCAGGAAAATGAACCAGCACCGGAGGCGGAGGAGGAGGAGGGCGATCAGACCGGGCAGGACAGTGAAGCAGCACCAGAGGCAGACGGAGAGGGGGACATACCAGACCTGGAGAGCAGTGATGCGGAGGAGGGCGGAGAGGGAACAGCGACCCGCACACCCGAGGAAGACCCAAGGATGACGGGAGCGGACCAGATGGGGGACACCTATGACGAGGTTAGTGGAGTGGAGGACGGCCAGACGCAGGAGGATTCGCAGACGGGCGGAGTGGGGGTCGGCAAGGCGCCTACCCCGTCCCAGGGCGAAGACTCCGGTGGGTCGGGTGTGCGGGTCGCTGCCTCCGGAGGCCTGGTCTTTGGGACAGGTGGGACCCCAGTGGTGACAGGCGCGGCCCGAGTGACGCCGAGGGAGGATGCGGTGGAGATGGAGACAGGAGGAGCGGCTGGGAGACAACCTACCACCTCGTTGGGAAAGCGCCCCCTTGCAGAGGAGGGAGGAGGAGAAGGAGAGAAAGCCAGAAGGAAGAAGAAAGGTGAGCCAACAAAATGATGGGGTGCATTGCCTTTCTTCTCTATCTATTCATGCTGATAGCATCATTTAATGCAAATGGATTAAGAAAGGACTTAAAAATGCAGATGATGATGCTATCAGTAAAGGCGGACATATTATGTGTGCAAGAGACACATTGGACGGTGGACAGCATGATACATGTGAAAAAGTACTGGTCGGAGAAGATTTTTGTGAATCATGGGACTGAGAGATCTTGTGGAGTGGCAATTCTGGCCAGGAATGTGACTAAAATGAAGAGTATTTATAATGACGGTGGTGGGAGACTCCTTGGGGTAGAGTTTGAGCATAATAATGAAACGTACCAACTATTTAATATATATGCACCAAATAATAAGAGGGAGAGGAAGGATTTTTTTGTTAAATTAAAACCATTATGTCAGGGGAAATGTTTAGTTATTGGAGACTTTAATGTACACTGTACAAGGCTAGACACTTCATGTTTTAGGCAAGATATGTCTAGGAAAGTTTTGTTTGATTTAATAGAGGAAAATCTTTTGGTTGATTGTTGGAGGGCAGGGAATGCAAATGCACAACAGAGCTCTAGAAGACAGGTGGTGATGGGAGAAATGAAATGGAGTAGAATTGATTTGTGTTTAGTTAAGAATGATATTTTGGGGTGTATTAACAGGGTAGATTATAATTTTACTGGTCTGAGTGACCATGCAGTGCTTAAAGTGAATATGGGAGTGGGAAGGGAGGAAAGAGGGGGAGGGGTGTGGTGCTTAAATTCTAGCATGCTAAGGGAGGAGTTGTTGCAGTGTAGGGTGGGGGGATGTATTGTGAGGGAATTGGAAGATCCATTGATGGAAACTGATATTTGTAAATGGTGGGAGAATGTGAAAAGAAAAATACGGACAGTGTGTGTGAGATATGCACGGCAAAGGAGTTTTTTGCAGAAACAAGAGGGGAGGGAATTACAAGAACGATTGGAAACAGAATTTAAATTATGCGAGCAAAATCCAAATCATGATGTAGCTGAATATTTGAAAATTGAGGGGGAATTGGGTCAGTGTGTTAAGAGGAAATGTGAGGGAGCCATGGTGAGGAGCAGAGCAAAGTATGCGCTGGAGGGAGAAAAGAGCACTTCCTTCTTTCTGGGGTTGGAGAAGAAGAGACAGGAAAGAAACTATATTAGGGAGTTAGAAAATGAGAAGGGGGAGAAGGTGGGAGATTATGTGGGTCTGTTAGGGGTGGTAGAGGATTATTATAAAAAACTTTTTCAAAAACAGGGCAGTGATCAGGAGAGAGTGAGGGAGGTGCTGGGGCATGTAGAGGCCAAGATAGCAGAGGAGGAAAAAAAGATGTGTGACAATGGGATTTTGTTGGAAGAGGTAGTAACAGCTATCAAACAAATGCAATCAAATAAAAGCCCGGGGATAGATGGTCTGACCAATGAATTTTACAAGACCTTTGTAGAGATATTGGCGCCGATATTGTTGAGGGTTTTTAATGGGATGGAAGAGGGGCAGGAGGTGCCGGATTCAATGGCTACTGGGATTTTAACCATTTTATATAAAGACAAGGGGGATAAAGTAAGCTTAGACAATTACAGGCCTATAACGTTGTTAACAAGCGACTATAAAATCTTAACCAAGGTACTTGCAAATAGGATGAAGAGGGTCATGGGGACAATAATATCACCAACACAAGCCTACAGCGTCCCGGGCAGGGATATAGTTGACACAATCTGCACAGTAAGGGATGTAGTGGATAGTATGGGGAATAGTGAGGAGGGGGGGATTATGCTTAGCTTAGATTTAAATAAGGCTTTTGATAGGGTGGAGCACGATTTTTTATTCTCAACAATGGAGAGCTTTAATTTTGGGCATAGGATGGTGAACTGGGTGAAGTTATTGTATAGTAAAGCGAAGAGTTGTGTCAAAGTCAATGGGAGCCTAACTGACTGCTTTCCGTTGGAGAGGTCAGTGAGGCAGGGCTGTCCTCTTTCAGCTCTGCTGTATGCCATCTCGGCAGAGCCGTTGGCATGCCTGGTGAAGGCAGATGTCAAATTAAAAGCAGTGGAAATACCATTCCAAGGAAAAAGCCTTATCCACCAATATGCAGATGACACCACCTTTACCGTTAGGGATACAGATAGCATAGGGAGGATTATGAAGCATGTACAAGTATATGGGGAAGCTTCGGGGGCGAAAGTGAATATGGGAAAGTCTGAGATAATGTACATTGGGGAGGTAAATAAAGGGAATTTTCCTTTTAAAATAGCAGAGCAGCATATCAGGGTTCTGGGGGTATTTGTAGGGTCAAATAGTAGTGTAGCGAGGGATATGACATGGACAGGGGTGTTAAATAAATTCAAAAAAACACTGAATTTTTGGAGATTTAGGGATTTAAAATTAAGAGGGAGGGTAATTGTGGTAAATGCCCTATTAATGGCAAAGCTAATATATGTCATGGGGGCGATTGATTTGCCAGAATGGGTGTTAAAGGAGGTGAAGAGTGCTGTGGGGAAGTTTTTGTGGAGGGGGAAAAGTGTGTTGATTGCACATAATACACTGATAGCGGGGTATGATGAGGGAGGGTTAAAATTGGTGGACTTAGAAAGTAAAAGAAAGGCTTTCCGAATAAAATTAGTGAAGAAATATTTATATGACAAGGTGGAATATGGGTGGAAATGTTTTTTTAAGCATTTTATTTCCATTTGTGGGGGGTGTGGGGATAATGGGTTGTTGATGTGTGTGAAGAAGAGGATGTATTCTAGAATGCCAATGTTTTATCAAGAAGTGTTTGCAGCATGGACGGAGTTCGTTCCGTCTCTGGAATACAAATGTGACACGAGCAATCTGGTGTTAAACCAACCTCTGTTTTTAAATCCAAAAATAAGTAAAGGTAATAGGATGTTTTATAATGAAGTGTTTATGGGGGCTGGGGTAAGACAGGTGAAGGATATAGCGTATGAAGTTGTACCTGGGTTTATGCCAAACGAAGGGGTATATGAGTATGTGGCCGAATATGATGAGGATGTGAGAGGGGAGTTGGTGGATCATGTGTGTGAAAATGTAAAGACTAGCCTGCCCAGTAGCTGGGTAGGTATAATAGAGAAGGAAGCAGGGGGGGGAGGAGGATGTACTTTTCCAGAATTGTTTGTGGACTCTGTGGAGGAAAACAACCGTGTATCGGACCTGACAACTAAAAAGATTTATGAGAGGGTGATTAAAAACATCCTGAAAGTGCCGGCAGCGGAAGCGGTATGGGGCAAGGTTTTCAAAGATATCAAAGTGAGGAATTTGTGGCAAAATCTAAGAATAAAATACAACAGTATCGAGGGCGAACATTTTGATTTTCGATTAAGACATAATAGGATTTTTTCAAATGTGGTAATACATAAAATGAATGGGGACGTTAAAAGAGAGTGTGATGTATGCGATACTGAGGTGGAAACTGTAATGCATATGTTTTTGGAGTGTAGGGATTTGAGGCATTTTTTCGTTAGGTTAAAGGAATTGTTATGTAGTAACTGGGATAGAGGGTATATTGGAAAATTGGAGTGGAGAAAATTGTTTCTGTTTGGGGTATGTGGGAAAAGTTTGCAATGGAATGTGAATCTATTGAATTTTGTGTTGAGTCATGCTAGGCATGCAGTGTGGAGGCGGAGAAATATAGCTCACTTTGAGGAAAGAAAAGTAGATGCTTGGGGTTTATTTGAATCTGCAATGAGAAGAGATGTTTTTTTGATGTTTAAATATTTGAAGAAGGAGGTGTTTGAGAAGGATTTTGTCCGCGGGAGTGGTTTGATTTCTTTAAATAGGGGTGGGGAAATGGAAATGAAAATCTGAGGCCTGCCCTTTATGTATTATGTGATAATGTTTATGTTTTTCTAAATTTGTACCCAAGCCTGGTTGCTTTGACTTGAAGTGAGCATGACGGACTTTATGTATCCTTGTATGTATGTCTGTTTCATTATGATATGTAAATGAATATACTTTGATATTTTTATAATAAAAAGAGAAAAAAAAAAAAAAAAAAGGCGCCAGACACAAGGTGAAAGTCCTTCCTACCAAGGAGTATTCTGGTCTCCGAATGGAGGCGTCGGTTCGAAACCCACTTCTGACCAGGTTTTAGTAGAGTATTGTGTCAGCGATGTGTTTGCTCTCACTCTATGGAAGATCCATGGTATATGCAGTATAACAGCGCTGTAATTGTCATTTTCATCCAATAAACCTTGTTTTTTGGCAAGCATTTCTATTCAATAAGAATTACGGCTCAGCAAGTGAGTACTTTTTGGGGAATCGAACCCACAACCATAATGTTGCGGCATTGTTAACCTGTCAGGATGGTCGAGCGGTCTAAGGCGCCAGACACAAGGTGAAAGTCCTTCCTACCAAGGAGTATTCTGGTGTCCGAATGGAGGCGTGGGTTCGAAACCCACTTCTGACAAGGTTTTAGTAGAGTATTGTGTCAGCGATGTGTTTGCTCTCACTCTATGGAAGATCCATGGTAAATGCAGTATAACAGCGCTATAATTGTCATTTTCATCCAATAAACCTTGTTTTTTGGCAAGCATTTCTATTCAATAAGAATAACGGCTCAGCAAGTGAGTACTTTTTTGGGAATCAAACCCACAACCATAATGTTGCGGCTTCGTTAACCTGTCAGGATGGCCGAGCGGTCTAAGGCGCCAAACTCAAGGTGAATATCCTTTCTACCAAGGAGTATTCTGGTCTCTGAATGGAGGTGTGGGTTCGAACCCCACTTCTGACAAGATTTTAGTAGAGTATTGTGTCAGCGATGTGTTTGCTCTCACTCTATGTAAGATCCATGGTATATGCAGTATAACAGCGCTGTAATTGTCATTTTCATCCAATAAACCTTGTTTGTTGGCAAGCATTTCTATTCAATAAGAATAACGGCTCAGCAAGTGAGTACTTTTTGGGGAATCGAACCCACAACCATAATGTTGCGGCTTTGTTAATCCTGTCAGGATGGCCGAGTGGTCTAAGGCGCCAGACTCAAGGTGAAAGTCCTTCCTACCAAGGAGTATTCTGGTCTCCGAATGGAGGCGTGGGTTCGAACCCCACTTCTGACAAGGTTTTAGTAGAGTATTGTGTCAGCGATGTGTTTGCTCTCACTCTATGGAAGATCCATGGTATATGCAGTATAACAGCTCTGTAATTGTCATTTTCATTCAATAAACCTTGTTTTTGGCAAGCATTTCCATTCAATAAGAATTACGGCTCAGCAAGTGTGTACTTTTTTGGGAATCGAACCCACAACCCTAATGTTGCGGGTTTGTTAACCTGTCAGGATGGCCGAGCGGTCTAAGGCGCCAGACTCAAGGTGAATGTCCTTCCTACCAAGGAGTATTCTGGTCTCCGAATGGAGGCGTAGGTTCGAACCCCACTTCTGACAAGATTTTAGTAGAGTATTGTGTCAGCGATGTGTTTGCTCTCACTCTATGGAAGATCGATGGTATATGCAGTATAACAGCGCTGTAATTGTCATTTTCATCCAATAAACCTTGTTTTTTGGCAATCATTTTTATTCAATAAGAATAACAGCTCAGCAAGTGAGTACTTTTTGGGGAATCGAACCCACAACCATAATGTTGCGACTTTGTTAATCCTGTCAGGATGGCCGAGTGGTCTAAGGCGCCAGACTCAAGGTGAAAGTCCTTCCTACCAAGGAGTATTCTGGTCTCCGAATGGAGGCGTGGGTTCGAACCCCACTTCTGACAAGGTTTTAGTAGAGTATTGTGTTTGCTCTCACTCTGTGGAAGATCCATGGTATATGCAGTATAACAGCGCTGTAATTGTCATTTTCATCCAATAAACCTTGTTTTTTGGCAAGCATTTCTATTCAATAAGAATAACGGCTCAGCAAGTGAGTACTTTTTGGGGAATCGAACCCACAACCATAATGTTGCGGCTTTGTTAAACTGTCAGGATGGCCGAGCGGTCTAAGGCGCCAGACTCAAGGTGAAAGTCCTTCCTACCAAGGAGTATTCTGGTCTCCGACTGGAGGCGTGGGTTCGAACCCCACTTCTGACAAGGTTTTAATAGAGTATTGTGTCAGCGATGTGTTTGCTCTTACTCTATGGAAGATCCATGGTATATGCAGTATAACAGCGCTGTAATTGTCATTTTCATCGAATAAACCTTGTTTTTTGGCAAGCATTTCTATTCAATAAGAATTACGGCTCAGCAAGTGAGTACTTTTTTGGGAATCGAACCCACAACCATAATGTTGCGGCTTTGTTAACCTGTCAGGATGGCCGAGCGGTCTAAGGCGCCAGACTCAAGGTGAAAGTCCTTCCTACCAAGGAGTATTCTGGTCTCCGAATGGAGGCGTGGGTTCGAACCCCACTTCTGACAAGCTTTTAGTAGAGTATTGTGTCAGCAATGTGTTTGCTCTCACTCTATAGAAGATCCATGGTATATGCACTATAACAGCGCTGTAATTGTCATTTTCATCCAATAAACCTTGTTTTTTGGCAAGCATTTCTATTCAATGAGAATTACGGCTCAGCAAGTGAGTACTTTTTTGGGAATCGAACCCACAACCATAATGTTGCGGCTTTGTTAACCTGTCAGGATGTCCGAGTCGTCTAAGGCGCCAGACTCAAGGTGAAAGTCCTTCCTACCAAGGAGTATTCTGGTCTCCGAATGGAGGCGTGGGTTCGAACCCCATTTCTGACGAGGTTTTAGTAGAGTATTGTGTCAGCGATGTGTTTGCTCTCACTCTATGGAAGATCCATGGTATATGCAGTATAACAGCGCTATAATTGTCATTTTCATCCAATAAACCTTGTTTTTTGGCAATCATTTCTATTCAATAAGAATAACGGCTCAGCAAGTGAGTACTTTTTGGGGAATCGAACCCACAACCATAATGTTGCGGCTTTGTTAACCTGTCAGGATGGCCGAGCGGTCTAAGGCGCCAGACTCAAGGTGAAAGTCCTTCCTACCAAGGAGTATTCTGGTCTCCGAATGGAGGCGTGGGTTCGAACCCCACTTCTGACAAGGTTTTAGTAGAGTATTGTGTCAGCGATGTGTTTGCTCTCACTCTATGGAAGATCCATGGTATATGCAGTATAACAGCGCTGTACTTGTCATTTTCATCCAATAAACCTTGTTTTTTGGCAAGCATTTCTATTCAATAAGAATTACGGCTCAGCAAGTGAGTACTTTTTTGGGAATCGAACCCACAACCATAATGTTGCGGCTTTGTTAACCTGTCAGGATGGCCGAGCGGTCTAAGGTGCCTGACTCAATGTGAAAGTCCTTCCTACCAAGGAGTATTCTCGTCTCTGAATGGAGCCGTGGGTTTGAACCCCACTTCTGACAAGGTTTTAGTAGTGTATTGTGTCAGCGATGTGTTTGCTCTCACTCTATGGAAGATCCATGGTATATGCAGTATAACAGGCCCCTCTCAAAAAACATTTACAGGAGGCTGCAATCCGTAACTGGACCCTCTAAATAAAAAATCTGATTAAAAGACCCGAACTACCCACTGTACATACTTTGTGTTTTGTCCCCCGCCCCCACCTGTGGTGTATGTCCCCACCTGTCCTACCCGCTGTACATACCTAATGTTTTGTTGTATTGTTCTTCCCATGATGGATGTATGTTTATCTTGTAGATAGTACTAGTTATTTGTCTGTATTATCTTGTAGATAGTACTAGTTTTTTTTTTTTTGTCTGTCTGTCTTACATGTAACGATGAATTGAGAATCAAGGACCCCAATTGAAATAAGCCAGTGGCTTTCTTGGGTTTTTATCCTGTTAGTTGACCTTGTATGTAATATGTACTTTCATGTACCTACTTCTGCAAATCTTCTAATAAAGTTTTCAATCAATCAATTTTCAATCAAAAACAGCGCTGTATTTGTCATTTTCATCCAATAAACCTTGTTTTTTGGCAATCATTTCTATTCAATAAGAATAACGGCTCAGCAAGTGAGTACTTTTTTGGGAATCGAACCCACAACCATAATGTTGCGGCTTTTTTAACCTGTCAGGATGGCCGAGCGGTCTAGGGCGCCAGACTCAAGGTGTAAGTCCTTCCTACAAAGGAGTATTCTGGTCTCCGAATGGAGGCGTGGGTTCGAACCCCACTTCTGACAAGGTTTTAGTAGAGTATTGTGTCAGCGAAGTGTTTGCTCTCACTCTATGGAAGATCCATGGTATATGCAGTATAACAGCGCTATAATTGTCATTTTCATCCAATAAACCTTGTTTTTTGGCAATCATTTCTATTCAATAAGAATAACGGCTCAGCAAGTGAGTACTTTTTGGGGAATCGAACCCACAACCATAATGTTGCGGCTTTGTTAATCCTGTCAGGATGGCCGAGTGGTCTAAGGCGCCAGACTCAAGGTGAAAGTCCTTCCTACCAAGGAGTATTCTGGTCTCCGAATGGAGGCGTGGGTTCGAACCCCACTTCTGACAAGGTTTTAGTAGAGTATTGTGTCAGCGATGTGTTTGCTCTCACTCTATGGAAGATCCATGGTATATGCAGTATAACAGCGCTGTAATTGTCATTTTCATCCAATAAACCTTGTTTTTTGGCAATCATTTCTATTCAATAAGAATTACGGCTCAGCAAGTGAGTACTTTTTTGGGAATCGAAGCCACAACCATAATGTTGCAGAGTTGTTAATCCTGTCAGGATGGCCGAGTGGTCTAAGGCGCCAGACTCAAGGTGAAAGTCCTTCCTACCAAGGAGTATTCTGGTCTCTGAATTGAGGCGTGGGTTCGAACCCCACTTCTGACAAGGTTTTAGTAGAGTATTGTGTCAGCGATATTTTTCCTCTCACTCTATGGAAGATCCATGGTATATGCAGTATAACAGCGCTATAATTGTCATTTTCATCCAATAAACCTTGTTTTTTGGCAATCATTTCTATTCAATAAGAATAACAGCTCAGCAAGTGAGTACTTTTTGGGGAATCGAACCCACAACCATAATGTTGCGACTTTGTTAATCCTGTCAGGATGGCCGAGTGGTCTAAGGCGCCAGACTCAAGGTGAAAGTCCTTCCTACCAAGGAGTATTCTGGTCTCCTAATGGAGGCGTGGGTTCGAACCCCACTTCTGACAAGGTTTTAGTAGAGTATTGTGTTTGCTCTCACTCTGTGGAAGATCCATGGTATATGCAGTATAACAGCGCTGTAATTGTCATTTTCATCCAATAAACCTTGTTTTTTGGCAATAATTTCTATTCAATAAGAATAACGTCTCAGCAAGTGAGTACTTTTTTGGGAATCGAACCCACAACCATAATGTTGCGGGTTTGTTAAACCAGACAGGATGGCCGAGCGGTCTAAGGCGCCAGACTCAAGGTGAAAGTCCTTGCTACCAAGGAGTATTCTGCTCTCCGAATCGAGGCGTGGTTTCGAACCCCACTTCTGACAAGGTTTTAGTTGAGTATTGTGTCAGCGATGTGTTTGCTCTAACTCTATGGAAGATCCATGGTATATGCAGTATAACAGCGATGTAATTGTCATTTTCATCCAATAAACCTTGTTTTTTGGCAATCATTTCTATTCAATAAGAATAACGGCTCAGCAAGTGAGTACTTTTTTGGGAATCGAACCCACAACCATAATGTTGCGGCTTTGTTAACCTGTCAGGATGGCCGAGCGGTCTAAGGCGCCAGACTCAAGGTGAAAGTCCTTCCTACCTAGGAGTATTCTGCTCTCCGAATGGAGGCGTGGGTTCGAACCCCACTTCTGACAAGGTTTTAGTTGAGTATTGTGTCAGCGATGTGTTTGCTCTCACTCTATGGAAGATCCATGGTATATGCAGTATAACAGCGATGTAATTGTCATTTTCATCCAATAAACCTTGTTTTTTGGCAATCATTTCTATTCAATAAGAATAACGGCTCAGCAAGTGAGTACTTTTTTGGGAATCGAACCCACAACCATAATGTTGCGGCTTCGTTAACCTGTCAGGATGGCCGAGCGGTCTAAGGCTCCAGACTCAAGGTGAAAGTCCTTCCTGCCAAGGAGTATTCTGGTCTCCGAATGGAGGCGTTGGTTCGAACCCCACTTCTGACAAGGTATTAGTAGAGTATTGTGTTAGCTCTCACTCTATGGAAGATCCATGGTATATGCATTATAACAGCACTGTAATTGTCATTTTCATCCAATAAACCTTGTTTTTTGGCAAGCATTTCTATTCAATAAGAATTACGGCTCAGCAAGTGAGTACTTTTTGGGGAATCGAACCCACAACCATAATGTTGCGGCTTTGTTAATCCTGTCAGGATGGCCGAGTGGTCTAAGGCGCCAGACTCAAGGTGAAAGTCCTTCCTACCAAGGAGTATTCTGGTCTCCGAATGGAGGCGTGGGTTCGAACCCCACTTCTGACAAGGTTTTAATAGAGTATTGTGTCAGCGATGTGTTTGCTCTTACTCTATGGAAGATCCATGGTATATGCAGTATAACAGCGCTGTAATTGTCATTTTCATCCAATAAACCTTGTTTTTTGGCAATAATTTCTATTCAATAAGAATAACGGCTCAGCAAGTGAGTACTTTTTTGGGAATCAAACCCACAACCATAATGTTGCGGCTTTGTTAAACCGTCAGGATGGCCGAGCGGTCTAAGGCGCCAGACTCAAGGTGAAAGTCCTTCCTACCAAGGAGTATTCTTGTCTCCGAATGGAGGCGTGGGTTCGAACCCCACTTCTGACAAGGTTTTAGTTGAGTATTGTGTCAGCGATGTGTTTGCTCTCACTCTATGGAAGATCCATGGTATATGCAGTATAACAGCGCTGTAATTGTCATTTTTATCCAATAAACCTTGTTTTTTGGCAATCAATTTTATTCAATAAGAATAACGGCTCAGCAAGTGAGTACTTTTTTGGGAATCGAACCCACAACCATAATGTTGCGGCTTCGTTAACCTGTCAGGATGGCCGAGCGGTCTAAGGCGCCAGACTCAAGGTGGAAGTCCTTCCTACCAAGGAGTATTCTGGTCTCCGAATGGAGGCGTGGGTTCGAACCCCAGTTCTGACAAGGTTTTAGTTGAGTATTATGTTAGCGATGTGTTTGCTCTCACTCTATGGAAGATCCATGGTATATGCAGTATAACAGCGCTGTAATTGTCATTTTCATCCAATAAACCTTGTTTTTTGGCAAGCATTTCTATTCAATAAGAATAACGGCTCAGCAAGTGAGTACTTTTTGGGGAATCGAACCCACAACCATAATGTTGCGGCTTTGTTAAACTGTCAGGATGGCCGAGCGGTCTAAGGCGCCAGACTCAAGGTGAAAGTCCTTCCTACCAAGGAGTATTCTGGTCTCCGATTGGAGGCGTGGGTTCGAACCCCACTTCTGACAAAGTTTTAGTAGAGTATTGTGTCAGCGATGTGTTTGCTCTCACTCTATGGAAGATCCATGGTATATGCAGTATAACAGCGCTGTAATTGTCATTTTCATCCAATAAACCTTGTTTTTTGGCAAGCATTTCTATTCAATAAGAATTACGGCTCAGCAAGTGAGTACTTTTTTGGGAATCGAACCCACAACCATAATGTTGCGGCTTTGTTAGCCAGTCAGGATGGCCGAGCAGTCTAAGGCGCCAGACTCAAGGTGAAAGTCCTTCCTACCAAGGAGTATTCTGGTCTCCGAATGGAGGCGTGGGTTCGAACCCCACTTCTGACAAGGTTTTAGTAGAGTATTGTGTTTGCTCTCACTCTATGGAAGATCCATGGTATATGCAGTATAACAGCGCTGTAATTGTCATTTTCATCCAATAAACCTTGTTTTTTGGCAATCATTTCTATTCAATAAGAATAACGGCTCAGCAAGTGAGTACTTTTTTGGGAATCGAACCCACAACCATAATGTTGCGGCTTTGTTAACCTGTCAGGATGGCCGAGCGGTCTAAGGCGCCAGACTCAAGGTGAAAGTCCTTCCTACCAAGGAGTATTCTGGTCTCCGAATGGAGGCGTGGGTTCGAACCCCACTTCTGACAAGCTTTTAGTAGAGTATTGTGTCAGCGATGTGTTTGCTCTCACTCTATAGAAGATCCATGGTATATGCACTATAACAGCGCTGTAATTGTTATTTTCATCCAATAAACCTTGTTTTTTGGCAAGCATTTCTATTCAATAAGAATTACGGCTCAGCAAGTGAGTACTTTTTGGAGAATCGAACCCACAACCATAATGTTTCGGCTTTGTTAAACCTGTCAGGATGGCCGAGCGGTCTAAGGCGCCAGACTCAAGGTGAAAGTCCTTCCTACCAAGGAGGATTCTGGTCTCCGAATGGAGGTGTGGGTTCGAACCCCACTTCTGACAAGGTTTTAGTAGAGTATTGTGTCAGCGATGTGTTTGCTCTTACTCTATGGAAGATCCATGGTATATGCAGTATAACAGCGCTGTAATTGTCATTTTCATCCAATAAACCTTGTTTTTTGGCAATAATTTCTATTCAATAAGAATAACGGCTCAGCAAGTGAGTACTTTTTGGGGAATCGAACCCACAACCATAATGTTGCGGCTTTGTCAAACTGTCAGGATGGCCGAGCGGTCTAAGGCGCCAGACTCAAGGTGAAAGTCCCTTCCTACCAAGGAGTATTCTGGTCTCCGAATGGAGGCGTGGGTTCGAACCCCACTTCTGACAAGGTTTTAGTAGAGTATTGTGTCAGCGATGTGTTTGCTCTCACTCTATGGAAGATCCATGGTATATGCAGTATAACAGCGCTGTAATTGTCATTTTCATCCAATAAACCTTGTTTTTTGGCAATCATTTCTATTCAATAAGAATAACGGCTCAGCAAGTGAGTACTTTTTTGGGAATCGAACCCACAACCATAATGTTGCGGCTTTGTTAACCTGTCAGGATGGCCGAGCGGTCTAAGGCGCCAGACTCAAGGTGAAAGTCCTTCCTACCAAGGAGTATTCTGGTCTCCGAATGGAGGCGTGGGTTCGAACCCCACTTCTGACAAGGTTTTAGTAGAGTATTGTGTTTGCTCTCACTCTATGGAAGATCCATGGTATATGCAGTATAACAGCGCTGTAATTGTCATTTTCATCCAATAAACCTTGTTTTTTGGCAATCATTTCTATTCAATAAGAATAACGGCTCAGCAAGTGAGTACTTTTTTGGGAATCGAACCCACAACCATAATGTTGCGGCTTTGTTAACCTGTCAGGATGGCCGAGCGGTCTAAGGCGCCAGACTCAAGGTGAAAGTCCTTCCTACCAAGGAGTATTCTGGTCTCCGAATGGAGGCGTGGGTTCGAACCCCACTTCTGACAAGCTTTTAGTAGAGTATTGTGTCAGCGATGTGTTTGCTCTCACTCTATAGAAGATCCATGGTATATGCACTATAACAGCGCTGTAATTGTTAATTTCATCCAATAAACCTTGTTTTTTGGCAAGCATTTCTATTCAATAAGAATTACGGCTCAGCAAGTGAGTACTTTTTGGGGAATCGAACCCACAACCATAATGTTGCGGCGTTGTTAAGCTGTCAGGATGGCCGAGCGGTCTAAGGCGCCAGACACAAGGTGAAAGTCCTTCCTACCAAGGAGTATTCTGGTCTCCGAATGGAGGTGTGGGTTCGAAACCCACTTCTGACAAGGTTTTAGTAGAGTATTGTGTCAGCGATGTGTTTGCTCTCACTCTATGGAAGATCCATGGTATATGCAGTATAACAGCACTGTAATTGTCATTTTCATCCAATAAACCTTGTTTTTTGGCAAGCATTTCTATTCAATAAGAATAACGGCTCAGCAAGTGAGTACTTTTTGGGGAATCGAACCCACAACCATAATGTTGCGACTTTGTTAATCCTGTCAGGATGGCCGAGTGGTCTAAGGCGCCAGACTCAAGGTGAAAGTCCTTCCTACCAAGGAGTATTCTGGTCTCCGAATGGAGGCGTGGGTTCGAACCCCACTTCTGACAAGGTTTTAATAGAGTATTGTGTCAGCGATGTGTTTGCTCTTACTCTATGGAAGATCCATGGTATATGCAGTATAACAGCGCTGTAATTGTCATTTTCATCCAATAAACCTTGTTTTTTGGCAATAATTTCTATTCAATAAGAATAACGGCTCAGCAAGTGAGTACTTTTTTGGGAATTGAACCCACAACCATAATGTTGCGGCTTTGTTAAACTGTCAGGATGGCCGAGCGGTCTAAGGCGCCAGACTCAAGGTTACATTCCTTCCTACCAAGGAGTATTCTGGTCTCCGATTGGAGGCGTGGGTTCGAACCCCACTTCTGACAAGGTTTTAGTAGAGTATTGTGTCAGCGATGTGTTTGCTCTTACTCTATGGAAGATCCATGGTATATGCAGTATAACAGCGCTGTAATTGTCATTTTTATCCAATAAACCTTGTTTTTTGGCAATCAATTTTATTCAATAAGAATAACGGCTCAGCAAGTGAGTACTTTTTTGGGAATCGAACCCACAACCATAATGTTGCGGCTTTTTTAACCTGTCAGGATGGCCGAGCGGTCTAAGGCGCCAGACTCAAGGTGAAAGTCCTTCCTACCAAGGAGTATTCTGGTCTCCGATTGGAGGCGTGGGTTCGAACCCCACTTCTGACAAGGTTTTAGTAGAGTATTGTGTCAGCGATGTGTTTGCTCTTACTCTATGGAAGATCCATGGTATATGCAGTATAACAGCGCTGTAATTGTCATTTTTATCCAATAAACCTTGTTTTTTGGCAATCAATTTTATTCAATAAGAATAACGGCTCAGCAAGTGAGTACTTTTTTGGGAATCGAGCCCACAACCATAATGTTGCAGCTTCATTAACCTGTCAGGATGGCCGAGCGGTCTAAGGCGCCAGACTCAAGGTGAAAGTCCTTCCTACCAAGGAGTATTCTGGTCTCCGAATGGAGGCGTGGGTTCGAACCCCACTTCTGACAAGGTTTTAGTTGAGTATTATGTCAGCGATGTGTTTGCTCTCACTCTATGGAAGATCCATGGTATATGCAGTATAACAGCACTGTAATTGTCATTTTCATCCAATAAACCTTGTTTTTTGGCAAGCATTTCTATTCAATAAGAATAACGGCTCAGCAAGTGAGTACTTTTTGGGGAATCGAACCCACAACCATAATGTTGCGGCTTTGTTAATCCTGTCAGGATGGCCGAGTGGTCTAAGGCGCCAGACTCAAGGTGAAAGTCCTTCCTACCAAGGAGTATTCTGGTCTCCGAATGGAGGCGTGGGTTCGAACCCCACTTCTGACAAGATTTTAATAGAGTATTGTGTCAGCGATGTGTTTGCTCTCACTCTATGGAAGATCCATGCTATATGCAGTATAACAGCGCTGTAATTGTCATTTTTATCCAATAAACCTTGTTTTTTGGCAATCATTTCTATTCAATAAGAATAACGGCTCAGCAAGTGAGTACTTTTTTGGGAATCTAACCCACAACCATAATGTTGCGGCTTTGTGAAACTGTCAGGATGGCCGAGCGGTCTAAGGCGCCAGACTCAAGGTGAAAGTCCTTCCTACCAAGGAGTATTCTGGTCTCCGAATGGAGGCGTGGGTTCGAACCCCACTTCTGACAAGGTTTTAGTAGAGTATTGTGTTTGCTCTCACTCTATGGAAGATCCATGGTATATGCAGTATAACAGCGCTGTAATTGTCATTTTCATCCAATAAACCTTGTTTTTTGGCAATCATTTCTATTCAATAAGAATAACGGCTCAGCAAGTGAGTACTTTTTTGGGAATCGAACCCACAACCATAATGTTGCGGCTTTGTTAACCTGTCAGGATGGCCGAGCGGTCTAAGGCGCCAGACTCAAGGTGAAAGTCCTTCATACCAAGGAGTATTCTGGTCTCCGAATGGAGGCGTGGGTTCAAACCCCACTTCTGACAAGCTTTTAGTAGAGTATTGTGTCAGCGATGTGTTTGCTCTCACTCTATAGAAGATCCATGGTATATGCACTATAACAGCGCTGTAATTGTTATTTTCATCCAATAAACCTTGTTTTTTGGCAAGCATTTCTATTCAATAAGAATTACGGCTCAGCAAGTGAGTACTTTTTGGGGAATCGAACCCACAACCATAATGTTGCGGCGTTGTTAAGCTGTCAGGATGGCCGAGCGGTCTAAGGCGCCAGACACAAGGTGAAAGTCCTTCCTACTGTAGTATATTTTTACACATTAATAGCCTTCTTATATTCACGTATATTTTACACATATATTCACGTATATTTTACACATATTACACGTATATTTTTATTACTGCATACTGTTACTTTTATTATTTCATTTACAAACGATCTCAATTGTCGCACATGTGCTGACACACACACACGAATTGTCGCACATGTGCTGACACACACACACGAATTGTCGCACAATGCGCAGTCACACACACACACGCATGCACGCCCCCGAGGGTCTAGGCCAATCAGAGGCCTAGAAGGAAGACTATAAAACTTCTGTGTAGAGGCTTGAGCGGTCTGCTCTTGACTACCTCGATTCACGTTGTGACTGTTCAATGTGCCTGTAATCTGAAGACCCAACCTTTTTTGAATAAATACTTTTAAAACTTTGGCCAGGAGTTTACACCTCTTCTTTTATCACTGAAACAGAGAAATATTCGACATAAGTGGCGACCACGAAGGGACCCTTTTTAATAGCTCTGGATGATCGGTCGTTTTGCAACTCTTCAGGAGAACAGTAAGTACAAGGCGAAGCTGTGCAAATTAGACTGTGTAAATCGAATGAGCTATATTTTAAACGGATCCTCTTTAATATATAACTGGGTAGAGATTAGTCAGAGAGAGCCGGGTTGTAAAACCTGTATTGTGAAAAGTGTTTTAATTGTACGATTTTGATCGTGTGTGTTGGTTATTGTGGTATAGCAGAGAAGAAACTGCTGTAGTCTTGTTTTAAGAACAAGGTATTAGCATAAGCTAGGGGAAGACGTTTTTCTAGCGGGCTAATAACTGTAGTTTGTATCAGGCAATAGTCTGGTGGAGTGTAAAAGCTCAGGAGATAGCTCTATTCAAATGGTATGGAATTGGAATTCCTAGTTTGAAAGAGCAGAGTCCGTGCTAGTGAGCAGAAAATAGCGCTATTTTAGAGATATGCATTGTTAAATTACTTGGAAGCACGGAGGAAAAACGTGGTTTGAATAGAAAGGGCGCTATTTTTCTTTGTGTGAATGCATGTCTGAATTGGCGCCAATTTCTTCCTTTGTGTGAATGGAGGCAGACTTAGTAGACACACAGGGCCTAGTAGGAAGCATGTGCCATTTTACAAGTATTTGAATAAGATTATCTTGGCAAATAATACGTTGAACTGCATTGAAAAATAATCTTGATATTGCGGTGTCGTGAAAAGTAATCGTTTATGAAAACAAATTGTGTTAAAGAGATTGTTTTAAAGCAGGCTACAAACACGCGGGGGTTTCCCCACAGAGAAGGACAAAGGCTAGCCCCTCCCTCTCTTCCTTCTTCTCCTGTTGTTCAAACATACAGACACGTTGCGTGTGATTGTTGCATTACATAGAATGTTGATATTTGTCATAGTTTGTTAAAAGTAAAGATAGATTGTGACTTTGGGTTAGATTCAAAGCATATGTGGCATTTGTGCGTGAGTCTAGACAAGGCTGCTTTCCCTGAGCAGAATCACAGCAGGGTCACAGACCCCAATAAAACGGCCCTGCCTGCTTGCATAGAATGTTGACGAGAGATCTGTAGAGATCACTCATAGATTGATGTTTTTAATTGATTGTTCTATAGTAAATTACTTTAATTAATTTAATTAATTACTTATCAGTTGAATTAATTATTCAGAGCATTCATTTTCTGTTTCCCAGAACAATTGATTGATTCCATAAGTTTTAAATCAATGTATATGATGATATAGTGAATAATTCTAACGAATCATTCATTCATTTCACTTAACAATTGATTTAGGGATAGATTGTAAAAATAAAAAAGATAGATTGAGAGTTTTAGGTAAGATAGTCATTCTGTAAAACATCTTCGGTGTGGCGGCCTCTACTGGTCGAGACACGATAGGACGTTTTTAATTCTTTACTGCCATCTAGTGGAAGAGACACGATAGGACGTTTTTAATTATTGACTGCCATCTAGTGGTTGAAACAAGATAGGACGTTTTTAATTGTGTACTGCCCTCTGGTGGATAAAACAAGATAGGACGTTTTTAATTGTGTACTGCCCTCTGGTGGATAAAACAAGATAGGACGTTTTTAATTGGATACTGCCCTCTGGTGGATGAAACAATATAAGACATTTTTAATTGTTTGCTGCTCTCCAGTGGACAGAATACGGTAAGACACTTTGGAACACTGGTTCTCCATCAGTGCATCCGCCTGAGGTCGACGACATAGTCTTTTACAATGATAAATGGATGGTTACTTCAATTAATTTAAGTAATTACAAATTGATTTAATTAATTATTCAGATTATTTCATTTTCAGTTTTCACAAAACTTTGATCAATTGGTTTATAGTGGTCTAGGGATGACGTTTTCTTCCACAGGATTACATAAATGAAGTGTAAATGACTAAGTCTAGTTGATTGTGCATTCCTTCCGAGTAGCAGGTCGATTTCCTTACAGATTGTAATTGATAATTGATCATTTTGTTCCTTTCAAATAACAAGTCGATTTCCTTACAGATTGTAATTGATAATTGATCATTTTGTTCCTTTCAAATAACAAGTCGATTTCCTTACAGATTGTAATGAATAATTAATCATTTTATTCCTTCCCAATGACAAGTCGATTTCTTTACAGGTTGTGATTAATATTCGTGTTTTACATCTTTTTATTTGAAGTTAAGTTCTTTTTTCACAGTTCTTGATTAAAGAATAGCAGAACAGTTTCTATCTGAGGATTGATCAAGCAAGGGGTTGTGGATCAGAAAGACTTAAAGCGTGACCTGCTTTTTGTAATTTGATAATTGTGTTGAACAGCCTTTGTAGTTTAATAATTAAGTTGACCTGAACTATAATTAGTATTGATTGAGCAATTAAGTGACACATTCATACATAATAAGGGAAAAAACCATTTAGATTAAAACGCATACACATAGATTACATTTAAGTCAATAATACACAATACCACTGAAACAATCCGTTGTTCCGGAGTTGTAGTGTTCTGTGTGGACAGTTGACACAGTTAAGAGTTGGACTAGCATCTGTTTAGCAGATACAGCAACAGAAGGTGGGTTGTAAGGAAAGTACACCTTATAGCATATTTTCAGCATATTAAGCAGTATAAATATTTCAGACATGGGAGCCAAACCCAGTAACATTGTGAGGGCTGTTAATACAGACAAGGGAATATTAGCAAATTCATCTCCTGTGGCTATAGTGGAAAAAATGAATCCTCTTGTTAAGGAGATTAGCGAGATATCAACGAAATGGAATATTCGTTGGGCAGACATTGAACAACCATGGCCAGCAGAGGGCACCTTTGATTTACAATTAATTGCAACATTGGAGATACTTATCAATGCACATAAGGCGCATCAAAAAGGAAAGATTAGATCAGAGAAACGCAGGTTAGAGTTAGCTATTTTAGACCTCTTCAAGGTAGAGGGGCAGAAAGTAGCATTAGCTTGGAATGAGAAAACAGCTCACATGGATCCAGAAAAAAGAGATGAATTGGCCAAAGCAATGGAAGAGAAAGTGAACATTCCATTCTCACACACAGCTCCAATCTCCAGTCCTCCTCCCTATGCCAAGAGACTGGAGGACAATTCTCAGCGGATCTACCCTCAGGTCCCTGTCCTAAGTACGAGTGGAACCTTCACTATCAAAGATAAGGATGAAAATGTACTAGAGAGGGGAAGAGCGAAAGTGACCGTGGACTTCGAACCAGAGAACAGGTCAGGTGCCAAACAGAAAAAGAAGGAGGAGCCGAGGGGAGAAGGGAACGACAGGAGGGACAAGACGGATGACGGTGAAGATGGCAGTGGAGGAGATGGCAAAGATTCCAGTGATGACAGCAATGCACAAGGAGGCTACAGTTCTCCGATAAGAAAACTACTAGCCAGGGCCGAAAAGCAGGGAGGGAAAATACGCTATAAGAAGGGAAAAGAAGAAAATAGTTCTGAAGATGAGCAGAAGTCTCTGAAGGCAGGGAAGAGAAGAGAGAGCTTAAAGCAAAAGAAGATGAAGCTGCAGGAAGACAGGGATGAAGAGGAGGGAGAAAGGAGGGCAAGAAAACTCCGTGCGAAAATCCTAAGAAACGAAGAGGACTACAGACAACAGCTGCAGGACCTAGACGTAGAGAGAGAAACGTGTCGTCAATCTCAAGCGGCAGCATCACCTGCATCCCGGTTGAACTCCCCAAGGTCCGGAGCGACACCAAGGCGGGAAGCGACACCAAGGCGGGAAGTAAAAACGGAGCCACAAGAGCCACAAGTAAGCGATTATGAAACAGCATCGGAAGAAGAGGAAACTCAGGGGAACTTCCCAGTGCTGATTCGAGGTAACCAGATGGAATATCGTCCTTGGAATCATACGGATCTGTCAGAAGTGATCGAAAAACTCCCAGTCCTGGAAGATGGAGGCCACCCTTGGACGGCGCAAGTCGACGTGAGATTGACAGGAACGCACGCTGCTATGGGGGATTTGAAAAGACTCTTAGCTACCATTACAGGATTGGACACCATGCAGGAAATATTGATGAAGGCGGGACTTCATAGATATATCGATACATCCGTTTATGATCCAGAACTCTTCGCAGCAAACAGAGGCAAGCTGTGGAAGGCAATCAGAGAAACATACCCTACTCACATTCACCCAGACAATGTCATTGTGAAGCCACTGGGGGGAGATGAAAATCCCCGGGGGTACGTTGCCCGTGTGCACTCTCAATGGAGAAGTGTGACAGGGAAGGATGCCGAAGATAACCCGTTAGAAAAAGCCATAATCAGGGAAAAGATTCAACAAGGTCTCCCTACCCCAGTTAAGAACAAGTTAGCAGAAGTGGTGGGCCTACGACACATGAGCAAGGCTGTTTATATAGACAACATAGCACACCAAGTAGAATTATTTAGAAAGAAGATTCAGGCACAGAAGGCACAAGACGAGGACTCACTCAGAAAACTAACTCAAGTGCAATTGACAGAAGGCAAGAAAACCAGAGAGAGAGAGCAGACTATAGCCCTACAGGTCCCATCTCAGCCACAGCAACTGCAAATTGTCCCTCCCCAGTCATACCCACAGGGGCCACAAGGGGGGAATCCATACCCACAGGGGCCACCAGGGGTGCAAGTGGTTCCATACAACCAGCCTGGCCAAGGACCACCACAAGAGGGATGGACCACAGCACCGAGGAGGGTACTAGGACCATGTTTCGTATGCGGCCAGTATGGACACTTAAAACGTACCTGCTTTAAGAAGAACCAGGGGGGCGCAGGGGGGAAACAGAAAGGAGGAGATAAGCCCCCTGCTGCACCGGCTCCAGGAGTGGTGAACCCCTATGGAGGCCCAGCAGCTGCGCTATAGGGGTGCCCAGAAGATCCGAAAGGGGGGTGCCAGCTGGTGGTGACAAACAGGCCTGAAGATGAACCTACAATATGGGTGTCGGTCAACCAACGTCCATTAGAATTGATGGTGGACAGTGGAGCAGCCTACACCTGTCTGAAGCCTGAAGACGCCACGCACCTTCCTATGTCTGGGAAATATGTGAAGACAATCGGATTCGAGGGAATTAAACAGCTGATCCCTACCACTGAGCTTGTAAGCTTAGAGTACAAAGGACAGAGAGCAGATCTGTCAATACTTGTATCAGAACACACGCCAATAGGGCTACTAGGGAGAGATGCACTATGCCAGTTAAATTGTACCGTGAAATGCACACCGGACGGCTGTCAGGTGACAGTGCCACAAGAGAACAGACAACTGTCTGTCATGATGGACAACAACGCATCTATGGTATATTGGGTGGGAGGGCTTAGCCCAGACCTAATGGAACCAGCAAGGATGTGGGACAATTATATCCTGGCACACATGGCAGAGGCCAGAAGGCCTACTGATCCATTGCATTGTACACTCCAGTATTTTAGAGAAGTTGCAGATGCAACCCCAGATGAGTGGCTGAAGCATCAGCCAAAACAGGTACAGCTTAGTGCAAGTTGTATAATCCTAGGCCCTCAGGGAGTGGCTATGAAGATAAACAGTGACACTTATCTAGATCAGGAGCATAAGATTGAGGGTAGCATCCCTCATGTGACACTTATGATATCTGAACACTATAAGCAGAAGCATTTAGGGGCAATGATGGCAGACTCAGAAAAAGCCAGATTTGTAACGACAAAAGAAAACCCTGCTATCTGGAGGAGCATTGATGGACAGTTCACAAAACTGATGATCTCTGCTCAAGGAATAGGACATCCGCAGACTGTGAAGCTAATGAACCAGCTAATCCTTCCTGTACAAGCTGACAGAGACCTCAGAGAAGAAATGATGCAGAACGTGCCAGCCGACCTGTGGGCAAAGAACAGTACAGACATTGGATTTGTGAAATCAGCTCGTCCATTGAGAGTTGAACTCATACCGGGTGCAGAACCCCCTTGGAAAAACCAATACCCATTGAAACAGGAAGCAATTGATGGAATTGAGCCACAGATCAAAGGACTGTTAGAGGCAGGAGTCCTGAAGATAACTCAATATCCGTTAAGCAATACACCTCTTCTGCCAGTGACGAAACCTGATGGTTCATATCGTCTGGTACATGACCTACGGGCTGTGAATGAGGTAGTCGTCAGCTATCCAGCTGAAGTTCCTGATCCTCATGTGCTGTTGACTCAGATTCCATCTACAGCCAAAGTATTTACAGTGATTGATTTATGCGGGGCTTTCTTTTCTATACCTCTTAGTGTAGAAAGTCAAGGGTTATTTGGGTTTACCTACAAAGGTCAGCATTATCAATATACCAGAATGCCACAGGGGTACAAACACAGTCCTCATGTTTTTAATCAGGTCTTAAGGGAGGACTTAGACGGGTTAGAACAGATGATAAGTAGTACTGCCATTCAGTACATGGATGACATACTCCTTTGTGCCCCAGATGAAGAAACATGTCACAGGGATTCCGTTAAACTGTTAAAGGTTTTGGCGGAGAAGGGACACAAGGTGTCTAAAAAGAAGCTACAGTATTGTCAGGAAAAGGTAACTTACTTAGGACAATCCATTACACAGGGACATCGCAGCGTCACAAATGAACATTTGGAAGCTATTCAGAAGGCTCCAAAACCACGAACGGTTAGGGAAATGATGATGTTTTTGGGCATTACTGGGTATAGTTCAGCATGGGTGGAGGATTACTCTAGACTAGTCGCTCCATTGAGGGTGATGATTAAGGAAACAGGTAGCGATAACCTCCAATCTTGCATTACTTGGACAAGGGAAGCTGATTTGGCGTTTGAGACAATTAAACACAAATTGCAAGAAGCGCCAGCTTTAGCGCTTCCAGATTATTCCAAAGAATTTGGATTGTATGTTTCTTCTTCAGCCGAGGGGAAGTATGCCTGCGCTGTTCTTACGCAACCAACAGGCATTGGACCTAGTCCACAGCCCATAGCCTATTACTCTGTCGCATATTCAGAGGTAGAAATGGGTTTCGCGCCATGTTACAGAGCAATGGCCGGGGCTTATCTTATGTACGAGAAGGCAACAGCCTTAACAATGGGGTACCCAATTACCATTCTCTGCCACCACAGTCTAAGGAACCTCTTGAATCAAGGCAAGTACACTTTGACGATGCCTAGGATTAGGGATTATTACAGGATGTTGGAAAGGGAAGATGTAACATTACTAAGATGTAACACACTTAACCCAGCAGAGACCTTGCCAACCCCAGAAGATGGGGAACCACACGATTGTGTGAAGGAAGCTACGAGGTACTCTAAGCTTAGAGCAGATCTACTAGCTTTGCCTTTAAAGGAAGCTGACGTTGAGTATTGGACTGATGGATCTTGTTACCGGGTAGGAGAACATTTACGTGCCGGGTATGCCATAGTCCGATCCCAAAATTCGGAGTTCATTGTGGAACAAGCCGAGGCTGTTCCTCAGCCTTGTTCAGCTCAGTTGGCTGAATTGATTGCCCTCACAGAAGCATGCAATTTGGGAACCGGACAAAGGGTGACAGTATACACCGACTCTGCCTATGCCCACAATGTGTGTCATTTACATGGAGCTGTATGGAAGGGACGGGGTTTTAAGAAAACTGATGGTTCGCCTATTCAGCACCACGCTCAAATCATGAAGCTGTTACAAGCCATGATGAAACCAAGGGAATTAGCCATAGTGAAGTGTGCCGCACACAGATCTGACTCATCACATGTCACACAAGGTAACAGGGCTGCAGATGATGCAGCCAAAGCTATTACAGGAGCAGACAAAGCAGGTAAAGTTCTGCTGGTCACACATGAAGTACAGTTACAGGGCATGGTCACGCTTGAGGATTTGTTGATGTTACAGAGTGAGGCAAATGCGCTAGACAAAAACTTATGGTTAACAAGAGGAGCTAGTCAGGATGACACAGGTCTATGGAGAAATCATGAGGGACTGGTTGTGGCACCCCCAGATTTATTAGGCGTACTGATACAGGAAGCCCATGGATTAGCACATGTGTCCAGGGGGGAGGTAAGACGCAAGATCACCAAGGAATATGGTTTTTGGGCTCCATATTTGTTGGAACAAATAGACCATGTCCTTGGTCAATGTGTGGTCTGTTTGAAGAACAATATCAGACCTGGAATACCAGTGGGAACTGGGCATATCCCTACCCCAAACGGGCCAATGAAACATTTAGTGATTGATTATGTGGACATGATTCAACCTATTGCAGGATACAGGTACATGCTAGTTGTAGTAGACAGGTTCAGCAGATGGGTAGAAGCTTGCCCCACTCGAAGAAAGGATGCTCAGTCTGTAGCAAAGTTCCTATGCAGGGAAGTCATGCCTAGGTTTGGAATTCCAGATAGGATATCGTCAGACAATGGTAAGGAATTTGTGGATAAGACGGTAAAGCTTATACTACAAAAGTTGGGAATCAAGCAGAGACTTGGGTGTATTTACTCACCTCAAAGCCAGGGGATAGTAGAGAGGATGAACGGGGTCCTTAAGAACCGTCTTTCTAAGGTCTGTAAGCATACAGGTCTTAATTGGTTGGAAGGACTCCCTCTTGCATTGATGGCCTGTCGTTCCAGTGAGATTCGAGGGCTGCACTTGACTCCCCATGAACTGGTAATGGGGAGGATAATGACAGCTCCCTGTGTACGAACCAGTGGGAAAGGGCCAAGTTTGGCTCTCCTGGAGAGTGACATGAAAGCCTATGTACAGTACATGACTAACCGGCAAAAGAGTATCTCTTCTTATGTGCTCCACAAACAGGAACGTGAAGAGGAGGTGAACGCACAGGAGAGGAAGGACGCGTTGCAACCGGGTGACAAGGTATACGTGAAGGTCTACAGACGGAAGTGGCATGAGGCTCGACGGGAAGGACCTTACGAGGTCGTTCGGTGCACTGGGACTGCCCTCCAAATCAAGGGGTCCCCCACCTGGTATCACGTTCATCACTGCATCAAGGCACCCAATGAGGACGATGAGGGAGAACCTCAGCAGGATGGTGAGGAGATCCCTGGGGACGAGGAAGTCCACAGCTTGGACATCCAGGCTGACGAAGATGTTGGTGAGTATCTGCGCCATGATGCAGATGTTGCCGGGGGCCTCGTCCCAGACCCTGTCCAGCCCACTGATGAGTGGGCCAACGGAGACCGTGAAGGATCCAGTGACTGCGACACCCCTCTTGGGGGTTCTACCGAGCCTGGTGTTGCCCCTGTTGTCACCCCTTCCGACCCTGACAATGCTCCAGACGGAGATGTCAGCAACCCGGGCGGATGCCCGGACCGAGGTACCATTGAGAGACACAGACCTGTCAGTGATACACCTCAACCAGACAGACCCCGTAAAACACCAAGGCCAATTAGGAGGAAACTCAAGCCATGCCGTTTCAGAGACTGATATACCCCTTAGTGTTCCTACCCCATTGACTTCTTTGGACAATGTTACACTTTACTCACACACTGTTATGCCTGGACGTCAGAGAAGAATGATCATAGCAAGTAGAGCTTTTACTTGCCCACATTCACGTTGTACTATTGATGATTGTTTGATCTATACCGCCGAAGAGAGCGAGTGGTATTTATTGGATACTACATATGTTACACTTGAACAATACTCAAGCAACATGCAAGAAACTCGTGTGACATTAACTAATGTTGACCAGGAAGAGAGCTCGTATTGGTGTGCTAGACGTGATATCGGTGAACCGGTGTCTAGTAAATCCAACAATTTCAAGGACAAAATTTGTAGGACCAGGCCTGACTATCCACACCACTATAGGTTGGACTGTGAGACATTGGTGCATAAATATGTTCACGATGAGTTACCAGGAAAGGTTGAAAATGTTGCTGTGAAGGCTCCTACGAAGGCGATTGTAGTTGCTACTGACGATTATTTGTTGTATGATTCTAATCACCTGGGGACACGGTCCCACCCTAATTCTGCCACTAGTATCATGAGAGATTTTGCTTCAAAAATGAATTATTCTGATTGCTGGATTTGTCAACAGGTCCCTGTAAGTGCGTCTGCTCCTATGTTTTTCCCCATACCGTTAACTAAAGCAGAATGGCTTCATTATAATTGGCAGGGTTTAGCCCCATTTGTTTTACAGGGCAAGAACCAGAGCTCTTCTTGTCAGCCCAGCACGATTCTGGTTCCTTTAAATTCTTCCTATGCAGGTGTGGATATTGGTGTGTTGGAACGTCTGACAGCAGCGGTTAACAAACACCATAGGCCTAGCGGTGTGGGGAAGGTTATTATTGATAGGCTTACACATTTGTCACAACCAACAGGTCCGAAGAAGATATATATTATCCAAGCTATGTTCGCTCAATTAAATGGTACTGTATTGAGTCCTCATCTGTCATGTTCTGGGAGTGTGACTTCTACACGGTGGAGGGGTTCAGTTGTTATTTCTGGATTAAAATGTAAAGTTGTTGATTGTGCTATGGTGCCTCAAATGAAATTACATGATACCAATACTACCAGACGGCAGAGAGGCACCACGCAGCTTAAAGTCATGCCTCTCGTAAATGTTACAACCTGTATTGACATTCAAGTACGGCCCAAGATCAGCTCGGTTCGTCAGTTAGGGGCTGCGTCTTGTGTAGGTGGAACCATTTTCTCGTATCCTGGTACGGAGCTTCAACTCCCGGAACATGTGTTTCTTGTGTGTGATAATGATGCATTCTCTAAGCTTCCTGCTTTGATTGAGGGTGGTTGTTATTTGGCTCATCTGATACCTTTGATTAGGAAAGTTACTCGGGAGGAGATGTCTGTACTTCACAAACAAGCAACCCATCGTAGTCGTAGGGCGTTGTCTACCGCTCAGAAGTTTTTTGGCCTAATATTCCCAAGTTATGGTGTCTACAACACTCAGACTGAATTAAGTGCCTTATCATCCGTTCTTGAAAAACACATTAATGCTTCGGATGCTGTAGTGTCTGCCCTGGCCACTGAATTGACTGAAACTAAGAATGTAGCTCTCCAAAATAGAATGGCTTTGGACATTATTTTGGCCAGTCAGGGTGGTACTTGTGCTTTGATAGGCGGTGAATGCTGCAGTTATATTTCAGATTCTGGTAACGCTTTGCATGATTTTCATGAATCTAACAAGAAGGGTGTAGAGGATTTACATAAAGAACACGGTTGGAATATGTTAGATTTCTTTGATTCTGCTTTTTCAGGTATTGGTAATATGATCAGGTCCGTCGCTATTATTTTTGTTGTCATTATCATCTGTATTATGTTACTTGGTATTTTGATCAAATGTTTTGGAAAGTGTATTTCGGATGTTCCTATTAATGCTTTAATGTTGACCAACGTAGCTGATGAGCAAAAGCTGGATTCTGTTTTGCTTTCTGATTTTGTTTCCTCTTTTGATGATTTGTTTATTAAGTGATGTTTTATGATTATTTGCTTCGATTACTGTTTGTTTCTTTCTATATCATGTGATTGATGTCAGTTGAGAAGTGGTGTGGTGGTTATGCAAAGATAGGAAAGCGGTTCTGTTCCTAGCGCAACGAAGAAATCGCTCTTGACTGGGAAAGGATATCAATCTGAGACAGCGGTAAAGGCTGTTCTCCAACTGGGTTCATGTGCTAGTAACCTCTGTCCCTGGCGCTTCAAGGACAAAGAAAACATCGGTCGTTGGAAGTTTCTATATTAATTTGTGCATGATGGACTGTGTTTAGTTTAATTGTGGTTGTTATTTTCAAGATTCTTTTTGTTATTGGTTGATTTCTATTTTTTGCATGATGTCTTTGGGTTCTTGATAGTAATTTTTTATTTTTTATTTTTTGATTTTTGATTTTTTTATTTTTTTTATATTTTCTTAGCTGTGATATGTGGGGTTTGTGTTTTTGTTTTGGTTTATGTGATCATTTAGTTTCGGAACACCCTCTGGGTGGTCCGAGGGGGGATGTGTAGTATATTTTTACACATTAATAGCCTTCTTATATTCACGTATATTTTACACATATATTCACGTATATTTTACACATATTACACGTATATTTTTATTACTGCATACTGTTACTTTTATTATTTCATTTACAAACGATCTCAATTGTCGCACATGTGCTGACACACACACACGAATTGTCGCACATGTGCTGACACACACACACGAATTGTCGCACAATGCGCAGTCACACACACACACGCATGCACGCCCCCGAGGGTCTAGGCCAATCAGAGGCCTAGAAGGAAGACTATAAAACTTCTGTGTAGAGGCTTGAGCGGTCTGCTCTTGACTACCTCGATTCACGTTGTGACTGTTCAATGTGCCTGTAATCTGAAGACCCAACCTTTTTTGAATAAATACTTTTAAAACTTTGGCCAGGAGTTTACACCTCTTCTTTTATCACTGAAACAGAGAAATATTCGACACTACCAAGGAGTATTCTGGTCTCCGAATGGAGGCGTGGGTTCGAAACCCACTTCTGACAAGGTTTTAGTAGAGTATTGTGTCAGCGATGTGTTTGCTCTCACTCTATGGAAGATCCATGGTATATGCAGTATAACAGCGCTGTAATTGTCATTTTCATCCAGTAAACCTTGTTTTTTGGCAAGCATTTCTATTCAATAAGAATTACGGCTCAGCAAGTGAGTACTTTTTTGGGAATCGAACCCACAACCATAATGTTGCGGCTTCGTTAACCTGTCAGGATGGCCGAGCGGTCTAAGGCGCCAGACTCAAGGTGAAAGTCCTTCCTGCCAAGGAGTATTCTGGTCTCTGAATGCAGGCGTGGGTTCGAACCCCACTTCTGACAAGGTATTAGTAGAGTGTTGTGTTTGCTCTCACTCTATAGAAGATCCATGGTATATGCAGTATAACAGCACTGTAATTGTCATTTTCATCCAATAAACCTTGTTTTTTGGCAAGCATTTCTATTCAATAAGAATAACGGCTCAGCAAGTGAGTACTTTTTGGGGAATCGAACCCACAACCATAATGTTGCGGGTTCTTTAACCTGTCAGGATGGCCGAGCGGTCTAAGGCGCCAGACTCAAGGTGAAAGTCCTTCCTGCCAATGAGTATTCTGGTCTCCGAATGGAGGCGTGGGTTCGAACCCCACTTCTGACAAGGTTTTAATAGAGTATTGTGTCAGCGATGTGTTTGCTCTTACTCTATGGAAGATCCATGGTATATGCAGTATAACAGCGCTGTAATTGTCATTTTCATCCAATAAACCTTGTTTTTTGGCAATAATTTCTATTCAATAAGAATAACGGCTCAGCAAGTGAGTACTTTTTTGGGAATCGAACCCACAACCATAATGTTGGGGCTTTGTTAAACTGTCAGGATGGCCGAGCGGTCTAAGGCGCCAGACTCAAGGTTACATTCCTTCCTACCAAGGAGTATTCTGGTCTCCGATTGGAGGCGTGGGTTCGAACCCCACTTCTGACAAAGTTTTTGTAGAGTATTGTGTCAGCGATGTGTTTGCTCTCACTCTATGGAAGATCCATGCTATATGCAGTATAACAGCCCTGTAATTGTCATTTTTATCCAATAAACCTTGTTTTTTGGCAATCATTTCTATTCAATAAGAATAACGGCTCAGCAAGTGAGTACTTTTTTGGGAATCGAACCCACAACCATAATGTTGCGGCTTTGTCAAACTGTCAGGATGGCCGAGCGGTCTAAGGCGCCAGACTCAAGGTGAAAGTCCTTCCTACCAAGGAGTATTCTGGTCTCCGAATGGAGGCGTGGGTTCGAAACCCACTTCTGACAAGGTTTTAGTAGAGTATTGTGTCAGCGATGTGTTTGCTCTCACTCTATGGAAGATCCATGGTATATGCAGTATAACAGCGCTGTAATTGTCATTTTCATCCAATAAACCTTGTTTTTTGGCAAGCATTTCTATTCAATAAGAATTACGGCTCAGCAAGTGAGTACTTTTTTGGGAATCGAACCCACAACCATAATGTTGCGGCTTTGTTAACCTGTCAGGATGGCCGAGCGGTCTAAGGCGCCAGACTCAAGGTGAAAGTCCTTCCTACCAAGGAGTATTCTGGTCTCCGATTGGAGGCGTGGGTTCGAACCCCACTTCTGACAAGGTTTTAGTAGAGTATTGTGTCAGCGATGTGTTTGCTCTTACTCTATGGAAGATCCATGGTATATGCAGTATAACAGCGCTGTAATTGTCATTTTTATCCAATAAACCTTGTTTTTTGGCAATCAATTTTATTCAATAAGAATAACGGCTCAGCAAGTGAGTACTTTTTTGGGAATCGAACCCACAACCATAATGTTGCGGCTTCGTTAACCTGTCAGGATGGCCGAGCGGTCTAAGGCGCCAGACTCAAGGTGAAAGTCCTTCCTACCAAGGAGTATTCTGGTCTCCGATTGGAGGCGTGGGTTCGAACCCCACTTCTGACAAGGTTTTAGTTGAGTATTATGTCAGCGATGTGTTTGCTCTCACTCTATGGAAGATCCATGGTATATGCAGTATAACAGCGCTGTAATTGTCATTTTCATCCAATAAACCTTGTTTTTTGGCAATCATTTCTATTCAATAAGAATAACGGCTCAGCAAGTGAGTACTTTTTTGGGAATCGAACCCACAACCATAATGTTGCGGCTTTGTTAACCTGTCAGGATGGCCGAGCGGTCTAAGGCGCCAGACTCAAGGTGAAAGTCCTTCCTACCAAGGAGTATTCTGGTCTCCGAATGGAGGCGTGGGTTCGAACCCCACTTCTGACAAGCTTTTAGTAGAGTATTGTGTCAGCGATGTGTTTGCTCTCACTCTATAGAAGATCCATGGTATATGCACTATAACAGCGCTGTAATTGTTAATTTCATCCAATAAACCTTGTTTTTTGGCAAGCATTTCTATTCAATAAGAATAACGGCTCAGCAAGTGAGTACTTTTTTGGGAATCGAACCCACAACCATAATGTTGCGGCTTTGTTAACCTGTCAGGCTGGCCGAGCAGTCTAAGGCGCCAGACTCAAGGTGAAAGTCCTTCCTACCAAGGAGTATTCTGGTCTCCGATTGGAGGCGTGGGTTCGAACCCCACTTCTGACAAGGTTTTAGTAGAGTATTGTGTCAGCGATGTGTTTGCTCTTACTCTATGGAAGATCCATGGTATATGCAGTATAACAGCGCTGTAATTGTCATTTTTATCCAATAAACCTTGTTTTTTGGCAATCATTTCTATTCAATAAGAATAACGGCTCAGCAAGTGAGTACTTTTTTGGGAATCGAACCCACAACCATAATGTTGCGGCTTTGATAAACTGTCAGGATGGCCGAGCAGTCTGAGGCGCCAGACTCAAGGTGAAATTCCTTCCTACCAAGGAGTATTCTTGTCTCCGAATGGAGGCGTGGGTTCGAACCCCACTTCTGACAAGGTTTTAGTTGAGTATTGTGTCAGCGATGTGTTTGCTCTCACTCTATGGAAGATCCATGGTATATGCAGTATAACAGCGCTGTAATTGTCATCTTCATCCAATAAACCTTGTTTTTTGGCAAGCATTTCTATTCAATAAGAATAACGGCTCAGCAAGTGAGTACTTTTTGGGGAATCGAACCCACAACCATAATGTTGCGGTTTTGTTAATCCTGTCAGGATGGCCGAGCGGTCTAAGGCGCCAGACTCAAGGTGAAAGTCCTTCCTACCAAGGAGTATTCTTGTCTCCGAATGGAGGCGTGGGTTCGAACCCCACTTCTGACAAGGTTTTAGTTGAGTATTGTGTCAGCGATGTGTTTGCTCTAACTCTATAGAAGATCCATGGTATATGCAGTATATAACAGCGCTGTAATTGTCATTTTCATCCAATAAACCTTGTTTTTTGGCAAGCATTTCTATTCAATAAGAATTACGGCTCAGCAAGTGAGTACTTTTTTGGGAATCGAACCCACAACCATAATGTTGCGGCATAGTTAACCTGTCAGGATGGCCGAGCGGTCTAAGGCGCCAGACTCAAGGTGAATGTCCTTCCTACCAAGGAGTATTCTGGTCTCCGAATGGAGGCGTGGGTTCGAACCCCACTTCTGACAAGATTTTAGTAGAGTATTGTGTCAGCGATGTGTTTGCTCTCACTCTATGGAAGATCCATGGTATATGCAGTATAACAGCGCTGTAATTGTCATTTTCATCCAATAAACCTTGTTTGTTGGCAAGCATTTCTATTCAATAAGAATAACGGCTCAGCAAGTGAGTACTTTTTGGGGAATCGAACCCACAACCATAATGTTGCAGAGTTGTTAATCCTGTCAGGATGGCCGAGTGGTCTAAGGCGCCAGACTCAAGGTGAAAGTCCTTCCTACCAAGGAGTATTCTGGTCTCCGAATTGAGGCGTGGGTTCGAACCCCACTTCTGACAAGGTTTTAGTAGAGTATTGTGTCAGCGATATTTTTGCTCTCACTCTATGGAAGATCCATGGTATATGCAGTATAACAGCGCTATAATTGTAATTTTCATCCAATAAACCTTGTTTTTTGGCAATCATTTCTATTCAATAAGAATAACAGCTCAGCAAGTGAGTACTTTTTGGGGAATCGAACCCACAACCATAATGTTGCGACTTTGTTAATCCTGTCAGGATGGCCGAGTGGTCTAAGGCGCCAGACTCAAGGTGAAAGTCCTTCCTGCCAAGGAGTATTCTGGTCTCCGAATGGAGGCGTGGGTTTGAACCCCACTTCTGACAAGGTTTTAGTAGAGTATTGTGTTTGCTCTCACTCTATGGAAGATCCATGGTATATGCAGTATAACAGCGCTGTAATTGTCATTTTCATCCAATAAACCTTGTTTTTTGGCAATCATTTCTATTCAATAAGAATAACGGCTCAGCAAGTGAGAACTTTTTTGGGAATCGAACCCACAACCATAATGTTGCGGCTTTGTTAACCTGTCAGGCTGGCCGAGCAGTCTAAGGCGCCAGACTCAAGGTGAAAGTCCTTCCTACCAAGGAGTATTCTGGTCTCCGATTGGAGGCGTGGGTTCGAACCCCACTTCTGACAAAGTTTTAGTAGAGTATTGTGTCAGCGATGTGTTTGCTCTCACTCTATGGAAGATCCATGGTATATGCAGTATAACAGCACGGTAATTGTCATTTTCATCCAATTAACCTTGTTTTTTGGCAATCTTTTCTATTCAATAAGAATAACGGCTCAGCAAGTGAGTACTTTTTTGGGAATCGAACCCACAACCATAATGTTGCGGCTTTGTTAACCTGTCAGGATGGCCGAGCGGTCTAAGGCGCCAGACTCAAGGTGAAAGTCCTTCCTACCAAGGAGTATTCTGGTCTCCGAATGGAGGCGTGGGTTCGAACCCCACTTCTGACAAGCTTTTAGTAGAGTATTGTGTCAGCGATGTGTTTGCTCTCACTCTATAGAAGATCCATGGTATATGCACTATAACAGCGCTGTAATTGTTATTTTCATCCAATAAACCTTGTTTTTTGGCAAGCATTTCTATTCAATAAGAATTACGGCTCAGCAAGTGAGTACTTTTTGGGGAATCGAACCCACAACCATAATGTTGTGGCGTTGTTAACCTGTCAGGATGGCCGAGCGGTCTAATGCGCCAGACACAAGGTGAAAGTCCTTCCTACCAAGGAGTATTCTGGTCTCCGAATGGAGGCGTGGGTTCGAAACCCACTTCTGACAAGGTTTTAGTAGAGTATTGTGTCAGCGATGTGTTTGCTCTCACTCTATGGAAGATCCATGGTATATGCAGTATAACAGCGCTGTAATTGTCATTTTCATCCAATAAACCTTGTTTTTTGGCAAGCATTTCTATTCAATAAGAATTACGGCTCAGCAAGTGAGTACTTTTTTGGGAATCGAACCCACAACCATAATGTTGCGGCTTTGTTAACCTGTCAGGATGGCCGAGCGGTCTAAGGCGCCAGACTCAAGGTGAAAGTCCTTCCTACCAAGGAGTATTCTGGTCTCCGAATGGAGGCGTGGGTTCGAACCCCACTTCTGACAAGCTTTTAGTAGAGTATTGTGTCAGCGATGTGTTTGCTCTCACTCTATAGAAGATCCATGGTATATGCACTATAACAGCGCTGTAATTGTCATTTTCATCCAATAAACCTTGTTTTTTGGCAAGCATTTCTATTCAATGAGAATTACGGCTCAGCAAGTGAGTACTTTTTTGGGAATCGAACCCACAACCATAATGTTGCGGCTTTGTTAACCTGTCAGGATGGCCGAGTCGTCTAAGGCGCCTGACTCAAGGTGAAAGTCCTTCCTACCAAGGAGTATTCTGGTCTCCGAATGGAGGCGTGGGTTCGAACCCCATTTCTGACAAGGTTTTAGTAGAGTATTGTGTCAGCGATGTGTTTGCTCTCACTCTATGGAAGATCCATGGTATATGCAGTATAACAGCGCTATAATTGTCATTTTCATCCAATAAACCTTGTTTTTTGGCAATCATTTCTATTCAATAAGAATAACGGCTCAGCAAGTGAGTACTTTTTGGGGAATCGAACCCACAACCATAATGTTGCGGCTTTGTTAACCTGTCAGGATGGCCGAGCGGTCTAAGGCGCCAGACTCAAGGTGAAAGTCCTTCCTACCAAGGAGTATTCTGGTCTCTGAATGGAGGCGTGGGTTCGAACCCCACTTCTGACAAGGTTTTAGTAGAGTATTGTGTCAGCGATGTGTTTGCTCTCACTCTTTGGAAGATCCATGGTATATGCAGTATAACAGCGCTGTAATTGTCATTTTCATCCAATAAACCTCTTTTTTTGGCAAGCACTTCTATTCAATAAGAATTACGGCTCAGCAAGTGAGTACTTTTTTGGGAATCGAACCCACAACCATAATGTTGCGGCTTTTTTAACCTGTCAGGATGGCCGAGCGGTCTAGGGCGCCAGACTCAAGGTGTAAGTCCTTCCTACAAAGGAGTATTCTGGTCTCCGAATGGAGGCGTGGGTTCGAACCCCACTTCTGACAAGGTTTTAGTAGAGTATTGTGTCAGCGAAGTGTTTGCTCTCACTCTATGGAAGATCCATGGTATATGCAGTATAACAGCGCTATAATTGTCATTTTCATCCAATAAACCTTGTTTTTTGGCAATCATTTCTATTCAATAAGAATAACGGCTCAGCAAGTGAGTACTTTTTGGGGAATTGAACCCACAACCATAATGTTTCGGCTTTGTTAAACCTGTCAGGATGGCCGAGCGGTCTAAGGCGCCAGACTCAAGGTGAAAGTCCTTCCTACCAAGGAGGATTCTGGTCTCCGAATGGAGGCGTGGGTTCAAACCCCACTTCTGACAAGGTTTTAGTAGAGTGATGTGTTTGCTCTAACTCTATGGAAGATCCATGGTATATGCAGTATAACAGCGCTGTAATTGTCATTTTCAACCCATTTGAAGTTCAGTTGCGGAACTATTTTTTGATTATTTTCATGATTAAATAAACAAACAAATCATAATCTGTTCTCGCTTATTACTGTTAACTAATAAATGGCGCTGTAGAACTGTTGTATAAAAGCAATATCACACTCGAGGTCGTGCTGTTATACTGAATATCAGCACGGCTGTGATCGTCTTCGGTACTCGGCCGTGTGATATTGCTTAAATGTACCGACGCTTGTGTCAATTTGGCAAAAAAACATGTGTCTACTCGAACGCAGCTTCGTACGTCACACAAGCACCTCTGACCGACGTGTCAATCATTCCGCAAACGAGGCAGTGTTCCAAGTTTGCATAAAATGACGTGGAACTCTCTCATATTCACTCATATTCGAGGGTCTGTAGACAGAATCCATTTATTGACAGAGACAGAGATAGAAACAGACAGGAGATTGGTAGATATTGATAGATAGATATAGAACATACAAAGATAGTCATAGATTCATAATTGCAACACATAGACTAGCCAGATAGATACACAAAAAACGTTGCCTTTTCATGTACACAAGCAATAAATATGTTATTGTTCACATAAGCGCATCTCTGTCCAGTTCCCACAATATAGCCTTGTTTTGCACTCTTTCCCTGTTCCACGAGCACGTCCCAACAATGTTGACCCTGTTATGACATGTTGACCATTTATATCTGCTCCAATTGTCAAACAGCCATGTCCCACACAAATGCCGAAATGTCATTCAGATTTGTATCCTTACATGTCAAGGGGATAGTGGTGGTCTAGTGAATAGTGAATTGGACTGGTGATCGGAAGGTTGTGAGTTTAAATCCTGCCTGAAACACCACCACTAGTGTGCCCTTGAGTAAAGCCCTAAATTACTCCAGGGGGAATGTCCCTGTAAGTAGCTTTTGGATTAAAAGCGTTTGATCGACACTTTTTCCGACACAATTGTGTTGAATGTTTCGTTTCCCCCATTACTAGTTAATACCACTATGCCATTGAGACCATGACTGTATGTAGCCTGCTGCTGATATCACCACAGTAGTGAATATTAATTTATTAAAATATGAACATATAACAATAAGTAGGAGCTAGTATGACCTACGCATTTAATTGGCGCTTTGGAATAAGGCGCTATATAAGTGCAGTCCATTTACATTACCATTGATGACTTAGCAGCACAACCTCTGTGGCTTCATGTTGGCAAAATAATTGAAGTCAATATAATACATATATCAATATATATATACATATATTCTTCTTGAGAAAGAAGACTACTTATCCATCCACAACCTCCTAAAATGACATTAAATAAATTGGTTCAGGTTCACTAAATAAAGTTTCAGAATAGTCTTGTAAATAGTGCCCAGTTGATTTTGGCTGTTTTACTGTATTTGAATGCGCAAAGGTCAGGAAATTAGTGATGACCAATTCTTATCAGTGTCTTGTTGTTGCCACTACATATCAACCTCTGACCTAATCATCCCTCCCCAACAGACAGTCTTGTCTTTCAACACACTCTTTGCATGATCCTCTGTGTCTTCTATTTATCATGTGATGTAGTGTGGTCAATTCCCATAAACCCTCCCCCAAGTCCTTTCTTCTGACATATATACCCTACCACTACCTCTGCATGCTCATTTTTTAATTTAGCTGACTGTTGCGTTGCCATTGAGAGGACAGTGACTCCACTCAGACATTTCTCACTTGTGACTGAGGGTGTTGCCGCTGTAATGCAGGTGATGACTCAAAGCTCCATCCTTGCACTATGGGTGTGTGCACTCACCTTTGTGACAGGCCAAGGTAAGTTCCCTCTGCCTGATTAATATTCTAGGTATAGAAAGATATATTTGTGTTTGTGTTGTGTAATAATAATAATTATTATTATTATGTGTAATAATAATAATGCCTTTGTTGTCAGGATATTTAATATATTAAACTGTAATTCAAGCTGTAAATGTATTCACATGTTGAAGCAGTATTGCAAAAAAGTGCTTACAACATGTGAGTACAACATGTACTATTATCGTTTACAACATATGAGTCAATTACTATTATTGTTTACAACATATGAGTCAATTACTATTATCGTTTACAACATATGAGTCAATTACTATTATTGTTTACAACATATGAGTCAATTACTATTATCGTTTACAACATATGAGTCAATTACTATTATTGTTTACAACATATGAGTCAATTACTATTATCGTTTACAACATATGAGTCAATTACTATTATTGTTTACAACATGTGAGTCAATTACTATTACTACTAGTACTGAATATGCATGCATTTGTGTACCATGCAAGGCCGGATTAACCATTAGGGCAACGGGGCACTTGCCCAGGGCACAGGACCTGAGAGGGGCACTGGGCACAATAAAAAAAATTGTCTCAATTAGACATAGCCCAGAGCGCATATCCGCGATGCAAGACAGCTGAGAGTGTCTCCACTGCGTTTATATCACAAAATGTACATTTGATAAGTAAAAGTAAGCTAGCTAAGTAAGTCATCTAGCTGACTATGACTGGAAATGAAGTACCGTACTATCCAGTTAGAATTATAGAAGATCTAGTTGTGTTTTCCTGCTGGTCTCGCTGCCTGGGTTTGAACAGACTTGTGGTGACTAAAAATGGCTTTAAAAAATGCCTTTCCACCAAAGAACCGTATATATATATATATATATATATATATATATATATATATATATATACAGTATGCCATATATACAGTATGCCATATATCATACCTCCACTATGATTCATATGCCCTAACCCTTTATTTATTTTTTAAACATGCAAACATGATTGGAAATTAAGTAGTGTCTGCTCTTGGCTGAGGGCTTCACCACGTCACGCGCAGTATCAACCAAGATACGCCCCTATATTTGCATACACATCTGATAAAGAGAAAGACAATGTTGTATTCACATAGAATAGTTTGTCTTTGTCATTGTCAGATGTGTATGCAAATATAGGGGCGTATCTTGGGCGCACTCTACGCATTTTCATTGGTTGATACTGCACGTGACGTGGTGAAGCCCTCAGCCAAGAGTAATAGTCCTTGGGCCAAACCCCAAAATTGAACATTTCATTACCATCTGGGTGGGCAAATTCTAGATGTGATTTTTTAATTCCTATACATCCCTAGATTATGTTTTGATATGATAGACCTTTTGGTTTGGCAGCTTATTAGTGGTTAGTGGTTAGGGTTAGGGTTCGGTCCCCTGCCATATTGCTCCCCTTCGTATGATTCGCGCGTAGCTGTGCTGTGGTTGTGATAGAGACATGAGCCCTTTCATGTTTTTTATGCGCCTGGGTCTCCTAAACACGTAGAGACCAACCCCGAGTCGATCAGAGCTTCCTACGATGAGCTGTGGTAACTTTCCCGCACCTACCCCCTACCGGTGAATGCCTAGTTTTTGCGGTTTTCCGGGGGTATTGTGCGGTAGGTGCGGGAGAGTTACCATAGCTCAGCGTAGGCAGCTCTGAACGACTCAGGGTCTCTCAGGAGACCCAGGCGCAGACAGTACATCTGGCTCATATCTCTATCACAACCCAGGGGAGGCTGGTTCATTAGGGGCAATTGTACAATGCCCCACCAAAGGGAGAAGAGAGAGATTTTTTTTCTATGACTTCTAGACAGTGTTGCTTCTGAATATCATAGTCCAATCAGCTAGTGTTCTGTGGAGTATATCATAGTCCAATCAGCTAGTGTTCTGTGGAGTATGTTCCAATCAGCTTCAAGTCCCGCCCCTTTCGGGGCAACTTTCACTCTACGCGAAATTGCACTAGGCTGTTCTCGTAGACTTGCATGTAAAATCTATTTTGGTTACTTCAGGCCATTCGGTCATTTGTCTATGGGGTTTTGGGACATGCACAAAGAATCGTACGTGCTTACGTCATGTCCGGCGTAGCTTTAGACCTGCTTCACCATCGCTATGGCGGCTAGTAATGTTCTGAACAACTCCGTTGAATCTTTAAAAGAAACACCGTTCAGCCGTCGTAGCAACCAGGAGAAATTAACAGTAAAGGAATTAGGACCACCCAGACCAAATTTAATTATAAAGCAAGTTTATACAAAGGCAGGGAAAATGGGAAAATCGTATAACCGAGGATTTAGGAGGATTTCTTTCTGTAAATAAATTGAACAAATGGATTAGAAGGAGGCATCTTTTGTTCCCAACTTGAGGATATTACAACTGGACCTATTACCGAAGTCAAACTTCGTTTGTGGTCGCAATCTCCGCGGCTGTTAGGCTGCTACTGTTGGTGTTTTGCGAAGCCAGAATACACAAACTCGACCTGAAGGTAAGAGAGTCAGCTAAGATAAAAGCTACTTCAAACATTTAGTAATATCGTCAGCATGGTACGTTTTCTATTGTCGTCTTTTAGCTTGTTTGTTTATGTATTCAGCACACGCACACACACACACACACACACACACACACACACACTAGAGGGGATGAAGAGGTCTGTACAGGGGGGTAGGGGGGATGAAGAGGTCTGTGCAGGGGGGTAGGGGGGATGAGGAGGTATGTACAGGGGGGTAGAGGGGATGGAGAGGTCTGTACAGGGGGGTAGAGGGGATGGAGAGGTCTGTACAGGGGGGTAGAGGGGATGAAGAGGTCTGTACAAGGGGGTAGAGGGGATGGAGAGGTCTGTACAGGGGGGTAGAGGGGATGGAGAGGTCTGTACAGGGGGGTAGGGGGGATGAGGAGGTATGTACAGGGGGGTAGAGGGGATGAAGAGGTCTGTACAGGGGGGTAGGGGGGATGAGGAGGTATGTACAGGGGGGTAGAGGGGATGAAGAGGTCTGTAGAGGAGGGTAGAGGGGATGGAGAGGTCTGTACAGGGGGTAGAGGGGATGGAGAGGTCTGTAGAGGTGGGTAGAGGGGATGTAGAGGTGGGTAGAGGTGATGAAGAGGTCTGTAGAGGTGGGTAGAGGGGATGAAGAGGTCTGTACAGGGGGTAGAGGGGATGAAGAGGTCTGTACAGGGGGGTAGAGGGGATGGCGAGGTCTGTACAGGGGGGTAGAGCTATTCTCATGCTAAAATCAACTGTAAATCCAGATTTTAAAGTTGATATTCTTCCCCGTGGAGCATGCCCCCATAACCTGTGCCCCACCCAAAATGTTTAGCACCAGCCGCCACTGTCACAACCACAGCCCGAGCTACGCGCGACTCACGCGAAGGGGAGCAACATATTGATTGATTGATTGATTATACTTTAATGTCCCCGCTTCAAGTGCTACAGAGACGATACATACAACATACAGCAGGCAAAGTAAACAACAGGACAGCAGCAAACATTGAGTGACATTGGCAGCAGTTTCCACCTGGACATGGCATCATTTGTATATTGCACATAACCCTTCAAGTGGTGTTTTCGAATATTGCACATGGCCCTTCAAGTGGTGTCTAAGATAAAGTGCAGGTGCTGGTGATCATGTCCTAATCATCGTTTCTGCTTGAGCGAATTGATTAGTTTGATGGAGAATGGGACAAATGATAGTTTTAAGAGCTTATTATTACATCTTGGCATGCGAAGCCTTCTACCTAGGGGGAGAACTTCGTATTCTGTGGAGAGCGGATGTTGGGGGTCTGCGATGACCTTATTAGCCTTGTCCAGGACAGCTTTTTCATATAGTTTATTTAGGATCACATAGTCTCTTTCACCTACAATTTTCATGGCTGTTTTGTGAATGCTGACCAATCACATGAAGCCATTTCGAGAATTCGCCAGTCACTTCAGTCAAATAAACACTCGCCATAGTGGCTACGAGTGTCCTATCAACTTGTCCTTTGCAGGACACGTCTAGAACACTCGTGGCTAAATCCCTGAAAATAATAGCTCATTTGGCCAAATACTTTTGCTTAAAATGACCTCGGAAGTCGGCGAGATTCTGGGGCGATTTATACATCGAATAGGTAGATTGTAGTGCCGAGAGACGGGAGTCGGAGGCGGCGTATCAAATGTCACAGCTAAACGTTTATTAACAAACATGAACAAGCTGCGACCACATGCTTCAAGCAGTAACTATAACACTCATGTAACAACTTGAGTACCACGCACTTAACCCTCCGTGCGGAAACAATAATCCCAACCCATAGTTCCAGGGGTGAATTATGTTAACCCACCACAAGACAACATTTAGGATTTATTTAACAGTTTTATTTTTAATGTAGTCGATTTCGTTTTTTATTACAAGTCAATTTAATATTCTTCCATATCAAATTACTGCATTTTTAAACATTCTTTGTTGCTCTGATTGTAGCTTACACTCCAAATAGTATGCCTTTGGCCAGCACAAAGACAGATAAGAAGAACAGGGAACATTCCATCGCAAGTGAAGCGAGCAAGCGGAAAAAAAATTGGCCTCCTCAATTCTGGAAGTCACCAGCCTCCACACATAGTGGTTTAAGTTAGATTCACTTTAAACCTGTCTGGTATAGTTTCTGTTTAAATAGTTGCCATAGGTTGTTAGGGTTAGGGTCATGTGTAAAAAATAAAAGGCTAATTTCAATACATCATCATATGATACCTACCTGTCTGCCTGCCTGTCTGTCTACCTGTCTGTCTTTCTGTCTGTCTGTCTGTCCATCTGTAAGCATCTACCTGTCTGTCTGTCTGTCTGTCTGTCTGTCTGTCTGTAAGTACCTGCCTGTCTGTCTGCCTGTCTGTAAGCACCTACCTCCCTGTCTGTCTGCCTGTCTGTCTGTCTTTCTGTAAGGTCTTGTCAAAACACAACCTTCCTTAACCCCCCTCCCCTCTCCTCCCCCCCCCCCCCCCCAGCGGAGCGTTGCTATGACAACAGTGCGGGGGCGTCCTACGTGGTGGGGGAGACGTGGGAGACGACGCACCAGGGCTGGATGCTGGTGGACTGCACCTGTCTGGGGGAGGGCAGGGGACGCATCACCTGTACCTCCCGCAGTGAGACACACACACACACACACGCACACACACACCTGCTCTTAGGCTCGCTAGGCTAGCTAACACAGTCCTGTGGTCCTCTGCAGTCGACCCAGGTTCCATTGTCTGTCAAATGTGAAACTCTGAACCCCAGGATAACGACTCTCCCCCCTCCCCCTCTTCCCTCCCCCTCTCCCCCCCCCCCCCCCCCCCCCCCCCCAGACCGCTGTAATGACCAGGACACCCTGACGTCGTACCGTATCGGGGACACCTGGACCAAGGCGGACGCCCAGGGTCGCCTGCTGCAGTGCCTCTGTACCGGCAACGGGAGGGGGGAGTGGAAGTGTGAGAGACACGCCTCTCTACATACCACCCTGGGTGAGAGAGAGGGAGGGAGGGAGGAGGGAGGAGGGAGGGGGGAGAGACACGCCTCTACTGTACCTGGCCTGGGTGAGAGAGGGAGAGGGGAGAGAGGGGGGAGGGAGGGGGGAGAGACACGCCTCTACTGTACCTGGCCTGGGTGAGAGAGGGAGAGGGGAGAGAGGGGGGAGGGAGGGGGAGGAGACACGCCTCTACTGTACCTGGCCTGGGTGAGAGAGGGGGAGGGAGGGGGGAGAGACACGCCTCTACTGTACCTGACCTGGGTGAGAGAGGGAGGGGGGAGGGAGGGGGGAGGGAGGGGGAGGGAGGGGGGAGAGACACCTGGGTGAGAGAGGGGGAAGGAGGGGGGAGGGGGGAGAGACACACCTCTACTGTACCTGGCCTGGGTGAGAGAGGGAGGGGGGAGGGAGGGGGGAGGGAGGGGGGAGGGAGGGGGAGGGAGGGGGGAGAGACACCTGGGTGAGAGAGGGGGAAGGAGGGGGGAGGGGGGAGAGACACACCTCTACTGTACCTGGCCTGGGTGAGAGAGGGAGGGGGGAGGGAGGGGGAGGGAGGGGGGAGAGACACCTGGGTGAGAGAGGGGGAGGGAGGGGGGAGGGGGGAGAGACACACCTCTACTGTACCTGGCCTGGGTGAGAGAGGGGGAGACGAGACCAGAGGAACGAATATGTAACACTGTGTGTTACCTTACAGGTACCGTACAATTCACATCAAGTCTGAATATGTTCATTCTCATTTCAGAGATCACTTGCAATGATCCACAAGACAGTTCTGTGTATTCTCCCAGACCTTGGAACATGGGAAGAGTGAGGGGAACTCAGAATTACAGTTGTCGGACGGGATATAAAGCTATGGCACGACAAGCCACATGCACAAAGACTGGCTGGACACCAAACCCCCTCTGTGAAGGTACACATATGGAGGTTATCTTTGGTTTCAGTTTGGCCAGATTCACTTTAAATCTGTCTGGTATAGTTTCTGCTTAAATAGTTGCCATAGGTTGTTAGGGTTAGGGTTAGGGTCATATGTAAAAAATAAAAGGCTAATTTCAATACATCATCATATGATGTATTGAAATATCATATCATATCATATCATATATCATATATCATGATATGTTGGATTGTTTAATAATTGTATTCATTGTCTTTCAGAGATTAGAATGTCTGACCTTCAAACCTGCCTGTTAGTTTAGTTTCTGTTTAAACCTGCCTGTTAGTTTAGTTTCTGTTTAAATTGTTTCCACTGATCATGATAGGTTTGTGGATTGTATCATAATTGTATTCATTGTCTTTCAGCGATTACATGTGACAAGCCAGAAATCCCAAATGCTGAGATTGAAAATCTTGAAGCTCAATCAAGCCCATACATGTACGACGCCAGATTAATTTACCATTGTAAGAAAGGTTATGAACCAAAGGATAACAGGACTACTACTACCTGCAGAGAAAACGGCTGGAACAATATAATCACCTGTAGTGGTAAGCTTATGATGTTCATACTGTACATCAATTCAATTAAAGTCATGAAGGTTTTAATTTGAACTAGAACTGCAGGGATGGGTGGAGCCCTCTGTCATCCTGCTGCCTATCTCACCCCAATCCCTGTTGTGTACCATGGCAACATACGTACATTTGTTCTAGTCAATATTTTCCTCTCCAAAATACAGAGATAAAATGTGTATTGCCACGTAGTGGAGGAACCACATATACACCTTCTTCCCCGAATCGGGTCTCAATTGAAAAAACAGTGAGAGTTGACTGTGCTCCAGGATACCGGACCATCCGTACACATGAGTCATCAGTCACCGTAACGTGCCAAGATAACGGACAGTGGTCATCGACACCTGGATGTGAAGGTATGCAGCACCTTGGACAGAGGAACGCATATGTAACACTGTGTGTTACCTTACAGGTACCGTACAATTCACATCAAGTCTGAATATGTTCATTCTCATTTCAGAGATCACTTGCAATGATCCACAAGACAGTCTTGTGTATTCTCCCAGACGTTGGAACATGGGAAGAGTGAGGGGAACTCAGAATTACAGATGTCGGAGGGGATATAAAGCTATGGCACGACAAGCCACATGCACAAAGACTGGCTGGACACCAAACCCCCTCTGTGAAGGTACACATATGGAGGTTATCTTTGGTTTCAGTTTGGCCAGATTCACTTTAAACCTGTCTGGTATAGTTTCTGCTTAAATAGTTGCCATTGGTTGTTAGGGTTAGGGTTAGGGTATGTAAAAAATAAAAGGCTAATTTCAATACATCATCATATGATGTATTGAAATATCATATCATATCATATCAACATATCATGATATGTTGGATTGTTTAATAATTGTATTCATTGTCTTTCAGAGATTACATGTGACCAGCCAGAAATCCCAAATGCTGAGATTGAAAATCTTGAAGCTCAATCAAGCCCATACATGTACGGAGCCAGATTAATTTACCATTGTAAGAAAGGTTATGAACCAAAGGATCACAGGACTACTACTACCTGCAGAGAAAACGGCTGGGACAATAGAATCACCTGTAGTGGTAAGCTTATGATGTTCATACTGTACAGCTGTGATTCGGTCGTAGGTCGAAGACCGAAGATAATTACAGCCGTTCTGATATTCAGTATAACAGCACGACCTCGAGTGTGATATTGCTTGTATACAACAGTTCTACAGCGCAATTTATTAGTTAGTCCTGTCTGTTAGTTTAGTTTCTGTTTAAATTGTTGCCACTGATCATGATAGGTTTGTATCATAATTGTATTCATTGTCTTTCAGAGATTGGCCTGCCAGAAATCTCAAATTCTGAGGTTGTTTGTCCTGATTGTAAGTCGCTTTGGAATAAGGCGTCTGCTAAATGCCAAAAATGTAAATGTAAACAAGCTCGGGTAGGGCCCTCTGTCATCATGCTGCCTATCTCACCCCCAATCCCTGTTGTGTACCATGGCAACATACTTACATTTGTTCTATTCTATATTTTTTTCTGTAATTTGCCTGGGACAGTGGATAGTGAGTTGGGCTAGACTTCAAAAGGATGTGAGTTCAATTCCCAGCTGGGAACACCACCATTACTGTGCCCTTGAGTAAGGCACTTAGCCCAAAATTACTCCAGGGAGACTGTTCCTGTAATCTATAATTATAAGTTGCTTTGGATAAAACGTTCTGCTAAAATGGTTAAAATGTAAAATACTAATAGTAGAAGTAGCGATAACAGTTGTAGTAGAAGTCTAGTCATAGTAATAGCAGGCATTGCATTGGTATTTATTCAACAGTAAAGACTGTGAATAAATGAATAACAATGTCCAATCAAATTCATAGATCTCTTCAAAACACAAAATGTTTCTGTTTGATCAGAATGGATTATTGATGCATTGTTTCCCTGTTTAGAAAGAAGAAGAATTTGCCACAACACAATATTGAGGCACCAGATGACCAATCAAAATATAATGTAATATAATGCAATATAAGGCTCTCAGGCATTCTGTACTTTCAAATATGTATTCTCCTTGAGCAGTCAACATCAACTATCAGCTATTTCGCTAGCAAAAACGAAAGCTAACTTATTTGCGAAACAGCGCCCCGGCCACCACGTCGGCGCAGTGCCGCAATTGCAGTTAGAAATGACAGAAATCCACCGTAGAAAATACGACTGTCAGAGTTTTGTCGAGAGCTGGAGGCGGCTAGAAATATGACGGAGGCGGCCGCCTCAAAATTCTCTATGCAGGAAAAACCCTGATTACCGTTCATTACAAAAGCATTTACTTTTTCTATAATCTATTACATCTCTAACAAAGCTACCTATCTAGCTAACAAGCTAACACTTGTTTGGCTAGCTGGTACACACACACACACACACACACACACACACACACACACACACACACACACACACACTAAAATGGTGCATGAAACATATTACACTATGTTGCATGTTTAGTAGGTCTGCAACAAATGTATTTATTCATTATGTTTTATCTTTGACAACCTATTTCTTCCTCCCACCATCTCATTAGTTTTGTAGAAGGGTGGCATAATTGTGGTGAGCAGTTTCAGTGGTCTGATATCTACCTTACTCACAAAACATCAAATAACTGTTTGGCTATCCTAAGTAAACAACACAAAATAGTATACAACACATGTAACTCACTAAAACTTACCCAAGAACACAGCAGAAGGTCTGTCTGCAGACGACTGTCCCATGAAAGTGAAGTGGAGATCAATGTCTGACATTCCGTTGTCATCTGTCATCGTCAGATTCGGAGTTCGGAGTTCCCGTTCGGAGTTCCCGTTATGTATAGTCCAGTATTAAGGAGTTCATTAATTGCCCACTGTCGATATTTCTGCCTGCTTATGAAATTCTGTTGATAGCATTAGCGAGAGCTTGAGCCTACATCTTGTAAACTTGTCAACAAACGCAGGTGGCTCCTTAACATACAGCTGGGGTGGGCGTGGCTACACACACTGTCACACTAATACCCCCCACCCGACTTTGCTAACTAAATGTAGGTATTTAGTGAATGTAAAACTGTTGGATATGATATCGAGTGGGTTCTTCATCGCTTCGTTTGTCGTCCTATGCCAAAAACCGGAAAACACATTTTTTCACAACAAGACTAGTTTGGCTCGATTGCGAGGTTTCACAATGGCCGAGATGGGGACCTATTAATCAAAACCTGTCACATATATCATATCAACATATCATATCATATCAACATATCATGATATGTTGGATTGTTTAATAATTGTATTCATTGTCTTTCAGAGATTAGAATGTCTGACCTTTAAACCTGTCTGTTAGTTTAGTTTCTGCGATTACATGTGACCAGCCAGAAATCCCAAATGCTGAGATTGAAAATCTTGAAGCTCAATCAAGCCCATACAAGTACGGAGACAGATTAATTTACCATTGTAAGAAAGGTTATGAACCAAAGGATAACAGGACTACTACTACCTGCAGAGAAAACGGCTGGGACAATAGAATCACCTGTAGTGGTAAGCTTATGATGTTCATACTGTACATCAATTCAATTCAAGTCATGAAGGTTTTGAACTGCAGGGATGGGTGGAGCCCTCTGTCATCATGCTGCCTATCTCACCCCAATCCCTGTTGTGTACCATGGCAACATACTTACATTTGGTATATTCAATATTTTCCTCTCCGAAATACAGAGATAAAATGTGATTTGCCACGTAGAAATGGAACCACATATACACCTTCTTCCCCGAATCGGGTCTCAATTGAAAAAACAGTGAGAGTGGACTGTGATCCAGGATACCGGACCATCGGCACACATGCGTCATCAGTCTCATCAGTAACGTGCCAGGAGAACGGACAGTGGTCATCCACACCTGGATGTGAAGGTATGCAGCACCGTGCACAGAGGAACGCATATGTAACACTGTGTGTTACCTTACAGGTACCGAATAGTTCATCGAAAAATCTATACATTTGACTAAGCAAGTGAATCATCAATCCACCAGTTGTATCAGTAAGAGTACTCTAGCTCAGGCCCGGGGCCATTGATAGAAGGAAAAGCCTTCTTCTATCACCTTCTTCTAAACCTAGACATTTTTTAAATACATTTTTTATCGACACTGGAGAAACAGAGAAACAGTACAAGGGGGGCAATAGATCAGAGATCATTTGTGTGGGCACCTTGTGAATACTCCTTGCTATTGGCAGGGACAAAACTCATCAACTCATACATATAATGAGCAATATGTCAAATGCACAAAGGACGGCTGGGCTTATTGCAGTGCATGGAATTGAGTTAGGAATGGTGTCATGGAATGGAATGGAATGAGGAATGTTGGATACCATTCCCTACCTATTCCATTCATTACAATGAGCCCTCAGATTACTGCCTCCAGTAGTTATTTAAGAATATCACACGAGAGGGAGTGCTGTTATACTGAATATCAGCACAGCTGTGATTCGGTCGTAGGTCGAAGACCGAAGATAATTACAGCCGTTCTGATATTCAGTATAACAGCACGACCTCGAGTGTGATATTGCTTGTATACAACAGTTCTACAGCGCAATTTATTAGTTAGTCCTGTCTGTTAGTTTAGTTTCTGTTTAAATTGTTGCCACTGATCATGATAGGTTTGTGGATTGTATCATACTTGTATTCATTGTCTTTCAGAGATTGGCCTGCCAGAAATCCCAAATGCTGAGGTTGAAAATCTTGAAGCTGGTCAAACAATACATGTTCTTTGTATTGATTGTAAGTCGCTTTGGAATAAGGCGTCTGCTAAATGCCCAAAATGTAAAATGTAAACAAGCTCGGGTAGGGCCCTCTGTCATCATGCTGCCTATCTCACCCCCAATCCCTGTTGTGTACCATGGCAACATAATTACATTTGTTCTGTTCTATATTTTATTCTGAAATTTGCCTGGGACAGTGGATAGTGAGTTGGGCTAGACTTCAAAAGGATGTGAGTTCAATTCCCAGCTGGGAACACCACCATTACTGTGCCCTTGAGTAAGGCACTTAGCCCAAAATTACTCCAGGGAGACTGTTCCTGTAATCTATAATTATAAGTTGCTTTGGATAAAACTTTCTGCTAAAATGGTTAAAATGTAAAATACTAATAGTAGAAGTAGCGATAACAGTTGTAGTAGAAGTCTAGTCATAGTAATAGCAGGCATTGCATTGGTATTTATTCAACAGTAAAGACTGTGAATAAATGAATAACAATGTCCAATCAAATTCATAGATCTCTTCAAAACACAAAATGTTTCTGTTTGATCAGAATGGATTATTGATGCATTGTTTCCCTGTTTAGAAAGAAGAAGAATTTGCCATTTAGCAGAGGCTTTTAATCCAAAGCGATTTACAATTACAGATTACAGGGACATTCCCCCCTGGAGTAGCTGAGGGCTAAGTGCCTTACTCAAGGGCACACTAGGGGTGGTGATTCAGGTGGGATTTGAACTCACAACCTTCTGATCACCAGTGCAATTCACTATCCACTATCCACTAGACCAATGTTGCTGTTTTGATCAGAATGGATAATTGATACATTGTTTCCCTGTTTATCTTAGGGGAATGTCCAATACCTGTGGTTGAAAATGCAGAGCCTACTGTGATGAAGTACAAACCTGGCACAAGAACTGCCGTAGAAGTGTCCTACCAATGTCCACTCCTTTATAAGCTGAGTGACGAACGCACCATTAAACGTATAGCTGGACGATGGGAGCTGCCTCCAGTGTGCTACAGTAAGAATTTGTCTTTGTAACTGACAGAAGAATGTATGAACTCTAGCTTGGACCGTCCCCAACCCTGTTATGGCAGTTATACAGTACAGGCCTATAGAGCAGTTATACAGTACAGGCCTATAGAGCAGTTATACAGTACAGGCCTATAGAGCAGTTATACAGTACAGGCCTATAGAGCAGTTATACAGTACAGGCCTATAGAGCAGTTATACAGTACAGGCCTATAGAGCAGTTATACAGTACACGCCTATAGAGCAGTTATACAGTACAGGCCTATAGAGCAGTTATACAGTATAGACCTATAGTTGGTCAAACTACGCCAAGGCGTTAAGACACAGTAGTGTCTCCGTAACATGGTGATCTATTAGACCTGCTAGTCAGCATGCAAAACCAGCACGTCTGCGAAGGGAGGCTAGCTTAAAGCAGCATAGTTGTATGCTTAGAGTCTATTTTCCTCGGCAGCGAGAGCGTTGTAGAGGCGTAGATAGAAAATCAAGGTCGGCGGTAGCTATGACTCTATGAGCCCACACAAACATGCGTCTTGCCTCTGTTGGTGGACTCATGAACTACACAGACATATGTTTTGGATACTCTGTATAGAATAGATTCAATAGTCCATTCTTCAATAGAATATACCTTTTTCTCTCCTGACATTTGAGAACGCTTTGGTTCTCAGGACATTAACAGACTGTTGTTGTGTCTCCTTTCAGAACCCTGCACTGTCACAGAAGCCGACATGGAGAAAAGGAACATTAGAGTAGCATTTAAAGGCACAGGGAAAATCCATCTAGCACACGGTGATCACATATCATTTGGCTGTGTTCGGGGAACATACTTTATTGACGAAGGTCAGAGACGTCAGATGTGTAGAAACGGTGACATTGATTTGCCCTCATGCCTGTAAAGCATTTTCAGTTGACGGGAACTGATGATCACTGCTAGTGTTGGACAATTATGTAAATGAATAACCAGTACTCAAGTTGTAAAAGACAATCAGGGGGGATGGTGGATTTTATCATATGGGGACAATTTTAGCATCCCCACAGCGTCAGTGACTTCAGTGTCAGTGACTTGGTAAACATGTCATTGCATGTGTGCGCCGATATTCCCATTTCAGCACCCCGCATACATAAAGATTATCGTTACGACAGTCTCTAGAGCAGTGGTCACCAACCTTTTTAAGCCCAAGATCCCTGACCTCGGCCTTGGTGAAGGCAAGATCTACCTGTTGAAGCGTTGAGAGAAAAAGACAGCCAAGATAGTACTTTAAACTTAATGACGTTTATTTGCCTGTATTTTAATTAGATGCAATGCATTGGTCCAACATTAAAATTGATGCCAAAAAATATTAAAAGACTGTATCTAGCATATCAGGCAGCTGTCTTGCTTTAAGAATTGTACATAACTGAAATTCAATTCAAAGTTTGATTATGTAATTTCATTACAACACAAAAAAATAAAGGCATGGAAAGATGGAATGGAGGAATGTATGATAAAATAATTTTGTTCATAGTAACGTTAGCCAACAACAAATTGCGATTCTTGACATTTTGAAACTTGACTGACTTAATTATTATTCTTACTTATTAACATTGACAAACTTATTTACAATTAGCATTTTATAAAGTAGAACTGTAATGTGTACTTTCTCAGTCAGTGCTAAGTGCAGTCATCTTATGCAGCATCACTTTTCACATCGAAACAGTCATGTTACTCACTCAAGTCAGTGTGACCATACTGGATGCAGAACGATGCAAATACAACACAAAATTTATGGACAGTGTGTACGCCGATAATATGCAAGGAATTTTTCCTGGATACATGGTGTACAGGTTTTTGCCCTTGCTTGCTTGCTTTGTGCCGGTGGTCCTGGCCTCCCCTGGGGCACCGCTGGGTACTGGTAAGCAAACTGGCTAGTAGTCGCTCTATTGGTAGAGGGCTGCAAGGGAATATTTCCTGGCTACATAGTATACAGGTTTTTTTTTACTTTTGCCTGCTCGCGGCTCTGTCAGTATTGATTGATTGATTGACTGATTGACTGAACATTTTCATTGTGTGAAGCGCATTGAGTTGCATCTTGTAAGAAATGCGCTATACAAATAAAATTTGATTTGATTTGATTTGATTTGATGGTTGTGACTGGATACTGTCTACAAGTGCTTTGTAGTTTGGCTCACAGCTACTGACTGCCAGTCTGAGACAGTCTGTGAGGTGTCTGTTTCTTCTTTCAACCAATTCTTTTTATTGATCTGCATGGAAGACATATAAAACACAAATCTTCCTCTGGTCTGCAACTCTTGTGAATCCATTAAGATGGCAGCCATATTCTGGTTGTCCCACCGTGTATGTATATTTCACATCAGGATAATTTGTTTACAGAAAGAACACAAATTTCCCTCAAACATTACAAATAACAATTACAAACAACATGTGGAGCAACATACCTGCATGGAAGACATATAAAACACAAATCTTCCTCTGGTCTGCAACTCTTGTGAATCTGCGCATTCAAAATAACATACAATAAATGTTCTGTTTCACATCATCACAATACATCACATCATCACAATACATGTAAAAACAAACAGCACAGTACTACACCAACATTTTCACCCTACATTACAAGATTCTCCACACAAACAACAAAACACGAGGAGCATTTTACATCGCGCACATACCCATTAAGATGGCAGCCATATTCTGGTACCACCGTAAGTACGGCAACAACAGAAGGACAAAAGAACGCGCAGACCTGCAGTACACCCAAACTCCAAGGGGGCTCCAACAACAACCAGGGCTGCTCAAGCACGGCGAAACTCATCTACATTCACCACAACTAAACATACATTCCCAACTCTGTTACATCTGTCAGTAAGGCGGCTCCTGTACTTTGATTTGATTATTTTCATCTGTGAAAATGACATTTCACAGAGATACGTGGATCCAAAGTAGGCACTCACTCTTAGTGCACATGCAGTGAGAAGAGGAAATCTTCTCTCTGCTGACAAGTCCCCAAAAGTCACTGTCCCTTGACCTGGCTTTCAGCTCTATGTCATTTTGTAAATCAACCATCTCCATGTCAACTCCACTTGGCAAAGTAAATACTTGCTGGAATTTGGCTGCTACCTGCTCTATATCAATGGGCACAAATGGGTTTGAGACAAATGCAGCAATATCTCCTATGACATCTAACTCACCAAAACGCAGATTGAACTCTGTTGCCAGTTTGTCCAGGGGAGCACAGTACTGCTCAGGGTGAAAAGCATCATTGTCTTCCAAGGCCTGTACCATTTTCTCCAGGTTGGGAAAGTATGTCAGCCTCCCATTCTTTAGGTGTGTGGTCCAAACACCGAGCTTGGCCTTGAACCCATTCACTGCGCTTTTCATGTGGGAAAGGTGTCGGTCTTTTCCAGGGTTCGAGTTATAAGCTGAACTCTGTGGGGGTCTCCAAAATAACAGTGCGAAATGTTCTCATGCAGGCGCGAATCATGCCCACATAGCGATGGGACTTACACGTTTTAATTAGCTATAGGCAGTAGCGGATTAAGGTGGTCAGTGGCCCTAGGCTACTCCTTTGTGTGAGGACCCCCCGCCCCCATACACAAGCCTCCCCCCTCCCCAAAATATACGAGCATATATACTCTGTCACGAGCACCCTGCACACACACACCACTCATAATGCTTTACCATAAAACACTTAAACACTTTAATAACACAATAACACAACAGTGTTAATAATGCAAAGAATAAAAAAAAGGTTCAGTGCATTCAGTTCTGTCTCTATTGCTCTCCTCTCCCGTTGTCTCTCTGTCCTCTCCTGTTGTCTGTCTCTCTGTTGCTGTCCTCTCCTGTTGTCTGTCTGTTACTGTCCTGTTGTCTGTCTCTCTGTTGCTGTCCTGTTGTCCGTCTCTCTGTTGCTCCCCTCAGCTCTAAATGACAGAAATGAATTAGCTAATTAGTTGGCATGTAAACATATAGTTAGGGTTGGGTACAGTTTGGGTTTTATTCGATACCGGTGCCAAATCGATACTTTAAAAACGGTACCGGTACCGAAACATCATCCTCATCCTCAAATCCCAACATATCCTGACGCCACAGCTGCAGGCTACTCATTTCACCACATCAACAGCCCCACATGAAACAACAGCTATAAAAGCGATGGTCACACATGTATCTCGGCCAATAATTGTGTTATTTTTGCTATACAGAAGGAGCGAAAAATACATTAGGTTAGTACACTAGGTTAGTAAAAAGTAAAAGCCACCTTACCTTTACGGAGACAAGATAGACCAAAAGTGGTCTGTTTTCAGTAGGCTGCGGTCCTGGAACCCATGATGCTGACATCCGATGTCCTTTCTTTATCCAAGATTGGATGAACGGGAGAGGGTCAAATTTGTCTTTGATAAAAACCCGAAATTTTCTAGGCTTGATGACCCGGTCGGCAGCAGTGGCCTTTTTTTGGGCGGCATGGTAGCTACTACTGTATGTATATACTCCTGTATAGCTAATGAATGAATGTTTGCTTCTCAATAATAGGCTAGGTGCACGATCTCACTACTTCCTGAAAGGCAACTGGTGTCTCACTCTATTGGTTTAATTGATTAATCAGCTGTGCACTGTGTGTTCCAACGGTTTACCGCACAGCTGATTAATCAACCTTTTGCTGTTGCACAATATTCTACTGCGCCCCATGGTGTCTTGGTGGTGAAGTGCAGGCAGTCAAAGGCATACTGTCATTCACAGGAGATTAATGGTGCGCGTAGTTCTTTTGGAAAACGTGTTTATTTTACAATATTTATAATATAAATTAAATAATATTCATTACATTGACATTTTGATCAAATAATAGTTGTGGTAATTTATTATTAGCGACCCCCACAGATTTTTGATTTTACTGCCTTCATGGGAGCTCAGAGAGCCTCAGACCATCTCATTGGCTCCCACATAACTCGAACCCTGGTCTTTTCCCTGCAGCTCGTAGTTGAGTGCGTTCAGTTTTGCGGTTATGTCTGTCAGGAACCCCAGGTCCAGTAGCCACGCATCGTCTGACAGTTCCTTGTGCTCCTCGTTCCTTGTCGACAGGAACGTCTTGATCTCGGGCAGCAAGTCGACAAATCGCTGCAGCACTTTGCCGCGACTCAACCACCGCACATCAGCATGGAGAAGCAGGTCTCCGTAAGCAGCGTCCAGCTCGTCCAATAACGCTTTGAATAAGCGGTGCTGAAGCGCTTTCGCTCGAATCGAGTTGACTAGTTTCACCACCAGTGTCATTACATGGGAAAAGTCCAACACCTTACCAGCCAAGGCTTGCTGATGGATCACACAGTGATAATTCACGAAGGAGGGAAAATCAGGGTCATTACGGCACAGTCCAATAAATCCATTGCGCGCACCACGCATTGCTGGGGCCCCGTCAGTAGTAATCGCCACTAGTTTATGAATGGGTATGTCATTTTCACCAACATATTTTTTTAAATCATTGTAAATATCCACACCCCTCGTTTTCTCCTTTAAGTGCAAAAGAGTGAGGAAATCCTCCTTTGTTGTAGAATCTGTAAGGCGATCAACTTCTCCAGAATTGATTTAATTGAGTCGTCACTTACAAGCGAGTTCGTTTAATCTCAACGAGACGTCCTTGGTATAACTTCTTAAGATAAAATGATCCAATCAAATATTAGGCACCACTACTGAACTGTTCATTAAGATAATATTTATTCAAGCACATCAGCAAGCAATAATAGTTCATTTCCATGGAAAAGTGGTCCCATCTAGTTTCACCTCCGCAGGCCAGTATCAGCTAGCCGTCAACAGGTTAACTGCAGAAGCTCCACCAAACAAGAACCCCGTTTAGCCTTGGTACATAGTACTTTATACATTTGATTTAACATTTGGGGCTGGGCTGTCCCTCCCCCTGCTATCTGGTAGTTTTTTAATTGTCAGCATAAAATCTGTTGCAGCTGTGGCCATTTGATTTGTAAGCAAGTGTTTTAATTAGTCATATGGCCTTCAACTCTTTTCTGTGTGTTATCTTCTTCTTGTGTTATCTTCTTCTTCTGGCCTCCTGTTGTCATGGTGATATACTTGTGTGAGCACTGAGCAGAGCAGTGAGTCCTTATCAGAATAGCTTGTGAAAACATAACTGTTGAAGTTACACAGTCCTATGACTTAGGATTCGATTAACAAGTTAAAATATAGTATAGAAGAATAGACTTATCATTAATCATTAGTTATGAAAGTATAAAATCAGTACAGAAAAATAGAATATCATAGCAGCAGGTGTAAAATGGTTGTTAGCACATAGGTAAAAATAAGTAATTTACAGGCGGTTTAAATCATAAAACTTTCTTTTAGTCAGGAGCTTGTCTTCTTCTTGTCGCTCAAAAACAGAACCTCTCTTTTGGCTTTGCGTGACCTTCCTATTGTTCTCAACTGACCTCAGTCACATATTATTTAAATGAGCACATAGTACATGATTTATCACTTCTAGTTATTTTAATACAAATTCCCAACAAATCCCCCCTTGGTCATAAACAAAATTATGACCATTACAGAGAATTTGTAGCCAGACATGGTGAGATGGGTCGTAGACCGCAAATGCCTTTATTTACACCATTCCTTCACAAACCTCCATAATCACAACATATCTTCAACTCCTGTATCATGATCCATGATCTCGTCACCCTCTAACAGAGACTGCTGCTGCTCAGCAATAAGCATTTGTAATTGCATCTGTGTTCCAGCATCAACCTTGGTTAGGGCCGTAGTAATCAGTCGCTGGGCCAGGCCTCTAATGCAAGGGACAATACAGCAGCCAAACAGGATCAACACCGTGGCAGAGATGAGGAGGGCAGTGAGCATAGACATAGCCAGATTTTTTCATTTACCAAAAACAGAGTCGAACCAGTCACCAATAACAGTGCTAACTCCAGCGTTTGCATACACCTTGTTGTGCCTCCTAATCCGACACGCCCCCGTGAGCCTCGTTCTGGCGCCCCCTCCCGGCCGGATTGAGTGGGCCGGATCTCTGGCTCTGTTTGCAGCAGGTGTGGGCTATTACGTTTCAGCCCAGCTGTCCCAATCACCACCTGGACAGCCGCCTACTTAACCCTGCTACAGACGGAGATCCAACGCTTGGACATAACTTTCTGTATGGACCCCCTCTGACTACTCTCATCTGGATTTCCCTCCCTGGCTCGACCCCTGGACTCCCCTCTGGACTACTCTCTCATGGATCACTCTCCCTGGCCCGAAAAGGATCTCGGACTTTGCTCACTAGGGTAGTATCGCAGCACATAATACAACACCCCTGACCTCATACACGCACACACACATAGTATAATTACACACCCCATAACTATCGCCTGCATCACACCTTATGTTTGTTTTTCCACTAGTTAGTGTAGGGCCTATTTCTTTGTTTATATCATCCATAATAAATCATTATATATTCTCCTGGCCTCTGTCTCTGTTTCTCTGGGGTTCCACCACATTTGGCTTTTCCAGTTTCAAGGTGTGCATAACAGTATGTCCAAGCCATTATGAGCCAAGGTGGAACTCCAGAGAACAAGGGTGGTTCCCCGGGTATTGGGGTTCTCCCATTAGTCGTAGATTTACGCAGAGAGGTAAATAGCCATGCTACGCAACTTACCAGTCTGCAGACCGAGCTCCAGAAGGCCTTCCCCACGGTCCAAGGCCAGATAGCCGTACTGGAGAATACCACCCGTGCCACCGTCAGGGCTGTAAATAGTCTCGAGACGAAGATGGACGCCCTGTCCGGGTCTCTCGCCTCCATCCAGCGTTCTCTGGACCTCATCGCCGCTGGCAGCAGACCACCCCCTGACACGAGTTCCATATCTGGGCAGATGACTAATCCCCCGGTCGATCCTGTGAACCCCGTTTCGCTCTATCCTCCTGTCGCTCACTGGGAACCCAGGTTAGTCAGCCCCGCTCCATTCCATGGTGACTTTGATTGTTGTCGGGGTTTTCTGACCCAGTGCGAATTAGTATTTACGCACCAGCCTTCCAAGTACTCCTCCGACGGGGCCAAGGTAGCGTTTATCATGTCTCTACTCGCTGACAAAGCGCTCAAATGGGCCATAGCCGCTGTCGGGAGCAGTTCAAGATACTCCACGGATTACCCCCTGTTTAAAGCGGAGTTCCGGTTCGTGTTCGACCACCCCCAGGACGGGCAGGATGTAACCGGCCGCTTGTTAGCCATCTCCCAGGGTTCCCGCTCTGTAGCCGAGTACATGGTCGAGTACTCTAGCCACGGAGACAGGCTGGAATGACGGAGCCCTCCTCAGCCTTTTCCACAAGGGGTTACATGATTCCATCAAGGACCTGTTGGTGCGCGACGATCCCGGCACCCTTAATGAGCTGATTACCCTGGCCCTTAGGATGGATGCACGCCTCCAGGTACGACGCACCGACCGCGTCCAGCGAGCTGTCACGCGCCCCACTACCTATCGCGCCGGAACGACCCCGCCCCCTTCTCTGCCCATGCTGCCTCCTCTCGTGGCTACTTCCGGGGCTGGGGAGCCCATGGAGATCGGCCGCTCTCGGCTCTCGCGAGAGGAGCGAGAACGGAGGCTTCTCAACAAGCAGTGCCTGTACTGCGGCAAGGAGGGGCACATCATCCGGGCGTGTCCTGTCCGGCCAAAAGACCCAGCTCACCAGTAGGGGGCATACTGGTGAGCAACACCTCTCTCTCTCAGCCCCAGGTCACCCCCAGTCGCCTATTCCCTGCCACTCTCACCTGGGGGAAGGACACCCTGTCTGTCAGCGCCCTCATCGACTCCGGGGCTGATGGTTGTCTAATCGATGAAAACTTAGTCCACCAGGCGGGCATCCCCCTAGTCCTTCTAGACCGCCCCATCATGCCTAGGGCCATTGATGGCCGTTCCCTAGGAACTATCACCCACACCACTGGGCTTATATCTCTTACGATCTCCGGGAATCATACCGAGGAGATCCGGTTCTTTGTCCTTCAGACCCCCACGTCTCCCCTGGTGCTGGGTAGACCCTGGCTCGAGAGACATGAACCTCACATCTCCTGGGCTTCGGGCCAGATCCTAGGCTGGAGAGGTACGTGTTACGCCTCCTGCCTTCGCTCCGCCCTGTCTCCCTCTAGCGACCCCAAGTCTAAGATCACTCCGCCTGACCTCACCGGGGTTCCTCACATCTACCACGACCTAGCCCAGGTGTTCAGCAAGGACGAGGCACTCTCCCTTCCACCCCATCGCCCGTATGACTGTCCTATAGACCTCCTGCCTGGTGCCACCCTTCCTAAAGGTAGACTTTACAGCCTCTCACTCCCTGAAAAGGAGGCGATGCGTAACTACATTACGGAGTCCATCAACTCTGGTATCATCCAGCCCTCCTCCTCTCCCCTCGCGGCTGGATTCTTCTTCGTATCCAAGAAGGACGGTGGGCTCAGACCTTGCATTGATTTTCGGGCTCTGAATGACATTTCTGTAAAGAACCGTTATCCCCTTCCCCTCATTAGCTCCACCTTCGAACCCCTCACCCATGCCAAGGTATTCACCAAGCTGGACCTACGTAACGCCTACCATCTAGTCCTTATCAGGGAGGGGGACGAGTGGAAGACCGGGTTTAACACCCACCTCGGCCATTTTGAATACCGCGTCATGCCTTTTGGTCTATCTAATGCCCCTGCTATTTTCCAGGCCCTGGTCTACGATGTCCTTCGGGACATGTTAAACATTTTTGTTGTTGTGTACCTTGACGACATTCTTATTTTTTCTCGGTCCGTGGAGGAGCACCACCAGCACGTCCGGCTAGTCCTGCAGAGGCTCCTGGAGAACCGCTTATTCGTGAAGGGGGAGAAGTGCGTTTTCCACACCAGCTCGGTCACCTACCTGGGTAATGTGGTGGAGGACGGACAGATGCGGGCGGACCCTGCCAAGGTCAAGGCCGTCGTGGAGTGGCCTCAGCCCACGGACCGGACCCAACTTAGACGCTTCCTGGGGTTCGCGGGATTTGTGAGGCGGTTCATTAAAGGGTTCAGCCAGGTCGCAGCGCCGCTCACTGCGCTTACCTCCACCTCACGGCCCTTCTGCTGGACCGCCGCTGCTGAGACCGCTTTCGGCACACTAAAACACCTGTTCTCCTCCGCGCCAGTGCTGATCCACCCCGACCCCGAGAGACAGTTCATCGTAGAGGTAGATGCTTCGGACACGGGGATCGGGGGGGTCCTCTCTCAACGGTCGGGGGAGGACCAGAAGATACACCCTTGCGCCTACTTCTCTCGGCGCTACGAACCCGCGGCCCAAAATTACGACGTGGGCAACAAGGAGCTGCTGGCGGTTCACGAGGCCCTGAGGGAGTGGAGACACTGGCTGGAGGGAGCTACCGTTCCTGGTGTGGTCTGACCATAGGAACCTCACTTACCTTGGGTCCGCCAAGAGGCTCAACTCTCGACAAGCCCGCTGGGCTCTTTTTTTTAGTCGTTTCGACTTCACCCTTACCTACCGTCCCGGCTCCAAGAACGTCAAAGCTGATGCTCTCTCCCGCCAGTTCCCCAAGGTGGATTCGGGTGTCGCTGAGGGGGGAGATACCATCCTGTCCCCGTCCCGGGTGGTGGGGTTCGTAACCTGGCCCGTCGAGGCTTTGGTGAGACAGGCTCAGCGGGCCGAACCAGACCCTAGGACCGGACCCCCTAACCGTTTGTTTGTGCCTACAGCTGTCCGAGCCAGGGTGTTGGAGTGGGGCCACTCCAGCTGCTTCGCTTGCCACCCCGGCGAGCGGCGGACGGCGGCATTCATCGGGAGGAGGTTCTGGTGGCCCAATCTCAGGGGGGACACCAGGGAGTTTGTGGCCGCCTGTACGGTGTGCGCCTGTAGTAAGGCCTGCAGCCTCTCCCGGTGCCCAGCCGACCGTGGTCGCACATCGCCGTGGACTTTGTTACTGGGCTCCCTGTCTCCCAGGGGTGCGACACCATTCTCACCATCGTGGACCGGTTCTCCAAGGCGGTCCACTTCGTTCCCCTCCCGAAACTGCCCACAGCGGCCGAGACGGCGGACCTCCTAACTCTCCACGTCGTACGCCTCCACGGGATCCCCTCGGATGTGGTTTCTGACCGGGGCCCCCAGTTCGTCTCCAAGGTCTGGCGGGCCTTCTGCAGAGGCATTGGGGCCACCACCAGTCTCACCTCCGGGTACCACCCTCAGTCCAATGGGCAGGCCGAGCGGGCCAACCAGGCTCTGGAAGCCGCTCTCCGATGTGTCTCCGCCCACAATCCCTCCTCCTGGGCGAAATACCTGCCGTGGGTGGAGTACTCCCTCAACACTATGGAGAGCGCCGCCACTGGTATGTCCCCATTCGAATGTTCCCTGGGTTACCAACCCCCTCTGTTTCCCCAACAGGAGCTGGAGGTGGCGGTCCCAACCACCAGGGCCCATCTCCGCCGGTGTCGCAACGTGTGGAGGACCGCCAGGGCGGCGTTGCTCCGCGCCACCGAGCGCGCCCGGCGGAGCGCGAACCGGCGGAGGGTGCCGGCCCCTGACTACCAGCCAGGTCAGAGGGTTTGGCTGTTGGCCCGGGACCTGCCCCTCCAGACCTCCCAAACCTCCACCCGGAAACTCAACCCCCGGTACGTTGGTCCCTATCCCGTGGACCGTATCGTCAACCCCACGGCGGTACGTTTGACCCTTCCTCCCTCCCTCAAAATACACCCGGTGTTCCATGTCTCCCAGCTTAAACCTGTGGCCGCCAGCCCTTTGTCTTCCCCCAGCCCGGCTCCGCCGCCGCCCCGTGTCCTGGATGATGGGGACCCGGTATGGACGGTAAACAAACTACTGGAGGTCCGCCGCCGGGGTCGCGGGTTTCAATACCTAGTGGACTGGGTTGGCTACGGGCCCGAGGACCGGACTTGGGTGCCTGCGTCCTATCTCGCCGACCCGTCCTTATTGGAGGATTTCTACCGAGCCAACCCCGGGGCCCTGGGTCCGTCGTCCGGTGCCTCCCCTGAGGAAGGGGGTACTGTTGTGCCTCCTAATCCGACACGCCCCCGTGAGCCTCGTTCTGGCGCCCCCTCCCGGCCGGATTGAGTGGGCCGGATCTCTGGCTCTGTTTGCAGCAGGTGTGGGCTATTACGTTTCAGCCCAGCTGTCCCAATCACCACCTGGACAGCCGCCTACTTAACCCTGCTACAGACGGAGATCCAACGCTTGGACATAACTTTCTGTATGGACCCCCTCTGACTACTCTCATCTGGATTTCCCTCCCTGGCTCGACCCCTGGACTCCCCTCTGGACTACTCTCTCATGGATCACTCTCCCTGGCCCGAAAAGGATCTCGGACTTTGCTCACTAGGGTAGTATCGCAGCACATAATACAACACCCCTGACCTCATACACGCACACACACATAGTATAATTACACACCCCATAACTATCGCCTGCATCACACCTTATGTTTGTTTTTCCACTAGTTAGTGTAGGGCCTATTTCTTTGTTTATATCATCCATAATAAATCATTATATATTCTCCTGGCCTCTGTCTCTGTTTCTCTGGGGTTCCACCACATTTGGCTTTTCCAGTTTCAAGGTGTGCATAACACACCTCTTGTAAACATCCTCATCACCATCTACCAAATTTCTCATTATCAGCGCCCAAGTGTCTCGCACCGACCCATGAGTGGGACCATGCGCCTCAGCACTAATAACATTCATTATTAACATTCATCATTAAGACCTTTCTTGGGGGGAGGCGGCCCCAATCTATAGTCTGTACAGAGCATTTAGGTTTGTCTAGCTGGATTGAAACCAGCTGATGTTCTCTGGGGACATATCAATGGAATGCACTTACATAGCGCCTTTATCCAAAGCGCTGTACAATGGCTTATCATTCACACACCAATGGTGGCAAGCTGCCATACAAGGCGCCGGCCCGCTCACTGGGAGCAATTCGGGGTTCAGTGTCTTGCCCAAGGACACTCTGACATGTGGCCTTCCGGGGCTCGAACCGCCAATCTGCCAACCGTGCGATCATTAGATGGCGGCTCTACTTCCTGCGCCACAGCCACCCCCTCCTGATTTAGCGGCTGCATCTGCAGCATCATTTCCTTTATCTTCGTCTGTGTCTGCTTTCGAGTGTCTGGACTGTGTGGATTATAATCCAGCTGCACCTAAAAACTATGAAGAGTTGAACTTGAAAACCTTTGACTTTACAGAGCACAAAATGTATGACATTGATAATCTTTATAGTATAGTTTGAGCGTGCTTTTAGGTGCCAAACAAGATAGATAGACATAAATAGATAATGTTTAGCATGAAACCGTTAACCAACCAGTGTTTGTAGGATGAGGTTTGTGTTCAACAGTAGGGGGTGACAGGTGGTAGAATCTGTACATGTTTAACTCTTCTGCGCTATGATCTCACAGTCATGTCATACATGGGAAACTCTAGCACATTCCCACAATATTTGTGAAATGAATACACCACTGTATCTGTTAAAAACCATGATATTGTTCAGCATCTGCAGATCTAGACCTAGGATCAACGGGACTTATCCAGGATGGCAACAGAGACAGCATCCCATGTTCCTGGCTCCAGGATCATGACCTTTCACCCCTCTAAGGAAGAGTTTAAGGACTTCAGCCGCTACATCGCTTACATGGAATCACAGGGAGCACATACAGCTGGGATGGCAAAGGTGGGTGATCTTTAATCCGTTACATTTATACATTACGCATTTTATATTACCATTATTATTATTAGGGCTGTCAATGTTAAGGCGTTAACGATCACGGTTCCTCCGCACCGACCACATTAGACGTGAAGCCCAGGGAGAGGTATGTATCGTCATACTTTCTTGACTTTGGCTTTGGGACGTTTGTCATGGGCTCCTTCGCTTTTCGTTTAGCTTCTGGCTCTTTCATAAACTTATCCATTGTTGTTGTTGCTGCTAGATAGCTGGAATGATGGGGAGGGAGAGCGCGCGTCAATGACGTGAATGGAGCCCCTCTGGGCTCGCGCCCCCTCGCTGCCTCTTTGTTACAGTTTATGGCCTGCGCTCCATTCAGGTTCTCATTTTTATCATCCAACGCCCACAACACCCCTGATGGTAACCTTAAGCAAGCAGTGTTTGTTTACAGCTCTTGTGTGTGCATTTTTCCCCCTCCCATATTATTTCTGCGCCCCCCCCCTGCAGTACCCCCGCGCCCCACTAGGGGGGGCGCGCCCCACAGTTTGGGAAACACTGCATTATGACATCGTACCACCCAAAACACCTTGCAGACACCGTAGAGACTGACTACATGTCTGGCCTCTCCTTTTCACTTAGCTACATGAGGTCAGCTGGTAAGCCACTGCATTGTCTTACAAGAAGTTATGCATTTGAACACATAAACAATGCAAAATGTAATCCTGACATCTGTCATGTGATCAATGATGCCATTCCTCAGATAAGAGAAATACACAGATCAAACTTAATGTTTTGGTTAGGAAGTTCACATTGCATCAATATTAGACTCAACATTGTATTTAAATAAGCAACATAAAAAATTGTATTGTATTTAAATAAGCAACATTATAAAAAAAACATTTTAAAATGTGTAATGGTCTGACGTTGACTGTTAACAGCCAAGGCTAAGAAAATGTTCATTTTCAACCCATGGACAGTCAAATAGCAATGTTAGATGATGAGCATCAAATGACACCCTTAAGCCAACATTGAATACTTACTATCACATGACAATTAAGCAATATCACACGAGAGGGAGTGTGTTATACTGTATATCAGCACGGCTGTGATTGGGTCGTAGGTACGAGGCCGCAGGCCGAGTAGAAGACGATCACAGCCGTGCTGATATTCAGTATAACAGCACAACCTCGAGTGTGATATTGCTTTTATACAACAGTTCTACAGCGCGATTTATTAGTTAACAGTAATAAGCGACAACATATTATGATTTGTTTGTCTATTTAATCGTAAAAATAAACAAAAAATAGTTCTGCAACTGAACTTCAAATGGACTGTTGCCTAGTAACCTGAACACAAACATGTAGTCTAATTAACGGTCATTTAGTAGAACATCTGTGCGGCGGAGTGATACATATAGTTAAAGGTCCCAGTGCTGTTATACTGTATATCAGCACTCATGGAATGCCTCTTGTCCAATCAAATCACTTGGTCGGAACTAACTGTTGTATAACATCTAATAAACTGTTATTTCCAACCAACATTTGACATCAAATAACAATGTCAATCCAACATTGCAACAGCTACCGAGATCCAGTGATACTCTAATAACCGTTGTACAACGTCAGTTTGGATAGCTTTTAGCTATTGCACAACTGTGACACAAATGAAAAATGCCCATGGGGTTGTTCCTTGTGCAAGCTGAAATAGTTCCACTCAGACGTTGTCTAGACATTGTATTAGGATGTAACACACATGGTTTTACTAATTATCATATACCCATCTTGCAGATGGGCTATATTTTTACTGAGGCAGTGTTTCGAACTAGATAGTTTTTTCCCCTCCGCTATAAGGACTCTCAACACCTGACTCACTGCACTAACCCTGCCAGATGTACTGCACTTTATAATTAAGTAAATATTGACTATGATTTTGTCTTGTGGTTATGTGTGTACATTGTCCATTGGGATAGTCCTGTGTAATGTGTGTATGTTTGATGTATTTGACACTGCTGTATTGAGTTTTTTCTGTATTATCTGTACCGACAACAAATTCCACCGACTTTGGTCGTGTGGTCATTAAACGATTAATTAATTAATTCATTCATTCATTCATACATTACGTAACTGAATTTTGCCATTCAGCATATTTTCACATTCTGTATAGTCCTCTTTCAAAGAGCCAAACTCAGATAAGAAACATAACTCTAGCAGTATGCAAGCCCTCTGTTTGAATAAGGACTTAGTTCTCTTTTTGGTCTGTTTCAGCCAAAGTTGGTCAACTTTGAAGTTGGTGAAATATTCACGCTTATGTGAATGCTACAACTGATCTCAGACCACCAGACAATCTCAGGAGGTGTGAGGTCTGCCGTGCAGTTCAATGACACCTTGTCAAAATGTCGATGCAAGAAAACAAAGTCCTCATTCAAACAGACAGCAGGGTGAACACAATAACAACAGAGTTATCACACTTTTATTTCACCTTTTGGTTCACTCAAAGAGTCCAGGTCTTTTGAAAAATGGACGAACGACTCTTTTTTTTTTTTTTTTTTTTTTTTTCAGATTGTATCCCTTTTTCACCCAATTTGGTAGCCAATTTAACCCAACTTAGCATCCAATTATCCCCTGCCTATTGCATTGGATCCGCCGCCCGACCCCGTGGCCGGCAGTCCCAGAGGAGGGCGCCAGGCAGACTAGGCTGACTGGCTCCTCGAGCCCAGTACCGTTATTCCGGCACCCCAGGGGGCGGTGTTGCGCGACGGATCCTAGTCCAGAAATACTCCTATACCCCCCCTCGGAAGCGGCCGGCCAATACGCCGCTTCCCGTGTGCCTCGGCCATTATCTGGATCTGGCGAGCCGGGATACGAACCCCGGCCCCGGTGGGCAGCATGCACTAGCGGCCAGTGCGTAGACCGCTACACCACCGCGGGGCGGACGAACGACTCTTGAGTTCACAACAATCACCTGAAGGGGATCATGTGTGAATATCCCTTTACACACTGGCGGACCTTCAAACAGCCTGAGTCCACCACTGCCTTTACAGGCTAGCTGCTCTGCACGTGGGCTGACGCCGTGTAGCAGACAGAGAGGATGAAAGACGTGGGAGCTTCAAAGGATATCACTGTGACTTACGACCTATAGTCCTTGGGCCAAACCATTTTTCACTACCAAATTCTGGGCAAATCCTAGATGTGATTTTCTTATTCCTATACATCCCTAGATTATGTTTTGATATGATAGACCTTTTGGATTGGCAGCTTATTAGTAGTTATCACCTCGTAAAGGTACGGAGTGCTTTTTTCAAAACCCGAGTTTTGCCTAGAAAAGTCCCCTGCCATATCTTGCTCCCCTTCGTATGATTCGCGCCTAGCTGTGCTGTGGTTGTGATAGAGACATGAGCCTTTTCATGTTCTTTATGCGCCGGAGTCTCCTAAACACGTAGAGACCAACCCCGAGTCGATCAATGATTCCTACGATGAGCTATGGTAACTTTACCGCACCTACCCCCTACCGATGAATGCCTAATTTTTGCGGTTTTCCGGAGGTATTGTGCGGTAGGTGCGGGAAAGTTACCATAGCTCAGCGTAGGAAGCTCTGATCGACTCGGGGTTGGTCTCTACGTGTTCAGGAGACCCAGGCGCATAAAGCAAACCTGGCTCATGTCTCTATCACAAGCACAGCCCGAGCTATGCGCGACTGACGCGAAGGGGAGCAGAATATGGCAGGGGACTTTTTGATGGGTAAAACATGTTACCTAATAGATATCACCATGAAACTTCCCCAGTTGATTACTTACATTGAGACAATCATTTTTTGTATTACAAGTTTTCAGAAATGTTCTGTTTAAATATGCAAATGATGTATTATCTACTTAAAATATGAGTTAATTTGCATATCTTTAAAGAACATTTGGACCACAGATTGGATAAAGACAGTAATTAATTACTATACATCCCTAGATTATTATTTGATGTGATAGACCTTGTTGGACCTTGTTGTTGGTAGTTTAATACCTTATCCCCTCTTAAAGTATGGACTGCTGTCATTTAAAATGTGTGTTAGCCTACGTTCTGTACGGGAGTGGACCCGAATGCAGGACACTGAGGCGGAGGCAGATGAACAGTTACATTTATTTAGCCCACAAGGCAGTGAAAGCTGTAGGTGTATGGAGTCCGGTGGTAGGTGTGGTCCAAAATTGGGAGATGTTTTCTGATTTCTGCCGCCCTCAACAAAGTTCTCCATAAGTCCAGGTTTTGGGGTGACACCAGGTTTGAGTTGGAGTCATCATCAGAGCAGTGGATGATGCTGTCCATGATCAGAGCAGTGGGTGATGCTGTCCATGATCAGAGCAGTGGATGATGCTGTCCATGATCAGAGCAGTGGATGATGCTGTCCATGACAGAGCAGTGGATGATGCTGTCCATCATCAGAGCAGTGGATGATGCTGTCCATCATCAGAGCAGTGGATGATGCTGTCCATGATCAGAGCAGTGGATGATGCTGTCCATGATCAGAGCAGTGGATGATGCTGTCCATCATCAGAGCAGTGGATGATGCTGTCCATGACAGAGCAGTGGATGATGCTGTCCATGATCAGAGCAGTGGATGATGCTGTCCATCATCAGAGCAGTGGATGATGCTGTCCATGATCAGAGCAGTGGATGATGCTGTCCATGATCAGAGCAGTGGATGATGCTGTCCATCATCAGAGCAGTGGATGATGCTGTCCATGCCGCTTTCTTGGCAGGTTGCTGCTGCATTCACCTGAAGTTGGATCCATCATTAGACTTAATAATAATAATAATAATTAATTTAATTTATATAGCGCTTTTCCAGGGCTCAAAGACGCTGACAATATAGGACACACATGGGGAGACACAAAAAACAACAAGCAACCACAACAAGTAACATGGAACAGAGAGTCAGCGAACGGGGAGGGGGGGGTGGTGTAGAGTCCGGTGTTGATGTTGCTGTTGGTGTTGATGTTGATGTTGGTGTTGATCATAACTTACACTTACTGCTGATGATGTGGGTCTCTGAAATAGAGGAATACATCTAGTTTGACATTAAATTACCAACCTTATTCTAAACTAAAATATTGTCAGGGTGCAGTAATTGGGGCAGATCTCATTACAACAGAGGGGCTACAAACAAGGAATCTTCTGTAAATTTAATGTAAATTAAGTTACATTAATATTACTACAATATAAAACCCTGTCTCAAGCCTGGGTACACAACAGGCTACTTTGCTAGTTTAGCTAGCTAACTAAAGTGTTATTAACTATAATAATAATGCATTTTATTTGTATTGCACTTTTCATTCAAAAGAATCTCAAAATAAATCACAAAAATGAACACAGTTCAACAGTCAAAGGCCTGTCTTAAAAGAGTCCAGGCTCTGTACTGCCCTTAGCTGGCTAGGAAGGCTGTTCCACAGGCTCTGTACTGCCCTTAGCTGGCTAGGAAGGCTGTTCCACAGGCTCTGTACTGCCCTTAGCTGGCTAGGAAGGCTGTTCCACAGGCTCTGTACTGCCCTTAGCTGGCTAGGAAGGCTGTTCCACAGGCTCTGTACTGCCCTTAGCTGGCTAGGAAGGCTGTTCCACAGGCTCTGTACTGCCCTTAGCTGGCTAGGAAGGCTGTTCCACAGGCTCTGTACTGCCCTTAGCTGGCTAGGAAGGCTGTTCCACAGGCACGGCGGAGCCGAACAGAAGGCTCGGTCCCCCATGGTGCGGAGCCTGGTATTGGGGACCTGGAGGACCAAACTGTTTGAAGACCTGAGGGTGCGGGTGGAGGTTTGTGGAGTGATGAGTTCTTGTAGATAGGGAGGTGCGTGTCCGTTGATGCATTTGTGGATGAGAAGAAGGACTTTGTAGTCAACCCTGAATGAGACAGGGAGCCAGTGTAGTGAGTGTAGAACGGGGGTTATGTGCTTGTATTTGTGGACTCTCATCAGGATCCTGGCAGCGCTGTTCTGGATGTATGGCAGCTTCTGTATGCTTTTGCCAGGAATCCCGATGAAGAGCGGATTGCAGTAGTCAAAGGCATGGACAAGTTCTCTGCATCTGACAGGGTTAGAGTGGGACGGAGTTTGGAAATATTTCTGAGATGATAGAAGGAGGTTTTGCACAGGTGTTTTATATGGTCACTGAAGGTCAGGTGAGGGTCAAACCTAACCCCCAGATTTGAGACTGAGGAGGAGAAGGGGATGACTTGACCCTCGAAGGGGAGCTGTGATATGGGCGAAGACTGAACCTGGTGTGGGGTGCCAACAAGAAGAGCTTCGGATTTGTTACTGTTTAACTGAAGGAAGTTGTTGTTCATCCATGCCTTTATCTCCTCAAGACAGGTGGTGAGACATGACATGGCTGCAGAGGGGCTTGGGGCAGTTTTAATGTAGAGCTGTGTGTCATCAGCATAACAATGGAAAGACATCCCATATCTGGTGATGACACGACCGAGGGGGAGCATGTAGGTGATGAAGAGGATGGGGCCGAGAACCGACCCCTGTGGAACACCACAGGTAACAGGGAGAAGTCTGGACTTGCATCCTCCCAGTGAGACGTATTCAGTCCTGCCAGAGAGATAGGACTGAAACCACTTCAGTGCAGAGTCTGAGAGTCCAATGGTGGTGTAGAGGCGCTCTAGGAGGATAGTGTGATCCACCATGTCAAATGCTGCTGTCAGGTCCAGGAGGATGTCATTAGCAGTTCATTCGTCACCCTTAGCATAGCCGTTTCTATACTGTGGGCTGAGCGAAAGCCTGACTGAAATCTTTCAAACAGGTTGTTGTGTTTGAGGTGATCCTGGAGTTGGGAAGCAACTTCCTTCACTAGCACCTTGGACAGGAAGGCAAGGTTGGTGTATGACTTGAGCAGAGCAGTGGGAATGGGGTCCAGGGCGCAAGTGCATGATTTCATTCCTCTAAGGATTTCCATAATGTGGCTCTGTTGAACCTCTGTGAAACATGGGAGAGATGGCAAACTCCCAGGCGAGGGGTTGGTAGCAGAGGGAGACAGAGAGGAAGAGCTGGGCATCAGAGAGTGAATGTTGTTGACCTTGGATCTGAAAAAGTCAATGAAGCTGTTACATCGCTGCTCTGTAGCCTCAGTAGTGGGAGATGGTTGTGGCTTCAGGAGATGATTTATGGTAGAAAAAACTAGCTAGCTAGTTATAATAATAATAATAATAATAATAATAATAACTTGCATTTATATAGCACCTTTCAGGGAACCCAAGGTCGCTTCGTTATCTAACCAGCTATACATTACCACTAACTCTAAACTAGCTTGCTAGCTAAAGTTACCTGAGGTAACTTACCTCTAAATATGGATCTGGCTGGGGCTAAGTTAATTTATTTGAGGAGGTAAACACACACTTTATTTGTTTTAAGCACTTTGTTTTAGATTTTTATTCTGGAAAACTATGTAAATTAATGCATATTTTAAGTAGATAATGTATCATTTGTATATTTAAACATACAAATTCAGAAAACAATAAATGTACCCATCCATGGGTTTGACCTTTCATCTGACTCCGCCTCAGTGTCCTGCATTCGGGTCCACAAGTCCCCTGCCATATTTTGCTCCCCTTCACGTCAGTCGCGCATAGCTCGGGCTGTGCTTGTGATAGAGACATGAGCCAGGTTAGATTTATGCGCCTGGGTCTCCTGAACACGTAGAGACCAATCCCGAGTCGATCAGAGCTTCCTACGCTGAGCTATGGTAACTTTCCCGCACCTACCGCACAATACCTCCGGAAAACCGCAAAAAGTAGGCATTCATCGGTAGGGGGTAGGTGCGGGAAAGTTACCATAGCTCATCGTAGGAATCATTGATCGACTCGGGGTTGGTCTCTACGTGTTTAGGAGACTCAGGCGCATAAAGAACATGAAAAGGCTCATGTCTCTATCACAACCACACCACAGCTAGGCGCGAATCATGCGAAGGGGAGTAGGATATGGCAGGGGACTTTTCTAGGCAAAACTCGGGTTTTGAAAAAAGCACTCCGTACCTTTACGAGGTGATAACTACTAATAAGCTGCCAATCCAAAAGGTCTATCATATCAAAACATAATCTAGGGATGTATAGGAATAAGAAAATCACATCTAGGATTTGCCCAGAATTTGGTAGTGAAATGTTCAATTTGGGGGTTTGGCCCAAGGACTACTAGCCCTCACGAGCTGACTGACATACAGAAGAAACACATCCTCACATGCACGGACAGAACACCAACGTTGTCCTCCAATGTTTCTTTGGCCTATTGGAATGTGGTCCAATATTTATTTGGCCTGTGAAAGAAATGCAGAACAGCTGTTTGTCATGCTGGGCTGGGTTAAATACCAGGGCAACGAGATCTCCAGTTTTAGGCTCAGAGATACAAGTGGTTTCATTATATTTTAACCTATTCTGTTGGACAAATAGACCAGTGGTATTTTGGGAAATCACATCAGCGATCATTGTCCTATTGCCTGTGTGTGCTAGGATTCCTAAATGTACCCAGAGTGTAATCCAGATTGACCTCTAAAAGGAGTGTGATTTAGAAAATGTGCCCCACATAACCTGAACTAGCCCTTGCCTATTTTTCCGCTGCCTTTAACTGTCGCAGACAAACCTGCTCCTGTTAAAAAAAACAAAGTTAAAGGATAGGCATAATCCTATGGTTACTAATGGACTGTTAGAGTCTACCGTGAAAGAAAACCTGTAACCGTGTGTGAGTGTGTGTGTGTGTTTGAGTGTGTGTGTGTGTGTGTGTTTGAGTGAGTGTGTTAGTGTGTTAGTGCATGCACGGTTAAAGCCCTTTTTCATCAAGGTTTCAGCCTTGTGACAAATGTATCTCTCACTTGTAAACATACGAGCTTATGAGCTTACTTCAACTGTCTTACCCCATTAGAATAAAACATACACTTCAAACTAACTAAACCCAAACATAGTTATATATCATTTGGTCAGTCATTGCCTCCATATCTCTCTCTATGAATTTGATGTTTGAATCCCGGATTGCCCCTTTAAGTGAAGCCAAACAGAGCCCTGGGAGAGGTGATAGGAGTCATGGGAAATGTCATGTGTGGCATCGGTGACCGAAGAGCCGAGTATGAAACCAAAACAAGAGAGATATTGAGATATTGTGTGGTGGTGCCCCTGGAGGCTGACTTGGGGGGGGGGTCAAACCCAGTTTGCTTATCCTGACTTTCTCATGGTAAGGGCATGGACATCTAGCTCAAGTGTATCACTCTACCTTTCGGTCGTAGCTTCAGCTGTTCAAATAAAAGGAAATGGGTTCCCCCATTGCGATGCTGTGATGTTTTTTGCTTGCCAACTGCAAGGGCTGAGTTTGGATTCAACATCTACATTGTATGTTGAACTGTAAGCATTAAACACTAGACCTCGTCTCTACCATTTAAACTGTCTTATTTACATCTACATTTATATTTTAGACGTTTAGCAGACGCCTGACGCCTTTACCAAAGCGGCTTATAACAAGTACATTTGTCCAAGTAAGTGAGTCATCTACGTATACAACAACAGTCATCATAAGAAAAACAAATCTATGCTAGGACCAGGGGCCCTAGCAGACCTTTGACCCAAACGTCAGTTTCATTGACAATAATGTTGTTAGGCGTCCCAATAGGATTGTCTGAGGCAGCAAGGTGACCACCTGGGTCACACAATAACACAATTGTTGGTCTGCTGTAACCTTGTTAGATAGCAGGCCGCAGGGGAAAGTGGTCAGTAATTGCCATAATTGCCGTCCACTGTGTAGGTGTGTGTTCCGTTTGATCTGAAAAGGTTGCGCCTGTTTCTTTTCATTTGTATCATGTCCATTGGTTCCTGAGGGGGCAAAAGAAACCGGGTCCTATTTTTAGATCAAAACTCTTTTTGATCTAAAAATTGGTGAATGTGCAATTGCATTTATTTCCACACATAACCCTTCTATTCCCAGGGTGATTGTTTTGTTGATTGAGGTCATCTTGCCAAGAAGTACCATCACTTCTGGTTGTAACAACCAGGGGAGGAAATTATAGTTGTTGATTCCTTCTAATGCTAATTAGTGTTAGCATTAGAAGGAATCAAGTGTTATTAGAGTTGTTTCATTTTTGGCATTTAGCAGACGGCTTTATCCAAGCCACTTACAACAAATAGATTTGTCTAAGTTTAGTGAATCATCTATCCACCAGTCATCGCAAGAAAAGTAATCTCTGCTTGGGCCAGGGGCCATTGGCAGTCATAATGCTAGAAGAAGGAAGATTTTTTTTTGCTTGTTAATACATCTCTTTACATTGTTAGTAGGCTCACAAAACAAGCTGTGTTAGTTGAGTAGCGAGTGTGTCATTGATTTTCAACAAGCTGAAATGTGTTTACATTTTTCAAACATTAAATTGGCTGGCAGCCTGTTACCCCTTTCACCAGCAGCCGTCACATATTTGTACTGAAAATATGCTTTTCAACCCTCAATCAATGCACACTACTAGCATAGCTCAGGTGTTTTTTTGGAAATGGAAATACACGTTTGTTTTACTGGAGTGAGCCTTTAAGATGTCTTATGAACACAAGCACAGGTGTGCTTTAAACATATCTTATTTGAAAATAAACAACTAGTATCACAATAAATTGCTACATTTCAGGTAAATCACTGTGTTCTCATCACAGATTGATGATTGAAGATCATTTGCATAATAATAACTCTTTTGCATTTTCTATTTTCATGTCTAGGTCTATGGGGTATATAAATAATTAACTCTTGTAATTATAACCTTCATTTAAGGTAATTGGGTATGGAATAATACGATAGTTTTCTCATTCACTGCACACAATGCAAATACAGTTAATCTCACTTTGTAAAAAAAACTATACAATTGTAGAGACAAACGGTTTTAAGGTACACAAAACCGTAGGTGTGTGTTCTGTGTAAGTGTGTGTTCTGTGTGAGTGTGTGTTCTGTGTAGGTGTGTGTTCTGTGTAAGTGTGTGTTCTGTGTAGGTGTGTGTTCTGTGTAGGTGTGTGTTCTGTGTAGGTGTGTGTTCTGTGTAAGTGTGTGTTCTGTGTAGGTGTGTGTTCTGTGTAAGTGTGTGTTCTGTGTAAGTGTGTGTTCGGTGTAAGTGTGTGTTCTGTGTAAGTGTGTGTTCGGTGTAAGTGTGTGTTCTGTGTAGGTGTGTGTTCTGTGTAAGTGTGTGTTTTTGTGTGAGTGTGTGTTCGGTGTAAGTGTGTGTTTTGTGTAGGTGTGTGTTCTGTGTAAGTGTGTGTTCTGTGTGAGTGTGTGTTCGGTGTAAGTGTGTGTTCTGTGTAAGTGTGTGTTCGGTGTAAGTGTGTGTTCTGTGTGAGTGTGTGTTCGGTGTAAGTGTGTGTTCTGTGTAAGTGTGTGTTCGGTGTAAGTGTGTGTTCTGTGTAGGTGTGTGTTCTGTGTAAGTGTGTGTTTTTGTGTGAGTGTGTGTTCGGTGTAAGTGTGTGTTCTGTGTAGGTGTGTGTTCTGTGTAAGTGTGTGTTCTGTGTAGGTGTGTGTTCTGTGTAAGTGTGTGTTCTGTGTAGGTGTGTGTTCTGTGTAAGTGTGTGTTCTGTGTAGGTGTGTGTTCTGTGTAAGTGTGTGTTCTGTGTAAGTGTGTGTTCGGTGTAAGTGTGTGTTCTGTGTAAGTGTGTGTTCGGTGTAAGTGTGTGTTCTGTGTAGGTGTGTGTTCTGTGTAAGTGTGTGTTTTTGTGTGAGTGTGTGTTCGGTGTAAGTGTGTGTTCTGTGTAGGTGTGTGTTCTGTTTAGGTGTGTGTTCTGTGTGAGTGTGTGTTCTGTGTAGGTGTGTGTTCTGTGTAGGTGTGTGTTCTGTGTGAGTGTGTGTTCTGTGTAAGTGTGTGTTCTGTGTAGGTGTGTGTTCTGTGTGAGTGTGTGTTCTGTGTAAGTGTGTGTTCTGTGTAGGTGTGTGTTCTGTGTAAGTGTGTGTTCTGTGTAGGTGTGTGTTCTGTGTAAGTGTGTGTTCTGTGTAGGTGTGTGTTCTGTGTAAGTGTGTGTTCTGTGTAAGTGTGTGTTCGGTGTAAGTGTGTGTTCTGTGTAAGTGTGTGTTCTGTGTAAGTGTGTGTTCTGTGTAGGTGTGTGTTCTGTGTAAGTGTGTGTTCTGTGTAAGTGTGTGTTCGGTGTAAGTGTGTGTTCTGTGTAGGTGTGTGTTCGGTGTAAGTGTGTGTTCTGTGTAGGTGTGTGTTCTGTGTAAGTGTGTGTTCTGTGTAGGTGTGTGTTCGGTGTAAGTGTGTGTTCTGTTTAGGTGTGTGTTCGTGCTCCTGCTTTGTTGTGTGTCTGCCTTGCACAGGGAGTTGTGAGCTGCTCTATAGCCGGGGCTTCTGGGTAGAACCTGTGGTGTCAGTCCGGTCTACAGTATCCGTACCAGTTTTGAGCAGAATTCTCCCTGTGGGGCTTGTGTCTAGTTTAGCACAGGAAGATCGGTTCTTCCTGTGGCGTTCGTGTCAGGTTTCTGTCTGTTTTAGTAAAGTGTCCTTAGTTGTGCCAACCGCTGCCTGCTGCCGTCACTTTGTCCTGCTCCGCACCTGGGTCCGCTGCACACTCCAGCCCTGTTACACAACCTACGTAAGGTAGCAACGGATGACATGTGACATCAGCCCACAAGGAGCTGGTGGAACTGTAAACAATTGTCTATTATCCCCAAGCACACCCCATACCCTGTATACAGACTACCTAACCTTAAGCACACAGTCAACTTTACTCAATACTACCTCTTTCACCCACTGCCACCAAGTGCAATACTGGCATCTCTTCTTGGTGGGACTCGTACCATATTAGGGCAAGGTCCCTGGTTCAATTCCAGCCATTGGTATATCCTGCATGCCATCTCACCCATCCTTCCACTCAATCTCTGCTTTCTCTCTCCAATAAAGCAAAAAAATACCCTAAAAACTTGTTTGAAAATAAATAAATGCATAAATGAACACAAGCTTTTGATGTAATGTATTGTATGTAGTGATGTAAAATGGAATTGATAACAATTATTTTAAATATGTATAATTTTAGCTACACTAAAATCTATATTTGTCAGCCTTCTGTGAATCAATGGAATTTGTTAAATGAAGAAATGTGCTGTTCTATGGGAGTAGAGGCCTGGGTTGTACTCAGCATTTGAATTACATCTCTAAAAAACTGTCTAGTAGTGGCTAAATAAATTGATTTATCAAACTACATACAGATATAGGAAACACATCCAATGTATACACATGTCATCAGTGTGTCCTGGTGGCCCTGTACCGCTGTCCAGAAGGGAGTAATTCAAACAAGCTGTGAGCAGGATTTGAGGGGTCAGCCACAATCTTGTGTACTCTCTTCAGTGATCTGGAGCTATGGAGGTCTGTGATGGGAGGCAGGGGGCAGCCGATGATCCGCTCAGCTGTCTGTACGACTCTTTGTAGCTTGGCCTTGGATCTGGCAGACGCAGAGTCGTACCAGACAGTGATGGAAGATGTTAGGATGTTCTCTATGACGGCCCTGTAGAACTGGACCAGGATGTGACGACTGATGTGGAGTCTCTTCAGCTGACGGAGGAAGAACAAGCGCTGCTGGCCTTTTTTAACTAGATGGGTGATGTTGTGATGTTGTGATGTTGTTATCCCATTTTAGTTTGTTGGAGATGGCAGTGCCCAGAAACTTGAATTCATCCATTATTGTGACAGGGGAGTTATTGATGACCAGTGGAGAGTGAGTTGGGGCCTTTTTCCGGAAGTCCATAATCACCTCCACTGTCTTGGTGTTGTTGAGTTCCAGGTTATTGGCTGCAGACGAGGACACCAGGCGGCCGACCTCCCTCCGGTAGGCAGTCTCGTCATTATCAGTGATGAGGCCAACCATGGTGGTGTCATCTGCATATTTGATGGTCTTGACAGATGTCACCAGAGGTACAGTCGTTGGTGTACAGGGAGTAGAGCAGGGGGGAGAGCACACAGCCCTGAGGAGCAGTGGGACATTGTATGCTATCTATAGCAGGATGACACATTCCAGCTTCCATATGTTGAGCTAAATGCTGTACAAAGTTGAGTGTGACCCTTGAGGATAGGGGGAGTAATGTGAGAAACAGGAGTGGGTCTTTTTTAGTCCACTGCTTCTGGGCCTGAGGGAATCCTCTGGGCCCCACTGTGAAGACAACTGTGTACTAGTGTTGAAAAGACTGTTCTTCTAAGGACCCTAGGAGCCTAAATTAGTTGGTCTAATTTTGAAATGTCATGCCACAATCATCTCAAAGTATCTGGGATGACTTGAGCATGCGATTTCACATAAGCTAATTTAGGGGTCCATTGACTTCCATTGGTTTTTGGTCAAACCGTTAGCGGTTAGCGAGAGTTAAACAAAACAAACAAAGTGTGGTTGACGTCTCCATCTCAGGCTCCTCTCAGGCTGTGTAGGTCCGGTCCATGACAGAGCACACAGATTTGAGACGAGCTCACGTGTGACGAGTGTGAGACATAATATTGTTGCACTCCTTTTGTTTCACTTATCACAGATGTATCTTTGTTGAGAGTGTGTTAGGGTTATATTTGATTTGGGACATGTGTTTCCATTTGTTTTTCCTGAAATTTTCCATGAATTTCAGTGTTTTCAATGGTAGTGGATGTGGATGCACATGTGGTTTATGAGGAAGTTGTGTATGATGGAACGAGGAGATATTTATGACAAAGGAGAGTTAAGACACAAGCTTCCTTCATAAGAGACAGCAGCTTCCTCTGGGAAACTTTCCAATACATTGAGCCATGCCGGATCACGTTTCCTCTTGAAACATCTATTTCTATTTTTGACATTTTTATTATTATATAATCAAAACAATGATATCATAGCAGCCAGTTAAGCCAAAAAGCTATTTTTGATTTATAGGAGAAAGTTGTCATATTTTGTAGCGAGTGCAATTTAAATTGATGAATGGGTCCTTGAACTCATCAGCATGTTTGTCACACTATTGACCTCATGCTTGTGTAACTTGCAAGATCAAATCACGATAAGAACCTCAGCCAATTGAACTAGTGCAGGGGTCCCCAACCTTTTTTGCACTGGGGACCGGTTTGACCTTGACATTATTTTCGTGGACCAGAAGCCCCGCCCCCCATCATCATTCTTAGGCTTTTTGTCGCCCCGACCACCTCCGAAGAAACTATGAAGAGACGTTTGTTTTTCACTCGTCTTTTTACTCACAATGTCACTAATCACGGCTGCTAACTGCCCCTGTTAGGTCAGTGGGGGTAATGTGGTCTGTTAGGTCAGTGGGGGTAATGTGGTCTGTTAGGTCAGTGGGGGTAACTGTTAGGTCAGTGGGGGTAAGGTGACCGACTGATGACCCCACGTGTGTGTTTGGGGGTGAGTAAAGTTGCAGCACAGACATACTGTATATGCCAAGTTCAATGCAATTGCCACACACATAATGTTATGTTTATTTTTAAGTAAAACATTTAAATAAAAATGACTAAATAAATAATGTGAATCATAACGCCTGCTCGCGGACCGGATGTGTCATGTGTCTGTTAGCTACGGATGATTCCTTGCGTTGTGCCGGTGAGAAAGCTGCGTGCACTACTAGTGCACTGTTGTTGTAAAGGGTGTGTGGATGTGTGCACTACTTAATATCCACTGTATCTGTCATTAAAGGGATGGTTCAGCCTGTAGCTGTCATTAAAGGGATGGTTCAGCCTGTATCTGTCATTAAAGGGATGGTTCAGCCTATTTCCGCCATGAGGTGAAGTGTCATCTAACCCTGAGTTGTCCTCCAAGGCCAGGAGTGAAGCTTCTCTGGTAATGCAGTCTCTAAAGCCTGGTACACACTGTGGGGAGCATGGCGCGTTCTGGCCTGCAGAGGGAGCCAGACTGTTGGTGGGGGATGGATGACGATCTGATTACGGACAGGACAGGTGTCAGTAATCAGACTCGTTATCCAACCAGTCTTTTTAACCTGTGTGTGTTTGTTCCCCCGGCAGTGAGCGAGGCAGAGACAAGCTGTGTTAGCTGTCCTTGGTCGGAAGGGGGGGGAAATCGGGCCAAAATCGGCCAGATTATCTTTATGTGTGTACCAGGCATAAATTGGACAGGACAGGAAAACAGTTAGAAGCGCCCTCATTTCCTCATAAGATCAAGGTCAAGCAGCAGACATTGGGGACAACAAAGCCACAGACTAGCAGAGGGCGAAAACGACTCTCCGCTGATGAATGACGGCAACTCATTCCAATGTCACTCAACAACCGTCGGATGACATCAAGTGACCTGCAAAAATAATGTCAAACAGCAGCTGGGGTGAAGTGCACGGTGAGGAGGAAACACGCTCCTAGCAGGCAGGGTTATGAGTCCAATTTTCAGCTTTGCCCAACACCTGGTCATCATAATGGTTAGACGGAGACCCGGAGAGGCCTACAAGCCACAGTGTCTCACACTCACTGTGAAATTTAGTGGAGGATCGGTGATGATCTCGGGGTGCTTCATAACGGCTGTAATTTGGCAGATTTGTCTTTGTGAAGGACGCATGAGTCAAGCCAACATCAACAAGGTTGTCCTGGAAGAAAATTTGCTTCCTTCTGCTCTGACAATGTTCCCTAACTCTGAGTATTGTTTTTTTTCCAGCAGGACAATGCTCCATGCCACACAGCCAGGTCAATCAGGGTGTGGATGGAGGACCACCAGATCAAGACCCTGTCATGGCCAGCCCCAATCTCCAGACCTGAACCCCATTGAAAACCTCTGGAATGTGATCAAGAGGAAGATGGATGGTCACAACATTATACAAAGCTGAGCTGCTTGAATTGTTGCGCCAGGAAGTGGCATAAAGTCACCCAACAGCGATGTGAAAGACTGGGGGAGAGCATGCCAAGACGCATGAAAGCTGTGACAATCTGGGTTATTCCACCAAATATTTATTTGTGAACTGTTCCCAAGTTAAAACATTAGTATTGGGTTGTTGATTTTTTTTTTTATATTAACTTGTTTTCTTTGCATCATTCAAGGTCTGAAAACACTGCATCTTTTTTTGTTATTCTGATCAGTTTTGGGGGAATTTGGGAGACATGTTGTCAGTAGTTTATAGAATGAAACAACCATTTTCATTTTACTCACACATACCTATAAATAATAAATTTGCAGTGGCCTCAGTGGTGTTGTCATAATCTGCAGCGCGCTGATGGAGGAGGGTGTTTCCCATTGGAAAGATTCAATGAGATTGATAACCAGACACTTCTAAATTATTTGCAATGAAACACAACTAGAAGAAGTGTTATTAAGAAGGGCCATACTTGGTGTCTACTCATACTTGCACAGCGTCCCCTGGTGGTGGTGATTTGTTAACAGATCTTACGACGTGACACAATCTGCTCACACTGGCGGGTGGGTTACTCACTACGAAAACAATAACATTCCAAGCAGAAAGCTACAAGGCAGAAAGACATTAACCAGCACTTAGAAAAGATAGACAATGGGGATAGTGCTGTGTTCAAAACTGACACAGACAGATTTAATCTCACCACATGCAGGAAGTTTCCATGGGCCTTCCCTGCACACCACTGGGACTGCTATTTCCGGTTGATACCCCCCGTCCCGTCCGTCCCCGTCCCCGTCCCCCTGTGCCTCCACCAGTTGTTAGATGTCCATGGAAGGGGAGGTAGATAATACACAGGTCACTCTTTAGTCCCTGTGCACTCTAAGTAAGTAAGTAGTCTTGAGAACCGATGGCTCTCGAGCCTGACGGCCCGTAGGCCTGTTTCCATAGAGTAAGGCGGCTTGATGTACAAGTAGAACCTCTGGCAGGGTTCCCACGGGTCCTTGAAATCCTTGAAAGTTTGTGAATTTGAGAGAAAAAAATTCAAGGTCTTAAAAGTTTTTGAAAATAGACATGGGTCATTGAAAGTGCTTGAATTCCCCCCTCTCTCTCTCTCTCTCTCTCTCTCTCTCTCTCTCTCTCTCTCTCTCTCTCTCTCTCTCTCTCTCTCTCTCTCTCGCTCTCTCTCTCTAAAAAAATAATAATATATACATGTATATTCAAAAATGTTTTACTTAGCTGGTCAACTAATAAATAAGTCTCTGTATTGCTTAACTTATTATATACACATATTTCACAATATATTGTTTTGCTGTGCTGTGGTAGAGAAGGCAAGAGACCATCTAGTGTTCACACATTCAAGCCTTTCTTTTTAAATGTTGTCTGTGAGCGGAGAGTATCTATTATATAAATTCTCATCTAGATCTGTCTCAAACTATGCCGTGTTGGGTCCTTGAATTTGAGGGAATTCCTTCCTTTTGAAAGTCCTTGAAAGGTGCTTGATTTTGATGTTTCAGAAGGTGTGGGAATCCTGCTAACGGCCCTTAGGCCTGTTTCCATAGCGTGAGGCGGCTTGATGTACAGGTAAAACCTCTGGACATGACGCCGGTATATGTCGCAGGGTCTTACCCCCTATATATATGTTACGGTACATGTGGGAATACGGTACATGTGGGAAAACTACGGTTAGCTACGTCGACTTGGTACATGCTGGCATGTCTATAACCCTAACCCTACCCCTACCCCTAATCCTAACCCTAACCGTAGCACCCTAGCACCGTATTCCCACATGTACCGTAACATATATATATATACACATAAATGTTTCTCTCACGCTTAGGGAAGATGTTGCGCAAAAACCCCAACAACCTCTGTTGAGCACATGACCTCAAGACGGCTCGCTGCTTCCTGCTAGAGATGTGGTGGTATGGGAGGAAGGAGGAGTCTTCTCCAGACTCACTCTCACTCCTGTGAACTAACGACTCTCAGCCTCTCCTCATCCTTCCTGGACTGTCCCTTGTAACTCCTTCAGGACATGAAGCAATGTTTTCTTCACTCACCACTCCCTTCGTTGCACATCAACACTTTCACAACCAGCGTGTGGCCTCTTGACTGTGTTAAAGTGTGTTTCATTTTCCCGTCGATCCCTCCCACGGGCCACTTTGTAGTCATCAGACATCAGACATCACACTTCTACTAACACCCATCACAAAATGGAACTGTAAGGCTGTTCCATTGTCCAGGTCTTTGTTGATGCAAGACTTTCTCCAGTCTTTTACTGGATTATTATTATTATTTATTTATTTATTTTTAAAGAAAGATAATTGCTTTGATGCTATCTGCTGTGTGCTGCCTGTGCTTTCAAAACTCTACACTCAGAATGGTTAGGGTAGGTTTCTATAACTATAACCCATCGTTCAGTTGACTGAATACTGCTCAAAGATAAAGCTTGATAACACACATCATATAACTTTGTATGCTTTGGAAGGTGTCCTTGAGTGCTTTGAAAGGCGCCCATAAATAAAATGCATTATTATTATTATTATTTTTAAAATGTCATCTCAGTAAATCACTTTCAGACTGAAAAACAAAATAACTTTCCACTTTTGGCCCTGGCAGTATATTTGGGGTCACCGTCTTACTGTATGCTGAAGTGCCCTCAAATACATTTCGAAGTATTTGCTTATACTCAATCAGACACACCTTGAAATTAAAACAAAAAAAAATAATCAATGATTTCAGAAAAAAACTCCTCTCTGTCCCCGGTAATTATGAACGACACACCCATTGAAGGCATACAGGAGCACAAGTACCTGGGCACTATCATTGTGTAGGAATTGTATTTAAAAAGTGATGGTCTTGAAGATACAGATGACAAACGACAGACTCAGAGATGTCTTTCTTAGTTTAATGAATACGACCGGTCGGGAAGAAGTATAGGGTACAGTCCTCAAAATATACATGAGTTTATATAGTTTTCAGAGACAAATAACTGCTATTCCAGCCTATAGGATGTGTACCTGCTAACATCCTATATGAATATTAGTCAGAATCAATCAATCAACCAATCAAATGTATTTACATATATAGCACATTTAAACATGACGACCAAAGTGCTCTACAGTGAAAGTACCTTTCCTAAAGTGTAAATAAACAGAAAAGAAACAACCAACAGACAAACGGAGGAACAGAACAACACGTCAACACAAACATGGCAGGGCGCTTAGGTGGCGTAGTGGATTAAGCGCTGACCATGTACCGTAGGGATCCCGGTTCGATTCCAGCCGCGGACGTATCCTGCATGTCATCCCTTCTCTCTCTCTCTCACCCATCCTTCCTGTCGTAATCTTAATGGATCAGATTAATGTCATAATCTCTACTATATCTGTCATTAAAACATGAAAAATATGAATGGAACTGCCCTACTCAGAAACCCCCCCCCCAAAACAAGGCAGAGAGTGAGTCTGGGGAAACGCTAAGGAACACAAGTGAGTTTTGTTGTAGTACGGTTGGAGGCCACGAGGTACACACAGAAACTGGTCATGTGAAACACGTCAGTGGTCGTATCTCTCCTCACATTCAGGGTCTCCGTGGGGCTCTTACTATCACCAGATGACAGAGGGTCCCTGGGCAGGACAGGGTCCAACCACAGTTCAACGACATAAACAGAGCTTGTCAGCTAGCTTGGGAGAGTGAGCATGTGAAACCACTTAGTGACTTACATCTTAACTACTCATTATACAAGATACACTATTCAGTGTTTTAATGAAATAATCTATCTCAAAACTACATAAGAAACATAATAAATAATAATAATTCATTACATTTATATAGCTCTTTTCCGAGGCTCAAAGACGCTGACAATATGCGAGAAACGGAAAACACAGAAACAACAAGCAACAGATAACATGGGCACATGGAACACAGAGATAGCGAACGGGGAGGGGGAGGGGGGTGGTAGGGACCGGGGAGATGGTTAGGGGTAGGGGAGGCTGTATGCATGTCAGGGGGGAGGTGGTGGGTGGCAGGATTAGGGGAGATGGGTAGGGGTAGGGAAGGTTGTATAACTTTCAGCCATTATCCATCAATTTGATAGCAAAGTATCATGGAACATGGACATGGAACACGGCAACACTAATGCTTTGCAGGTTTGCAAAGGCTCAACAACGGCTCTACTTTTTAATGAAACTCCTTAAGTTTTAATGTGAACAGAACTATGCTGACACTGTTTTACAAGACCTTCATTCAGAGGGTTTTGACCTTTTGTGTTCAGTGTTTGGGGGGAGCGTTTTGATTGATTGAAAATTGATTGATTGATTGAAAACTTTATTAGAAGATTTGCAGAAGTAGGTACATGAAAGTACATATTACATACAAGGTCAACTAACAGGATAAAAACCCAAGAAAGCCACTGGCTTATTTCAATTGGGGTCCTTGATTCTCAATTCATCGTTACATGTAAGACAGACAAAAAAAACTAGTACTATCTACCAGATAATACAGACAAATAACTAGTACTATCTACAAGATAAACATACATCCAACATGGGAAGAACAATACAACAAAACATAAGGTATGTACAGCGGGTAGGACAGGTGGGGACATACACCACAGGTGGGGGCGGGGGACAAAACACAAAGTATGTACAGTGGGTAGTTCGGGCAGGGGGACAGACATATAATATGTACAATGGGTAGTTCGGGCGGGGGGACAAAACAACAAGTATGTACAGTGTGTGGTCATGGTGGGGGGGGGGGGGGTACAAAAACACCAGTAGATTTAGGCGGGGGGGAGGGGGGGGGGGCGACATAATAACATTGCGTTTGCTCAGAGTGTAGACCAGGTAGGGGGGTGGGACAAAACAACTAGTATGTGCAGAGGGTATTTCGGGTGGGGGGGGGGGGGGGGGGGGGGGGGGGGGGAGACATAACAACAAAACCACAAGAATATATAGAGGGTAGTCCTGGTGGGGGTGTAGTCTTTTAATTTGATTTTTGATTTAGAGGGTCCAGTTACGGATTGCAGCCTCCTGTAAATGTTTTTTGAGAGTGGTTTTGAAGGTGGGCAGTGTTTTGCACTCCTTTAAGATTATAGGAAGGGCGTTCCACATTTTTACTGCATAGTTTGCAAACGAGTTTAACCCCTTGTTTGCGTTGACTGTACGAAACAAGAACAAACCAGACAGGGTTGTTAAACTGGGTGGTAAGATAACTGAGTATACTCTACATTATATTTTAGCTCCACTGCACCCGCTATGGTCCCAATTCGGTTGTTAAGTCGTGACGTATTTCCGGGTCCAACATTGGCTGAGGCGCTGTCTTCGAAATGCCGAAATAATAATAATAATTCATTATATTTATATAGCGCTTTTCCGAGGCTCAAATACCCTGACAATATGGAGAAAACGGGAAAGCGCTGTGTCCCTTGTTGTATGAATAGATCCGAGTCTAAAAAACGATTAAACTGTCATTCTACCGCTGTAGTTCACAGGTACTCTGGTGCGGGGAATTTCTGGTTTGGACTCGGAAATGGCTAAACGTCACTTTTGACGTCAGACTTAACAAGCGGATACTCTACATTTAGCTCCACTGCACCCGCTATGGTCCCAATTCGGTCGTTAAGTCGTGACGTGTTTCCGGGTCCAAAGTTGGCTCAGGCGCTCTCTTCGAAATGCCGCAGTGATAATAATAATTCATTATATTTATATAGCGCTTTTCCGAGGCTCAAAGACGCTGACAATATGGGGAAAACGGGAAAGTGCTGTGTCCCTTGTTGTATGAATAGATCCCAGTCTAAAAAACAATTTAACTGTCATTCTACCGCTGTAGTACACTGGTACTCTGGTGCAGGGAATTTCTGGTTTGGACCCGGAAATTGCTAAACGTCACATTTGACGTCAGACTTAACAACCGAATATACACTGCTACATTCAGGGCCAAAGTATAGCAGGGTTCCAGGGTTCACATCCTCTGTCCCACACAGCATAGGACTTATCAACAAGCTTTGATTACACAATCTCCCAAATGATGCCTTCATGATTATAATTTCTTTTATCATATTTTATGATGTTTCTATGATGTTTTCTTGATGTTCTATGATGCTTATGTTTAATGTTATATGTTTGATGACGTCCCTTGATGTTATACATTCCTTGTGCAAAGTGAATTCCACATAGAGGCAATAAAGGCTTCATTCATTCAAATTGCATATTATAATAATTGCAAATTATACGTTTGTTTAAGGTCAGAAACTTGGAAAAATAGTATAGTATGTATCATGTCCTTTTTGCTATGTTATTAACTGGTTGGTTGAATGACTAAGTAAAAATGTGTTCTTGTGGCATTCACAATCTATTTTAATTGTGGGTCCCAATTTGACAGATGTCCTCAATGAAAGGAGGGCACAATGTAGGGTTTTGAACCCTTAAACAGGCGCAATACACGTGTTTTGAGTTTTGTGTTAAGAGTTCTGGTAGTTGGGAGTTGGACCTGAGGGTAATAAATCCATATGCATATTGCGTAATAATGTCTCAATTAACATCCCTATAACTCTATCAGGATCACAAACATAAAATGTGTCAAAGAACTTTAGACTGTGAATGTCATGATCAGAACTTAGAACTTAGAATGTCATGATCAGAACTTAGAACTTAGAATGTCATGATCAGAACTTAGAACTTAGAATGTCATGATCAGAACATAGAACTTAGAATGTCATGATCAGAACATAGAACTTAGAATGTCATGATCAGGAGTGGGAGGCCAGAGTGTATCTGTGCCCCCCCCACGGCCCCGCTATGATGTTTGGCAGGCGTTCGACAGCGGACAGACAGGAAACAGAGTGCTCTCCACATCCCACCTCTTCCCAGAGCTCAGGCCCTCGCTGAGGCAGAACAATGACAGGAAATGGGCTTCCTAGAGGTGGGCCTCCCTTCTTTAGAGGGAACACCTAACCCAGAGTGAGTGCCACTCAAAGCCCTGAACACACTGCACTAGATGGACACTTCCTGAAACGGATGATCTGTCTACATTTTCCCTCCTCATCTACTAATAACGCCCGCCTAAACATGTCACAATGATATTAGCCAATACCTCGGCTTG